>NC_091262.1:35917777-36245833 GCF_042477335.2 Ovis canadensis
TCCCTGACAATGCAGGAGACCTAAGAGTTGCTGGTTCCATCTCTGGGCCAAGAAGAGCCTCTGTAAGAGAGCATTTCAAGCCACTCCAGTATTCTTGCCTGGCGAATCCCATGAACAAAGAAGCCTGGTGGGCTAAGATCCATAGGTTGCCAAGAGTTAGACATGACTGAAGCGACTTAGCACGCAACAAGCACAAATAGTTGACATGCCTTAGAAGGGAGAGGTTGGCTACCGCCCTGTAGCGGCTAGAGGTTGTCCCCTGCCGATCAGGGCCACGTACTCATATTCTAGGCTTCTTTCCTCTGAAAGAGACTTTGTTTCTATTCCAGAAGAAAATACAGGATCTTTCCTACTGAGGAGGAGAGCAGGAGCAGATGCGTCAGCCATCTATTTAAGCTGAGTTTCATAACCTGGAATTTATGCATAAACCCCATTGCACACACAGGTACACATGCCTCTACCCTCTCCCCCTGTGGGGAACCTGGGCTAAGTTTACTCGGCAACGAAACAGTCTGATGCTTGATCCAGAGGTGTCACGACGGGATGGTGTGTATACAGTTGACTAGCATGTATGTTTGTATGCTTACATATACACTTGTATACTGGTATAAATACATGCTACCCAGGTATACGTGCACACTCATAAAGACTCATATAAATAACTGTGGTAAGGTAACTCGTTAACTCAGAAGTAGGATCTAAGACCTGTCAGAATTTCAGACAAAATACCGAGAAATGGATCAACAGAAGCAGTGGGATGTCTCAAGATCAGGGTAAAAGGATGCTGACTTCCCCCACCTCCTGTCGCTCACTTGCTCTGATGAAACAAGCTGCCATATTTTGTGCAGCCCTATGGAGAGGCCCAGGCTTCCCTGGTGGCACTGGGGGTAAAGAACCTGCTTGCCATTGCTAGAGACCCAAGAGATGCCTGTTCAATCCCTGAATTGGAAAGATCCCTGGAGGAAGGCATGGCAATCCACTCCAGTATTCTTGCCTGGAGAATCCCATGGACAGAGGGAGCCTCGTACAGGGTTGCCAAGGGTCGGACACAGCTGAGGCGACTTAGCATGTACACACACACATATGGAGAGGACTGGGCTTCCCTGGTGGCTCAGCCGTGAAGAATCCGCCCACTAATGCAAGAGACTTGGCTTTGACCCCTGGGTTGGGAAGATCTCCTGGAGAAGGAAATAGTAGCCCACTCCAGTATTCTTGCCTGGAGAACAAAAATGTTCCTTATATTTATGTAAACTTATGACTTCATTTATATACTTCCTTTTCCTTGTATATTCAGGCTATGAATATCCTTTCAGATCAGTTCATGTTCTGATACCTGATTTTAGTCTTTCAAATGATTGTACTGTAATACTTGTCTGTATAAATCCTATGAACAAATATAGGGCTTTTGCAAATGATGCATTTATTGTCATTATTTTTGTTTAATTTTTAAATGTTAAGCCATGAGAGAAGGGGTTTTACTGCGATTGTAAAATCATCATGACATGGTGTGCATTATCCTTCCAGAATGTAACCAAGCTCTCCAACAATCACTCTGAAATGAGCGAACTTAATTTCAACCAATTGTTGTATTTTAACGACTGACCTAAACTGTACTTTGTTTCTGGGAAGAAATGCTTTTTGTCTGCAGCGTGAAGCGATTTAAAAGCACTGGGTGTTAAATGTGAGCTTCTAATGAAATTTGGGCTGAAAGGATAACTAGAAGACGACTATGAAAATCTCTCCTGTAACCTAGTCTCTGTGGACCCAGATCCCTCCTCTCCGGTGAGACTCTTCGAGGACCAATCGCGATGCCCTGCACCCGCTGCGGAGCCATCGAGCTGGACAGTGAGGGCGCCACATCCCCGACAGACAGACAGCAGAGTGCAGCTCTGACAAAGGCCTTATTTTTCTGATGTAAATCATCTCTTTACATCTGTTTGTAAACATGTTTAAAGAATGGACCTAGGCATACATGTTTAGATTTTGATGACATAGCCATTTTGGATAGTATAAGTAGCAAATATAACTTTTACTTTTTCAGCAGCACATTAAAGCAGCCAGCAAGAGATGCGTTCAGATCATGGTGCCTTATTATGCAGCTGATCTCTCAGCAGACACAGATGGCACGTCTCTTTACATGTGTGTTCTGCCTTTCCTTGTACAATTCATTGTTAACATTCTGATTTTCTATTAATGTTTTGTGAACTTCCTGAATATGTGACAAAGTATGTACAGTCTACTTTTGAACTATTTTTTATCACAGTATTATTTATTGCTTTCTTTCAATAAAGGACTGAAGCAAAATTCCCACTGCCAATAAAGAGTGCTGAGGGTAAGCTGTACTCTCAATGAGAACAGACCAGAGCTGGTAATGGGAGCCCGTGTCATCACACGGACATTCTGTTAAGAGAAACGGATGGATACAATGGCAAGGCTAGAAGGTGGAAGTATTGGTGTCCCCAAAGGACGATTGACCTGGTATTCATGTCCTTGGCTCCGGAGACAAGGGACTCCATCAGTTCAGCACCTGCGGGGACAGGGCCCCTCTGCTGCTGAGGCGTGGGCAGCAGGCCGAGGGTGGGAACAAAGTGCAGGTGTCGAGGCTCACCGTGGATCCCAGGGCTGGGAGGCCGAGGGCAACCCTGACGTGGACCCGAAAGATGCACTAGGGAGTGTACGTGTGCACACTTGTGTGTGGGAGCTTTTCATGTTATTTTAGTCAACAGTCTTTATTATTCATATATCCATAGAAACAAGAATGTAGCAGGGCGAGGTGGGAGGGAGATTCAAGAGGGAGGGGACACACGTACACCTATGGCTAATTCATGTTGCTGTCCGGCAGAAATCAAACCGATATTGCACAGCAATTATGCTTCAGAAAAAAAGAACATAGCAAGGTGGTCAGGAAGTATGAAACAAAGATTTCTCATAGAGATTTATAATCACAACTCTGTGTACATCTGGGAGCAGGCTGCCCACCACCATCAGACCTTCCCACCAGCATCAGACGTTTAACCCCCAGCATCAGGCCTTAGTCGAGCATCAGGACCTCCCCCAGCATCAGACCCTAGTCCAGCATCAGGACCTCCCCCAGCATCAGACCCTAGTCCAGCGTCAGATGTTCCGCCCCCAGCATCAGGCCCTCCCCCAGCATCAGGGCCCTCCCCCAGCATAAGGCCCTCCCCCAGCATCAGGCCCTCCCCCAGTGTCAGGCCCTCCCCCAGTGTCAGGCCCTCCCCCAGCATCAGGCCTTAGTCCAGCATCCGGGCCCTCCTCCAACAACAGGCCCTACCCAGCATCAGGCCTTCCTCCAGCATCAGGCCCTAGTCCAGCATCAGATGTTCTGCCCCCAGCATCAGGGCCTCCCCCAGCATAAGGCCCTCCTCCAGCATCAGGCCCTCCCCCAGCAACAGCCCTACCCAGCATCAAGCCCTCCCCCAGCAACAGGCCCTCCCCCAGCATCATGCCCTCCCCCAGCATCAGGGCCCTCCTCCAGCATCAGGCCCTACCCTAGCATCAGGCCCTAGTCCAGCATCAGGCCCTAGTCCAGCATCAGACCCTAGTCCAGCATCAGGCCCTCCCCCACCAGCAGGCGTGGCAGCCCCACTTGTCTGACGCTCCTGAGCACACTTAGGCAGCCCCAGAGCAGCAGGACAATAGTTCTTGCAGGATGTGCATCTTTAGGAATCACCTGTGGAGCAGCAGCAGCTGGGGTCTGTTTCAGGCCAAGGAGAGGCAAAGAAGAGGCATTTGTGCCAGAGGCAGCGGTGGGTGTGGGCACGTTCCCCAGCTCTGCTGCCTCCCGGAGGGGGCTTTGCTCTCCTGCTCTTCTCACATGCTCACTCCAGGGCCCCAGGGCTGTGTCCTTCCAGATTCACGGTCTCCTTGATATCTCAAGCCCAAGTCCTGAGTTGCGTCCCAGTCCGGCGTAGCAGAGGGCTGGGAACACCCAAGCTCAAGGGCTGAAAGGATCCCAGGGGGACAGCCGGGCCCCAGCGGGTGGCAGAGCAGGCGATGATGGTGGCCGCCCACAGAGAGCCCCACAGCAGCACTGGAAGGAGAGCAGGGATGCCTTAGCTCACCTGGGGACGCTGCCTGGCCTCAGCACTCAGATGTCACCCCCAGCAGCTCTGGGGACACAGGAAGCCGGTGAGTGACACCACGCCACTCAGGCCGTGTGGGTGGGCACTGCTGACCATGGCCTCGGTTTTTGTTCCGGTTCCAACTGTCCCTCCAAGGGCTGGTGGGCTCCTCCTCCGAATGGCACAGATATTTTCTTTGTGGGTGAACACATCCCGGCTTGTTTCTGTTGGCACTGTTGTTGCTCTTCGTGTGTTTTCCTCTTTTCATCCTGTGCTTGCTGCTCTTCTAGTTTAACTTAGGAGCAGCCCCCTTATTTTCTGCATTTCCTAGTTGTCAGCGTTCCCTGGGGCTTTCCAGGTGGCGCTAGCGGTAAACATCCTGCCTGCCACTGCAAGAGATAACGAGAGATGTGGGTTCGATCCCTGGGCTGAGAAGATGCCCTGGAGAAGGGCATGGCAACCCACTCCAGTATTCTTGCCTGGAGAATCCCATGGACAGAGGAGCTCCTGGGCTACAGTCCCTGGGGTCACAAAGAGTCAGACACGACTGAAGCAGTTTAGCACACACGCAGGTTTTAGTTCAGTCACTCAGTTGTGTCCAGCTCTTTGCCGCTCCGTGGACTGCAGCACTCCAGGCTTTGCTGTAAGTCACTGTCTCCTGAGGTTTGCTCAAACTCATGTCCATCGAATCAGTGATGCCATAGAACCATCTCATTCCTACTGCATCCACCAGAGAGGTGGCTGGGGCTCGGCAAAGTGCATGGTCCCACTGCGTGGATGTGAACCTGCCCTCACCACTGCCTCACCGCGCGACCATCACTGTCTCCTCCCCTGTAAATCGGGAGGTGGCAGCACCTGCTTGGTAAGGGGCACACACAGCATCTGATATACAACCAATGCACCATCCATCTCAGTGTTGTATTTACTAACAAGAGGGATAGCACTGAATAATCTGCTCCTTTTTCTCTCTTCTCCCTTCACTGTGCTCCAGACCACATTGTTTTACTCACCCTGTAAATCCCACACCCAGCAAAAAGAAGACACTCAACAAATATCTGGCTGAAGAGGCAGGAACATACCCTGTCCTTAAGGAGATGAAGCCGAGAGAGACGGGGGCCTGATGATAACACTGTGTGATGAGGAGACCCCAGGAGGACCTGCGTGGCTGTGGGCTGGGGTGGGGGGCATGGGAAGAACCCCTCATGAGCTCCTGGGGATGGGGAAAGTGGCAGGAAGGAGCGGATGCTGTTCCTTGTGGGGTGCCCACAGATCGTACCTCCCTCCTCTCTGATGAGCACTTAGGCCGTTTCCAAACACTTGTCACTGTTCTGGAGGAAACAGTCATTGCCCAGCTCCTACTCAATCCGTTTCGTAGAATACGTTTCTCATCGGAGTAAGCATCTGCTTTACTCATTCCATGCTCCGTTCGTCCACCCATCCAGCCAGCCATCTGTTCATCCACCCATCCACCCATCCACTCATCAACTGATCTGATCATCTCGGACCCTAGAGAAGACAGACGCCTCCTCCACTCCTCCCAGAAGGACACCTAGCGTGAGTGACAGGAGCCACGTGGGGACAGCGGGGGAGACACAGAAGGGACATACATGCAGACCCTCCTCCCTCTGAACGGTGAAGCACCCACCTGGTCCTAACGCCTCCTTGCTGGTGTGTCCAGGCCGGCTCTTTTCCTTCTTGCCAAACCAACGACCGATGGAAGACTTGATGCCCTTCTTCTTTGGGGCTTTCTGGCTGCTGTTGCTGTTGCTGGGGTTGCCCCTGGGACCGTCCTGAGAGCCTGTCGCACTTCAGGGAGAGAAAATGACCTTTAACAGGCACCCTTGTGCAAACACACACCCCTTCATAAGACCTACTGATAGAACCGGCCACCCAGCAACACCCACGCCTCAACCTCGCAGCAGACAGTGGAGTCTCCTTCACCACCCACACTCCACACGAGCAATGCAGGCTTCCGGCCACAACCAATGGCCCAGGAAGCTGAGATTCTCTGACTGGAGCCCTCCCCCAAGGAGGGAGGTCTTCACTCCAGAAGAGCTGGTGCAGAGGGCGCCCAGACCCTCCCTCAGGGTCTCTGCTGGGCAGGTGACGACGCTCCCAGAGAAGGCGAGCTCCCCAGTTCTGGGCAGTTCCCCCCGCCTCCTGCAGGGTGACCGTCCTCGGCCGTGGCAGGAGAGTGATGGTCACTGTGCAGGGCTGCTGGGCAGGTGACCACATGTGCCCTCCATCGAGTGCTGCCTGGCTCACGACGGGAGCTCAGCAGGTGGGGGTCTGAATGAGAACAGTGTCAGTCACAGGAGGGGACAGACAGTCTCCTGAAAGGAGACCCCTGGGGAAGAGGGAGGGACCCTCAAGAGCAAAGCCGAGAGGCACGGAGCCGTAACCATCAGGAACTCGCCCCAGGCCTGGCAGACCTCTAGCAAGAGCAGGAAGAGACCTCCCACAGGAGTCGACACGTAGAGACAGATGTTTTCTAAAATCACTGAGGTCACTGAGCTCTTCTACCCCAGCACCTGAAGTTCACCACTAAACACAGGCACCGAATCCAGTGGGATTCCTTTACAACCATCCTTGCAACTCTTTCAAGACAAGAGCCACAGGGCTCCTGAAACTGACGACGAGGCGAGCAGGCGTCTTACTTGTGGGCGTCCCTGATGTCCTCATCGCTGGCTGTGCGCAGTGAGCCCGTGAGCCGGTCCAGCCGAAAAGACCACAGCGAGGCGGAGGTCGAGGTTTCACATTTGATGGTGTCATCTTCTACCTCTTCCTGTATAGCTGGCAGCTGAGGGAGTGAGGTAAGTGTAAAATTGGCTAACAATAGACTGTGTCGAAAAAGGCAATCACACAGGCTTTATGTTATAACCAGAAACTTACTTGAAAATACATTAGCTATGCTATCCGCCAAATACAAAAAAAAGCCTTGTTCCAACTTAATGCCATCTTAAAGGACTGTTTGTCCAAGAGAAGCCGGGCCGTGGAGCAGCGAGAGCACCCCACTGAGTGCAGAGACCCCGGACGGGAGCCTCCCTGCAGCCGGGCTCTGCACTCCCTGAAATCCAGCAACCAGATGGCCCTGCCAGGCAGGACAGCAGAGCCACGCCAGCACCGAGAACCCTGCATGGCATGAACTGCCCTGATGAAAGGACTGTGCTCATCGCCAGATGCTGCTCGGAGGCACCACTAGCAAGAGTAAGAAACCTCTCAGCAAAGCCGTCCAGACCTTTCTATTTGAAGGAGAAAAGGAAACAGCTTGTACCACCACCCAAGATCATTTGTAGTGATGACGCAGGTTACTGAACCCATGACAACAAGTCAAACACAGAAAAGGTACCTAAGCCCTCCATGCGAACACCATGTGTCTGGCTTGTATTTCTCAGTAACATACAGACCGGGGGCTACACACTGAAGTGCTTACACCCAGTTGGAGTGTCATTTGCTCCCTGGGGTTTACATAAAGCTCTCCTAGGTCTTCACTAAGAAATAATCTTGTATCAACCTAGAAGTGGTGGGATGGGGAGGGACATGGGAGGGAGGTTCGAAAGGGAAGGGATGTATGTGTACCTATGGATGGTTCATGTTGAGGTTTGACAGAAAAGAACAAAATTCTGTAAAGCAATTTTCCTTCCATTAAAAAATAAACTAAAAAAAAGAAAAAGATGATCTCGCCTGGACTCCCAGCTCTTCCGCTAGTCCTGGGTCTGAAGATAGGAAAGACACTGGTGGCAACAGTGTGGGGAACAGATGAACCCCTCGGGGTCCAGACAGGTCTCACTTATACATTTGGGTGTGTGGTTAAGCAGGGGAGCTTTGAGGAAACATGCATGGCAAGTATTTTTATAAACAATGAGTGTGTTGTTTTAACCAACTAACCAGTCCTTTTTTAATGGGATTCTGTAAAGAACACTGGTCCTGTGCAGCCCCACAGGAGCTTGGTGACAACAAAGTGACTTAGTGCAAAATACAGCTGAACTCATTTAACAGCAGCTGGATAAACTGGGCACCCTCCCCTGACCTCTACCAAGAAACCTCAGACAACAGAAGGCTACAAAGGCTAGAAATTATCCACATGGAACTGAACGGGGATCAATCTCAAATTCAAGTGAAAATAAGCACTTATAAAATTCAGAAAACAACAAAGAACAGAGCAGGGAAGTGACACACCTGGGTTGACTGTGGACTCAGTGGAGACAAACACCTGCCTTAGAGTCAGGGACCACGGCCAGCCCCTTCCCCCGGGCCTCCTCCTAAGGAAGGCTCTGGGTCCGCAGCCTGGCCGCCCTCCCCCAGGATGGGAGCCGCCCCACTGGTGCCCGCGTGACTAGGATGGGCAGTGCCGTGTCCTCACTTACCAGGAGGGCAAAGCAGGCCACAGAGCGGGCGAGCGGCACACCCAGGGCACCAACCCCAGGGTGATGGCGCTGCTCTGCTGTGCCCAGCAGAAGGGCTCCCGGGCACTGAGCTGCCTGAACTGGAACACGGCTGCCCGAGTCCTGCAGGAAGGCCCCAGGAGTGCTCCATTAGCGGGCTGGGAGTGGGAGAGGGACAAGGAAGGCCAGCCCTCAGGGCAGTGGACTCCAACAACAGGGGCTCAACCAAGTGACCAAAGGGGAGAAGCAGCGAGCTCCCTCCTGATGCTCCCTCAATCAGGGATGCCGTGATGGACACGAGAACCTTTGGAGCAAAGCGGGCTGGACGGCACCACAGGCTCTGATCTGACCATTCCGAACCACACTGCTGGGTGTGGGAGCCTGGGCACGGTGCTCAGCCTCTCTAAGCCATCAGTTTCCCTGTCTGCTGAATGGGGATAACAGCAGCCTGGACCTCACCTGGCGTCTGCGGGATTCGATGACAGACTCGGAAAGCACTCGACACGGTGCCTGGCACACAAAGTCTCCTGCACACTGCTACCCACCGTCATTAAATTGGCTTCCCCCAAATCTAACTTCTATGGCTCTGATTCAGTCATTTGTTTAAAAAAAAAACTCTAAGCAGAAATTCCACGGTGGTCAAGACGTTAGGACTTGGCACTTTCACTGCCAGGACACTGGTCTGATCCCTGGTTGGGGAATTAAGATCCCATAAGCTGTGCACCATGGCCAAAAAAATAAGTAAAGGAAAATTTTAAAATAGTAAATAATACTGTGTCTATTATAAATAAGCATGAGATGATTAGAAGGCAAACAAGGGGGAGACCGGCAAACTGTTACAATTGTCCCAACAAATGACCTGTTTCCAACAGAACCATCAGCACCCAGTGGTGGGTGAGTTTCATTACTTCTATTAAAATGTCAATTATTCACCAGTACATAACCACACAGTGTTCATTCATGTAAAATGATAAGGACTCTCTAATACTTCACAGAGAAACAGAGGCATGCTAAATTTCTAGTTTACCTTTCAACAATGCTTCCTTAAATCACTAGGCTGATAGATGCATGCAAAGAAATGAAGAGAAACCAGATTTCTTGCGATTTTGAAGCTAAAAATTCAAGACTCAGTACAGACAAACACAGCATACCAAAAATGATGGCAAACATATAAGTGAGATGAACATTTAGAGAACATGTAACTGGAAACAGAACATTTCTTTTGACCACAGAAATTAAATAAGCTATTCAAGATTTACTAGAGAAACACTATAAATTATTACTCAGGAAGATACAATTCTATTACAACATCATGATCTATTAAAGCACAGCATTCTGTACAATAAAGGCCCTTAACAGTTGTCTATTCTCAGCCAAACTTCTCTATAAGTTAGTTTCTCTTCATAGAAAACATGTTATACTTTAAAATAGTAATTTAACTGATGAGGAAGTTACCATAATACCTATTTGAACACTGAACAAATCGAACCATCTATTGGACATTAACACAGAATTCTTACCTAGAATTTGATTTAAAAGTTCTCAAAATAAATGTATTAAAGCAGGTTCCCTGTGAAAATATGCAATAAAGAAAGCTAGCATAATAGCAGGTGCAGTCTTTATATTTTATTAACCATAGAAGATGCTTTTTAAAGAGTCTAGTAGAGACATTAACTGTGCAAAAGGTTGTAGGGAACTAGGTTTAAAGAAGGTTGAGAAGTGCTTGCAAACGAGACTCTCAACCAGGGCTGAGCATTCTTGCAAACGAGATGTTCTGCCCAGTGTAGGGAACTAGATTTAAAGAAGGTTGAGAAGTGCTTGCAAACGAGACTCTCAACCAGGGCTGGACATTCTTGCAAACGAGATGTTCTGCCCAGTGTAGGGAACTAGATTTAAGGAAGGTTGAGAAGTGCTTGCAAACGAGACTCTCAACCAGGGCTGGACATTCTTGCAAACGAGATGTTTTGCCCAGTGTAGGGAACTAGATTTAAGGAAGATTGAGAAGTGCTTGCAAACGAGACTGTCAACCAGGGCTGAGCATTCTTGCAAACGAGATGTTCAGCTAAAAATCCTGTTTGTTCCCGTGGGAAAAGAACATTGCTTGCACACAAGGATGTTTCTCTGATTCCTCAAAAGGAACAGACCTTGGGACAAAACGGATTCTAAGTTGATAAGGAAGTTCCCCAAAACAAAGTCTTAGCTGCAGTAAATAAGCCAAGGTAAAGGGTATCTCGCCCTGCGCCTGCGCACTGTATAGTCTCTGAATCATAGTGCTTGGCAGCTTGCCCTGTAGGGGGTTGTGCAAAAGATATAAAAAATTAAGCAGCTGTAAGAAGCAAGTGTTAAAAAATAAAGATTTAAACCACTCTGCAGTGTGGGTGTGTCATTCCGTCGCCGACATCTGGCGCCCAACGTGGGGCACGACGGAACCGAAAGGGTAAGCACCCCGGGGCAAAAGGCTAAAAGGGGGACTTTCGGGAAATAGAGAAAAAGAGAAAAGAATGAAAATCCGAAAGGGTAAACACCCCGGAGCAAAAGGCTGAAAGGGGGACTTTCGAGAAAAAAAATAAAAATAAAAATAAAAATCCGAAAGGGAGAGCACCCCGGAGCAAAACGCTGAAAGGGGGACTTTCGAGAAAATAAGAAAAATAAGAGAAAAAGAACAGAAAAAAGAAAAAAGAAAAAGAAAAAACTATGGGGAATTCCCCGTCTTTAAAGTCACAATATATGGAGCTGGTTAAGGGGCTCCTGCATTCTATAGGAATTAAAACGTCTACTCGCCGCTTGAGTGAGTTGTTCTGTCTTATAGAGCAGCATTGTTATTGGTTTCAATATCAAACAGAAGTACAGCTGAATTTGAAGGAATGGAAAGTGGTGCAGAAAGAGTTAAGAGGCAGCATCAAAAAGGAAATGTGATTCCTTTAAGGCTGTGGACTCTATGTAGCGCTATAACGCAGGCTTTAAAATTAATGGCTGCTAATAGTGAGGCTGTCTCATGTTATCTTGAGGAGGGGGCTTCACCTCGGCCTCCGCCCAAACCTCCGGATGATAGTACAGATTCATCCACTGAGCCAGATAGAGATGTGAGTTCTGGGGAGGATTCAGATTCTGTAAAAGCAATGACTGCTGCCTTTTGAAAGGTTTTATTAAATAAAAAACTTCCAAGGCTGTTAACCCTTCTGCACCACTTTACACATCCCTATTTCTAGTAGCTGCCGACAAGGCTGAGATAGGGAGAGAGAGTCAATAGTTTTAAAAGTATGGGAAAAAGTATATTTTGAGAAATGCTTATTAATGACTCTCGTCCTTTAATGTCACTGATTATTGAAGGTATACAGTTTGAAGGATTAGTGGATACAGGAGCAGATGTTTCGGTTATTTCTCTCCAGCAGTGGCCTAATGATTGGAAAAAAGAAAAAATTCCTCTTGTTTTAACAGGCTTAGGATCAATAGCAGATGTGTGGAGAAGCACTCAACCTTTGTCATGCCAATTGTCTAATGAAAAGAAAGTATCTATTTCTTTTTACATTGTTAATATACCTATTAATATCTGGGGAAGAAATCTTTTATTTTCTTTAGGAACAACGCTCACCATCTCGTCCGAAAACTTGTAGCCACTGCTCAGATTCCTCGAGCTCTCCCATTGAAATGGTTAACTGATGTCCCTAAATGGGTTGAGCAGTGGCCGCTTCCAAAAGTGAAGCTCGAGGCTTTAGAACAATTAGTAAAAGAACAGCTTCAATCTGGCCATATTGAACCTTCTACGTCTCCTTGGAATTCTCCTGTTTTTGTCATTAAGAAAAAATCTGGTAAATGGAGAATGTTAACTGATTTAAGGGCAGTTAACAAATGTATAGAACCTATGGGAGCTTTGCAATTAGGTCTCCCTTCTCCTGCTTTGATTCCACAGGATTGGTCTTTGATGGTTTTAGATTTGAAGGATTGTTTTTTTTAATATTCCTTTGCAAATAAAAGATAGAAATAAATTTGCTGTTACTATTCCAGTGTATAATCATGGGCAGCCCGTAAAATGTTATCAATGGACAGTGTTGCCTCAAGGAATGATTAATAGCCCTACACTTTGTCAGGAGTTTGTTAATCGTGCTCTTATTACTGTGAGACAACAATTTTCTAATTGTCTTCTCTATCATTATATGGATGATCTTCTATTGGCAGCTCCTAGTAAAGAGGAACGAGATACATTTTTTATTCATGTAAAGAAAGCTTTAAGTGATTTTAATCTTCAAATTGCTCCTGAAAAAATTCAAACTGAATTTCCTATTTCATATTTAGGTGCTATTTTGGAACGACAAAGAATAAAACCTCAAAAGGTCCAAATTAGACGAGATAATTTGAAAACTCTTAATGATTTTCAGAAGCTTTTGGGTGATATTAACTGGTTACGTCCCATGTTAGGGATTCCTACACATCAATTGCGTCATTTATTTTCTACTTTGGAGGGTGATGCTGCTCTTAACAGTCCTCAATCTCTTACTTCTCAAGCAAAAGAGGAATTACACTTTGTAGAGCAACGGTTGAATGAAGGGTTTCTTACTTATCTACAACAGGATCAACCTATATATTTCATAGTGTTCCATACTCCCTATTCTCCTACTGGAGTTATTGCTCAATCTGCAGGGTTGATTGAGTGGGTATTTTTACCCAATAATTATACAAAAAAGCTTACTACTTATACGGATAGAATTGCTTTCCTTATTTTGAAAGGTCGAGGCCGTATTACTCAGTTAATTGGAAGTGACCCTCAAACAATTATTACTCAACTTACTTCCACCCAAATTTCTAATTGCTTACAGTTTAATGAAAATTGGCAGATAGCTCTTGCATCTTATTCAGGGACTTTTTCTAATCAATATCCTCAATCTAAAATGATAGATTTCCTTCGACATACATCAATGGTTTGTAAATCTCCTATATCTAATATTCCAGTTGAAGGAAAAACTATTTTTACAGATGCCAATAAAAATACTGCTGGCTATTGGACTGATACTACTTCTAAAGTTATTCCACATTCCTTTTCTTCTGTGCAGCCTGCTGAACTTTGGGCCATTTGTTTGGCATTACAGGATTTTTTTGATATTCCTATTAATATTGTTTCTGATTCTAAATATGCAGTCTTTTCATGTATTTATCTTCCTGAAGCCACTCTACTGGTAACTTTAAAAACTAATATTGATAAATTATTTTTTCAGGTTCAACAATTATTGATTAGGCGAACTAACCCTGTCTTTTTTACTCATATACGAGCTCATTCTTCTCTCCCCGGACCATTATCTCAAGGAAATGCAAATATTGATGCCTTACTTTATCCTTTACAGTCTGCAACACAAGAACATTGCTTACATCATACTAATTCTAAAGGGTTACAAAAAACTTATTCGTTAACACGAAAACAAGCTCAACGCATTGTTCGTTCTTGTTCCATATGTGCACCGTTTATTTTGCCCTTTGCCCCTCCTGGAGTAAATCCCAGAGGACTACAATCTAACCAAATCTGGCAAATGGATGTTGTTTTTATTTCTTCATTCGGTAGGCAGAAATATGTTCATCATACTATAGATACTTATTCTCATTTTCAATGGGCTACAGCTTTAAGTTCAGAAAAGGCAGATTCTGTTATTACTCATTTATTATTTTGTTTTGCTATTATGGGCATACCTATAGAATTAAAAACTGATAATGCTCCCGCATATCAATCCTCTAAATTATCTCAATTTTTAGAACAATATCATATTAAGCACACCTTTGGTATTCCTTATAATAGTCAAGGACAAGCTATAATTAAAAGAGCTAATCGGACTCTTCGAGAATACATTGAAAAAATAAGAAAGGGGGAAAAATGTATGATATCACTAAGAGGCCATTTCAAGTTCATTTGCATATTAATAAATCTTACTCTGCTATAGCATGTGTAAAATTTCCTTATTCTTTACTGTATGGGCAATGGATTTGGAGTGAAATTTTGGGAGTTATATCATGTTCTGATTGTAACTTGACTCAATGTATAAATCGTTCTTGGTGGGAAAATGTTGAAAACAAGATGGTCCATTCCAGTAATTATTCTTTGGTCATTGTGAAAGCACAGACTGAACTTTGGTTGCCTGTTAATCTTACTCAACCTTGGTCGGACTCTTTTGCTGTCACTCATCTTGTGAATGCTGTACAAACTCTTCTCCATCGATCTCGAAGAATGCTTGGCATTGTCATCGCATCAATTTTCGCCGTGGCTTCAGTAACAGCAACAGCAACTGTAGCAGGTCTTGCTTTGCATCAAGGCATACAGACTGCTGATTTTGTCAGGGAGTGGCATAAAGATGCTCATTTATTGTGGCAACAACAGCATGATTTGGACACTCAATTGGCTACTGATGTATTGAGTTTACAACACACAGTTTCCTGGTTCGGAGATCAAGTGACTGTGTTAGCTACAAAGAGTGTGTTAAAATGTGATTGGAACTCATCTCACCTATGTGTAACCCCTGTTCCCTTTAATATGAGTGAGGGTTGGGAAAAAGTGAAAAGGTCTTTAGTGGGACACCAGAATTTAACTGCTGAAATTATGGAATTGGAACAAACTATATTGTCAACTTTTAGTAAGACGCTGCCTGATATTCTTGGTTCTGATATACTGAAAAGTCTTCAAGAAGGATTAGACAACCTTAATCCTTTAGGGCATGTATATACATTGTTAACAACATCCTTTGTGAATACTTTGTTAATTGTTGCTTTATGTTTTATTGCTTTTATAGTCTACCTGCGCTGGCGAAAAGGGAAACAATTGAAAGAAGAAGCTTTGCGTATTCAAGCGCTTATTCAGCATCTACAAGAAAAGAAAGGGGGAGATGTAGGGAACTAGGTTTAAAGAAGGTTGAGAAGTGCTTGCAAACGAGACTCTCAACCAGGGCTGAGCATTCTTGCAAACGAGATGTTCTGCCCAGTGTAGGGAACTAGATTTAAAGAAGGTTGAGAAGTGCTTGCAAACGAGACTCTCAACCAGGGCTGGACATTCTTGCAAACGAGATGTTCTGCCCAGTGTAGGGAACTAGATTTAAGGAAGATTGAGAAGTGCTTGCAAACGAGACTGTCAACCAGGGCTGAGCATTCTTGCAAACGAGATGTTCAGCTAAAAATCCTGTTTGTTCCCATGGGAAAAGAACATTGCTTGCACACAAGGATGTTTCTCTGATTCCTCAAAAGGAACAGACCTTGGGACAAAACGGATTCTAAGTTGATAAGGAAGTTCCCCAAAACAAAGTCTTAGCTGCAGTAAATAAGCCAAGGTAAAGGGTATCTCGCCCTGCGCCTGTGCACTGTATAGTCTCTGAATCATAGTGCTTGGCAGCTTGCCCTGTAGGGGGTTGTGCAAAAGATATAAAAATTAAGCAGCTGTAAGAAGCAAGTGTTAAAATATAAAGATTTAAACCACTCTGCAGTGTGGGTGTTTCATTCCGTCGCCGACAAAAGGTGATGAGATTTATAGTCTTAAAAACAAGCACCAACACAGAAAGGATTTTGTGTCAAAAGTCCATTAATTCTACACTGAAGAAGATCATTTCTTTAGGTAAGGATAATCTCATTTATGAATGACACATGATATGCAGTTTAGGATCCATCTGCATTACGCTTGTACCTGCATAGTGCTATGCTAATTCAAACTTACTGCTATGGGGGAAAACACCATTTGATGAGACATGAAGACAAAGCACAAACCCGACTAAGGGGACACCTGCTGTGGACCACAGCGCTGTTATGACCAGAGCAGGTGGGAGGACGGGGAAGGGGAGATGGATGGGTCAGCTGCAGCCTCGGGGGCGAGGCGGGGCAGTGGTGGGAAGCTGGGGTCTGGATTGACAACCACTGAGCAGACAACAGGATGAGCCAGGAAATCAAAACCACTGATGAAAGCAGACACACCGTCAGAGAACTCCAACAGCAGGACAAAATATACAGAACTGTTCTTTTACAAATACTCGGAAAGAAATCAATCGTGAAACTACACAGAAATCGTCACAGAATTTTAAATATCAACTAATTAGCCAACGAAGCAAATTATAAAAAGTGTCTCCAAAGACCACAAAATGGACTAGTTACCACTTCACATGCCGCTAAATGATTCACAGTTAATTTAATTATATGCCGACTAATAATGCAGCTAACATGAAACGGGTGGTAACCAAAAAAAAGTGAAAATACAAGCGCAGTTACAAAGCAGAGTGTTGTAAACATGAGTTCATGGGGTAAACAGCAATGCACTCACAAAACCTAAGCTAAACATGGAAGAAAGCTGGAACATGTGCTTTAGAGCCGCACACTCTATCACCAAAAGCCCTAGGTCGTCATCCCGTTTTCAGACTCGGAAGAGTGAGGAAGCCAGACTTCTTCACTGGGGCCCTGGGGCAGCGGGCTTTTAACCTGGTTTCACACGCAGAGCTGGCCTGAGCGCGCGGCCAGGCCCATCAGCGAGCAGACCAGTTGAGATTCCTAAGCCAGGGGTCCAAATATCAAGACTCATTTGTCGCTGTGTGATTATGGAATGATTTCTCTCAGTCGTGTCCGACTCTTTGCGGCCCCATGGACAGTGGCCTACCAGGCTTCGCGGTCCATGGGATTTTCCAGGCAAGAATACTGGAGTGGGCTGCCATTTCCTTCTCCAGGGGATCTTCCCAACCCAGGGATCGAACCCGGGTCTCCTGCATTGCACACAGACGCTTTACCGTCTGAGGCACTAGGGAAGCCCGATTCAAGACTAGGCAGTTTTAAAAATCTTAGACCTCTGAGTGAGCAAATGTACCTGATTTTCTTCTGGGTAAAAAGAGAAAAAACAAACAAACAAAAGAAAACCAGTGTGCTCCGGGAGGGACGCGGCAGAGAGGAGGCAGACACATACCAGAGTCATGAAGCCCAGCTTGTCTTCTTCTGGCTCAGGGCTGGGCTGCCTCCTTTCGGGCATGGAGCGCCCTCTGCTGGGCGGGAAGGAGCCGGCATGCGAGGAGGCGGGATCCAGGTTGAGGGAGCTCGAGGATTCAAAGCGCCGAAGGTTGCTGAAGCTCCCACTGCCCACCCTGCTCTCAATCCCCTCCGCCCGCTGACCCGTGTTCTCCTTGTCTTTTTGGATGAACCTAAAACAGAATAAAATCATCACCTGCCTTTGTCAGCAGAGGAACATGTCTGGACAGCAAATGTGGGCTTGCATTCTGTGTCACGATTAGCAAATTCCAGGAAGAGTTGCTCAATTAACATCTCAGCAAAAAGGTTCAGCTTTCCCTCTTTGGAATATTCTCAAACTTAGAATCACTTATCATTGAGTCTTACAAAGTGGCCCCTCATCATTCACGTTTGATTTGACTTACTGACTCTAACATTCTGATGGGGCCTGGGTGGTGACTCTCCCTGTGAGGAGATACCTGAAGCTGACCACCTTTACCTTCCCTGCTCTCAGGGCAGAGATGCACGTCAGTGCCTCAGAGCTTTTCCACTGGGAATCCGGAACTCCGTATAACCAAAACAGCCATTCACGAGCAAGCTGGAGTTTCTACACATGTCTCCAGACCAGATGAAGTGCTGAGTTGCACTTTTCATTCTGTTTTCAGCTTGTGTATGTGCAAACGCATCACTTGATGAAGTTCTCCACCAGCTTTGTGTGAGTTTCTGGATTCAGGTCAATGTGCTGCATTAACCTACAATTCACAGTTACTGCTCTTCTCCCCTAATGTGTCATGGGTGATTTTATATACAGATTCAATGCATGATTATGCAAATAAAATGATTTTCCAATTAAAATACAAGATCCTTACAGGTAGTAAACTCTCCAGTTTCACTTCTACTTATACATCTTGAAAGTTTTTCACTGTTGACAAGTTGATGGACAGAATTTACCATTTACATCAAGTCACCTTGTTGCATAAGGAAAAATCATTTTTACCTGACAACTTGCTCTAAAAATAAAAATATTAACACATAACTGTTCCAAATTTCCTACGGGGATGAGGAAAGACAATCTTTCTGAGCTTGTCTGTGCTCAAACACGGCCCACAAAGTAGTCTGTCTCGGCGTCAAAAGTACAGGCGGCACCATCTGCGTTTGCTGGTTGTGCCATTAACCCCAGCCTTTTCCCCGAGCCCCTCGCACTCAACCGGCAGGAACGGGCACCTCGCCAGGGGTGACGGGATGAGAACAATCTGAGCAGCAGCTCTGCCAGGTCCTGTGCAGGGTCACCGGCCTGCGGCCACTCTGAACGTGGACACGGGACAGGAGGCACAGCTGTGCGGGTGTGGCACCAGGCAGGCCTCGGGGCCCCAGCCACCCGGCTGCACCCAGACCCAGAGCCCCCTGCTCACCACGAGGCGGGCCTTTGGGTTCTATCCTGTTTTGTAAACTGTTCTAACTGCCAAGACTGGGTCTAAAGAAAACATTTTAAATATACTGATGAGATGAGAAAAATTCAAACACATGTCCTTGGATCACTGTCTTACAATAAGCCAATCTTCACAATGTATTAAGTTAAAAAGGAAAATGCAGATCTGAGTGGGAATTTGCCAAGCCCAGAACCCCAGCTTTTCTGTTCCAGGTGGCTTTTCACCAGAACGTAGAAGGCTCCGAGGGACACACGAGGGCAAACCCTCAGTGCTAGAGGGTGCACGGGCCACAAGGGGACACCGCCTCGGCACCTCACTCACCTCGGGGCCCAGAGCTGAGGGGGGGACACCCCACAACGCCCCCCCACAGAGTGCTGACACCACACTGTGGACAGAATGCCCTGGCTGACTGAGCTCTATAATCAAGGGCAATCTCAGAACTGAAAATTCTCGAAGCAGACCTGAAGTCAGTTTTCTCACTATGGAACACTCAGACTTCTCTAAGCAGAAGACAGCTCCTCAGAGAAGCCGAGCCTCCGGGGAGCTGGGCTCAGGCGCACCCACCAGATCTCTTCGTTGATCTTGTCCAGCTGCTCCTGAATCCTCATGGCCAGAGTCTTGGCTACAGCCGGCCCGCTGGGCGACAGCAGAGCGGGCGCACTGAAGAGGGTGTCCCGGTCGCCCTCGCCGTCTGACACGCCCTTGTCAGTCTCGAACAGCTGGCCAACATTGGCCAGCACGCTGGCTTGCTGCTCGTGCTCCCGGTCCTGATCTTTCAGGGGCTGCACCTGGGCACGAGAGGACCAAGTCTCGTCAGCAACATTCTGGGCACCTCAAGTCTATCAGGAACTGAACACAATTTTACATGGAAGCCCTGACTTTGGACAAATGGGCCATGCTTATGAGACACTGCCATCTCTTAAACGAGCAGTACTGAAGAAACGGGCAGGAGGAGAATCCAGTTCCTAGATGGCCTGGTGACATTCAGGTCTCAGCGTGGATGGAAGGCAATCCTATGAGGTTATCCACAAGGGTGCGCTGATGGAGTCAGAGACAAAAACCGAAAATTACAAAAATATATCCTTGCTTCCATCAGCCAGGCTGAAGGACAATTAGAAAATAAAACCCTTCAGCTCCGCAGCCGCTGGGTCCACCCCACCGGTCATCACTGGTACTAGTTCGCCGAGGAGTGCCGTCCTCGCGGGTTCCCAGCCCTCCGTTTTCCAGGCTGGTCTGAACACGCACAGACAGGAGTGAGCAGGGCAGCCAGGGGACGGGAGAGCCAGCCTCCCGTGGCTCTCCTCTCAGGGCACAGGCCCTCGGGCTGTTCTGGGGATGGCCCCTCACACCGCAAGGGCGCCTCTGTCATCTGAGACGCATGCAAGAGTGCCTGCTGGGCCCCGTGCCGCCCTCCCGCTCTCACACCTCACACCCTTCTCTCCGCAAATCTCCCCCCTGCCCCACTCTCACCCAGGTCCTGCCTTGTTTTCCCAGACATGACCTCAAAGCAACGGAGGGGCAGCCTCGAGCTGCTGGCTTGCCGGCTCCCTGTCCCCCGTGGCCAGTACCTTCGCTTTCTGTCTTCGTCACGACCCCTCCCCAGGGCTGGGCCACCCCTTTTCCTGGCTCTAGGACCACCTGCCATCATTCCTGCTCCACTCCGGTGAACTAGCTGCCTATGGGTTCACCCCCATCAGCCCGATCAGCACATCCTCTCCATTCCCTCGCCTTAAAATCGCACATTTTTGAACTTTTTCATTCTGAGAAATTGTACTTTAAGTGTTCCATAGCAAATAGAAACACTCAGAACAATACTAACCCTTATAAACCATAATAAGAAGTTACATCTCAGGTGTAGAAAAGCTTCTGGAGGAAACATGGCAAGCCATTGACGACAACGAAGTCTATGGAGAGAAGCTGGACTTGGGCTCGGGGTTCGGGTGGTGGGGGACAGGACTCACTCTATTGCCCTCGCTCCTCTCATTGCTTTAGACTGTCTCCATGGACCTCACGTGCATTCCTGGGCATTCCTCACATTCATTCCTCTACACCCCACTTCACTTCCTCACGGGGTAAAACAAGTCAAACGGGCCAAGTTTCTGAGTCACTTGACTCAACCTGGCAGCTCTGTGCTGTTGGCCACGGCAGTCACTTGCCTTGTGCAGCCACTGAGGATGTGACGCAGGCCGGTGCAAAGCTCGATGTGGAAATCACACAGATTTCAAGACTCGCAGTGAAAAAAGTGAAACGGGCACACTCGCAGCCCGCTCATTTTTAGGAAATTTTAGATTGTGTATGTTGCTCCTATTATCTTTCTGACGGACAGCACTGTCCACGTGAAAGGCTCATGCTTTGTCTCAGCTTTCGGGTGAACCCAGAAAGGACTACTTAGAATTCTGAACCACACACAACGGCCACACACTCTAAATCCGCCTATAATGCAAATCACATTCAATGTTCAAAACCAAAAACGCTATACACGTTACAGCAGTGGACTAGCCATAAGGAAAATGTAACTCCACTTCCGCTAAGCATCTGCAATAACTGTGACAATGAACCCAGCTCAGTTCAGCTCTTAACACATTTCTAAAGGATTTAGAGATTGAAGGACCTTGTCGTTTTGCATTTCTTCTAAATGCTTTTTTGCATTTTCAACTTCCCATAGGAGAGAATTCTGAAAAAGATACATACAGTGCTTTAGAGTCAATTCTTAACAGACGTTGCGTGGACTGCCGGATGGCTACTCTCCTGTCTGAAAGCATAAAGCACCTTGGGATGAGGGGCGGACCTCGCGCCCAGAGTGAAGTGTCGGCACGAAGCCAGATGACAACTGTTAACACTAACTTGTACACAGAAAAACTCCTCCTTCCCCGACTGATCCTCCAGATCCAAGGAGGCCAGGTCCCTGGGGTAAGTGAAACTGCTTTATACTTGCTTTCAGCTTTTGCAGTTCAGTGGTCACTCAGGAAACTGGCGCAGGTTTCACATGTAAAATTCAAACCTGAGATAAAACTATCCCCACCTCAGGGCCAGCCCACAGGTCAGGGTGAAGTGAGCTCTCTAGTGAGGTGTGGGTGTCACCTTGGGTTTTGTGGGGGAAAAATGCGCCGCAGAACTTGTAGTGACCATGGGTCTCTCTCAGACAAGCGTCGCCCAAGCGCCGACCTCGGCGAAGGTTCTGGGCCTCGTCTTTAGGGCACTGGTGCAGCTGGGACAGGTTTTCCCTGAACCTCCACCAGACTGTTGCCCACTGAGCTGCTCTGATAGAGGTTCTCAGACATTTTCCAAAGCAAATAAAAAGAGAGATGGCTGGAGTTGGAACATGAGAATGCTTGCTTTTACTTGCTTCAATCTTTTCTATCACATTATATAAAAGATCCTGAACTAAACTTATTGATTTGGCTGCATCGGGCCTTAGCTGCATCATGCGGGATTCCTTTGATGTGATTGCCGCGTGGCATGTGGAATCGTAGCTCACCAACCAGGGATCGAACCTGCGTCCCTGACCTTGCAAGGCAGGCTCCCAGCCACTGGACTGCCAGCAAAGCCCCAGAAATAAACTTCTAAGAAAGAAACGAAGGGGTGAGGGTGGACCTAGAAGAATGTTCTAGCACAGCGGCTGGTAACATCAGGGCCACTGGTGATTCTGCCTCACTGATGCTTTCTGGAAGGGTTGCGGGCACACATCTATGTCTGTTCCTTTACACACTGCCTGTGGATGCTGTCACGCTTATTGACTAGCATGAAATGCTGCTACTCTAACCAGTAAAGACATTCACTCTGGGGCCGTCTATGGGAGTTTTCAAACTCCTGTCCTGGAGATTTTCCCCCCACACAGACCGGGCCGAGCCAGGCCAGGCCACATGCGCCTCTTGTAAAGGGGCCGTGAAGCTGGCTCACCTTATCCTCCAGAGCAGCCATTCTCTCCTTCAGATGAAGCAGAAGCCTCTCATCTGAAACAGACAGAAACTTATCCACGGTATCTGATGAGTGTTCGTTGTGTTCTTCATTCATTTTTTCTCTTTGCTTTGCCTAAAACAGGAAAAACGAAAACTCATAAACTTCAAGAGCAAGTATAGTCATTCTTTTAAAAGCACCAGGGAGCCGCGACGTGAGTGGCCTGTGCCCTGGTTCCCGAGGCGGTCCCCTCCCACGGCCACCTCTGGTGGGCTCTTGAGCATCCCCAGAGCAGACGGGCGGGTGCAGAGGGAGGCAGGGACTTCACTGGTCAAAGGTCACTCCCAACACTTCTCTTTGGCAGAGCACCTGGGGGACCTCAGTGTCACCAGCCATTTCCTGTCGAAGCGGCTCGAGGAGCAAGCAGATTTACACTCAGAAACAAGTACACTTGAAAGGGGATCGGCTTACACACACGTCGGTGGAGGCATTTCCCAGTATATAAAAGAAGCTTGATTCTGGAGTAAGGGTGTAACATGAATTCAATTTATAAAGCAAAAAGTGAGAAAATTCATTTTGGAAAAAAAGCCAGTGGAGATAGACTTTCACATATTTTTCTTTACATGAAACATCACTTGAATTCTTTGTAATGATTGCTCTTGTTCAGTCCCTCAGTCATGTCTGACTCTTTGTGACCCCATGGACTATAGCACGCCAAGCTTCCCTGTCCTTCACTATCTCCCAGAAGTTGCTCAAACTCACGTCCTTCGAGTCAGTGATGACATCCAGCCATCTCGTCCTCTGTTGCACCTTCTCCTCCTGTCTTCAATCTTTCCCAGCATCAGGGTCTTTTCCAGTGAATCAGTTCTTCGCATCAGGTGGCCAAAGTATTGAAGCTTCAGCCTCAGCATCAGTCCCTCCAATGAATAGTCAGGACTGATTTCCCTTAGGACTCATTGGTTTGATCTCCTTGCAGTCCAGTGGACTCTCAAGAGTCTTCTCCAACACCTCAGTTCAAAAGCATCCATTCTTTGGTGCTCAGCCTTCTTTACGGTCCAACTCTCACATCCATACATGACTACTGGAAAACCCATAGCTTTAACTAAGTGTTCCTTTGATGGAAAAGTAATATCTCTGCTTTTTAATATGCTGTCTAGGTTGGTCATAGCTTTTCTTCCAATGATAATTCATATTCAGTTCAGTTCAGTTGCTCAGTCATGTTTGACTGTAGGACCCCATGGACTGCAGCATGCCAGGCTTCCCTGCCCATCACCAGCTCCCAGAACTGCCATCCAACCATCTCATCCTCTGTCATCCATGCTCTTCTTGCCTTCAATCTTTCCCAACATCAGGGTCTTTTCCAATATGAAAATTCATATTAAAAAGCTGGAATTAATTACCTCAAGCAATTTTTAAATGTAATAACAAAGTTGGAAAATCTGTGATTTATAAAATGAGCATCAATTTCATGGTTTAAAAAGCTGTTTTAGGACCTACTGTATTAAAAAAAAATGGAGAGAAGACAAAAGAATGCTATATTTGAGATTGGCCCTGTGTTAGAAATTGCTGAGGCCAATTGATTGGTCATGGGCATTTATTACACTACTCCGTCCACTTTTGTGCATGTTTGAAATATTCCATCATAAAAAATTAAAAAACAGGTTGCTGCTGCTGCTGCTAAGTCGCTTCAGTCATGTCCGACTCTGTGCGACCCCACAGATGGCAGCCCACCAGGCTCCGCCGTCCCTGGGATTCTCCAGGCAAGAACACTGGAGTGGGTTGCCATTTCCTTCTCCAATGCATGAAAGTGAAAAGCGAAAGTGAAGTCACTCAGCAGTGTCCAACTCTTCGCGTCCCCATGGACTGCAGCCCACCAGGCTCCTCTGTCCATGGGATTTGCCGGGCAAGAGTACTGGAGTGGGTTGACAGGTCATTTTCTGGTAAATATTTTCTGTTAAAACAGAGTCTTCTCCAGCAACACAATTCAAAAGCATCAGTTCTTCAGTGTTCAGCCTTCTTTATGGTCCAGCTCTCACATCCATACGTGACTACTGGAAAAACGATAGCTTTGACTATATGGACCTTTGTCGGCAAAGCAATGTCTCTATTTTCAATATGCTGTCTAGGTTTGTTGTAGCTTTCCAAGGAGCAAGCATTTTTTAATCTCATGGCTGCAGCCACCGTCTGCAGTGATTTTTGAGCCCAAGGAAATAAAACCTGGCACAGCTTTCCCAATAAGGCTTCGGCATTCAAATCTTTTTAAAGCAAAACGAAAGTTTACTTTGAATTGGCTTAGTCATGAACAGCATCCCAATCTCAACAGCCTCTGAGCAGCAGTTCTGAAAGTAAGGAAGTGCACCCCGATCAGGAGACATTGAGCTCTCTGCTTAAGCAGAGAGGGAGCCTCACCGAGGTCTCATGATGGGAGTCAGAACCACAGTCCCCTGGGAGCCCACAGAGGCTCTGCAGTCCAAGCGCAAGAACACAGCTACGGTGGGGACAGTACTGACCCCTGAGGCTGGACCTGGGATCCCCACTCCATTTCCTGGATGGTCGGTACCACTGTGTGGCCAGCCCTTCCGGGAAATCTCTCTCAGGGCTCTCTAATGCGAGCCTCCACCATCGCCCTTTCCTGGAGCGCCTTCTGTCGCAGCGCAACTTCCATTCTCCTCCTGCCTAGGAGCAGCCATCCTACACACACACCCCACGTCTGGACCGGCAGTTTGGCATGTGGGACTCCAGCGCCACATCCAAGGCAAGCACCTCCACATCTGGGCACCATGCCCTCCGTTTCACGGGCCTCGGGCTGGCTCGCTCAGGTTTGAGGGCCACTCGTAAGGTCCAACTGTATGCTGAGCAGCTCCCCGGCCTGGCTGGTCAGAGCAACAAGCGTCCTCCTTGAACGTGGGGACCCCCTGGCCACCTGCCCACCACCTACGAGAGACCACATCTGGCCCTGCTCCCGAGGTTGGATCCCTGGAGCAGCAGACAGGGCCACACATGCACACTGGAAGGCAGAGACAGGAGCGGCAGAGAAAGGCAGCGCCGGCCCCGCCCAGCCGTGTCTCAGGCCCACACGCCCCTCTCCTCCATGCTGCTGGGTCTCTCTCCCGCCTGTCGGCCAAGAACAGCGTCAGCTCTGCTCACAGCGACCCTGTCCTGATGGCACGCGGGCTGTGACCCCAGGGGCGGCAAGGGGGCCATGCTCTGTGCAGACCACTGGCCCCGGGTTCCCGGGGGGCACACCCGCACTCCTGCTCACGCAGCCAGCGCGGCTTCGTGTGTGACACATGGGTGACGGAGGGTGCTGGTGACCGGCTCGTGAGAGGAGAGGTGCTCCCCTGGCCCCAGGCCCCCTCCTCAGACTGCCTGGGGCGAGCCAGCGCGGGCAGCAGGCAGTGGCAAGCACGGGACACACGAGGGCACACGTTCTTCCTTCCTAAGCTGGGAGGTCAGTTCCAACAGTTTCGCCTCCTTAGTGGCAGAGCTTCCGGAAGACAAATGTTCAGACTACAAGGCCGACCGGGGACAGACAGCAAAGATGCCAGGGGAGAGAAGAAACCAGCCCTTGAGGGGAAGATCACAGGCAGAAGGGCGCCGCCGGGCGGCTGTTAGTGACCCTGCTCGGGGAGGGTTTGAGAGCACAGGACACCACCGGCCTCTGGAAACCGGCGGCCTCTCGGGTGATCCCTGAGCTCCAGGGAACGCTCCCACAGCCAGGCCAGCACAGGCCCGGCCCGCCTCTCCATGCCCAGCAAGCGCCCACCAGCAGTGCAAGACAACACCTTTCCCACCAGAAGGATGGGGTGGCTGGCTGTGGGCACCTTCTCCCCAGCAGCGCCAAGTCTCCTAGACTCGGCCTCTCACCCCTGGGCTCCTGGGGACTGCAAGCTGGGAGTGGGGCCCTGGGTCTGCACCATGCCCCGCTGTGACTTATACAACAATGTATGAATAAAGACTTAAAACTGTGTTCATGACAGAGCTATTTTGGCCATCTCTTAACGAGAATGGGATCTTTTTCGTTCTTTATCCTGCTAGGCTTTGAGTTGCTGACTGAACTCTGAGCAGCAGTGACTTGGAGCTGAAGCATCCTGGGGACACACAGAGCACAGGACAAAACTGCAGGGAAGTTAACGCAGGGATGACACGGGAGCGGGGACTGTCTGACACTCAGGGAGCGCTCCCATCTCAGACGGGCAGCACGACCCCCGCGTCTGCGCTCCTTTGTGGACTGAGCAGCACGGGGAGGGGCACAGTGGGACAGCAAGGGAACAGGCCCTCCCCGCGCCCTCTCCCTGGGAACCAAGAGCAGCACCTCAGAGAGCACAGCCACTCGCTGAGTCAGCTCAGCCACCACTTCTGTCAGCATCTGCTGCAGCTTCTGCTCTGCCAGCTCCAGGCACTCCTGCAGCTGTCGGTCTTTATCCTCCTTCTACAAAGGGAGAGCAGAACATCAAAACGGGCCAAGCGGTGTAGCCTCTGCCATTGTTAGTAAGCTGAGACAAAACCTAAACGCGTGTGTCTACAGGATTAGTTCTGTTTCGGAAGCCGCGTCACGGTAATTTTTCTCTCAGTGTTCCTGGGCTTGGTCTCAGTGGGCAGAACACCTCTTGCCAGAGTATTTGGTCTTCCTAAACGTCTCCAAAGAAGTCTTTAAAAAAAAAAAAGTTCTTATATATTAAAGAAGATCAGGTTTCTGTAGAAGCTTATTCATTCCTATTGACAAGTTAAGGGTCAGTACTGACCCTTCTTAAAACATCACCAGAATCATCATTTGAAGGGAACCCTACTGACCGCTGACCGCCATGGGCTTGTAAGCCAAAATATGGCTTTCATCTCCTCTGAAATACAGACCTGATCAGAGTGTGCCTGGGGAAATGCCAGTCAACTAATATTTGTAAATGCATGATTATTCTTTTAACAGATCTTCTTACTCGGAAAACTTTCAGTGTAGAACATTTAGACAGATTCTTTTTTGAAAAAGAAAAAAAATGAATTGATCTATACACTCAGGTTCCTGAGAGGTTAGCATTTATTTCTAAGCAGCTTTCTTATTTTTTCTGTGTGTGTATTACTCTATGTACATACATAAACAATAAGATGTGCTTTAAAACCCTCAGAAAACAACAGCATATGGTACGTAGTATTTTCTGATCTGCCTTTTACAGCCATTATTTTGTATATCGGAATGCTCTTAATTAGCATTCCACATCATACATTTCAATGGCTTTCTAGTATTTTATTTTTGTAGTGGGGCCAATGATACACTTTGTCACACACCAGACTGACTCACTTTGTTTTGGAGAAGCCAGATTTGGTTTTCCTGATTAAGTCCTGATTCTGTGAGACCACACAGGAAGTGGAGCAAGTAAAGCTCACCAAACCACAGAAGTACAAACTCTAATCAGACTGGAGCTCTAACCCTGCCTGTTGTCACAGTGACCCCTGTTCCCAACAGGCAGCCAGCTGCTGTGAAGTTCCCTGCTGCTCTCTGCTCTTTCAGTAAAAATGCTAACAAGCCAACAGATTCAAGTCAAGTAAAACAAGAGTCAGGAGTGGAATTCCACAAAATGGTCAACCCAAATCCCAAATAATTCAAACCTCGAAGTTGCAGTCACCCTCAATTTTTAAAAAATGTATTTCCTTTCAGTAGAGCTGATTTATCATGATGTACATCCACACTTTTGAACGCAGTGTTTTAGGGTCATAAGAACTTTACACTGGGACTTGATTTCCAACATGGGAGTCACATGAAAAGGTCTTTACCTTCCTTCCTCAGTATTCACTGCTACAGAAGTGAGACTCAGTTCAGGAAAAGCCATTACCTGTCGATGCATAGAATCCTTATTTGCGATTTCATTTTCAAGTTTATCATGGAGGTTGTGCACAGAGATGGCTTTGCGCTGTGCAGCGAGGTAGCGTTTCTCAAGTGTAGTGATTCTCTTCTCCATGTCCTCCTTCTGGGCCATAGCCTACACCAGGCATTGCAGAGGAGAAAAGGTAAGTCATTATCATAGAATACTCAGATACACTTAAGAGTAAAAAAGCGGGACTAAATCCTAAGTTTCAAATCAAACATAAAATTAGCGTCCTCAAAATTAAAGTCCTAGACATGGCAGTTTTCTGAGATGTGAGCAAAAACGCGCCTACCTCAAATGTCGCATTTGCCGTGATGGCACCCATCTGTCTTAACGTCTGTCTGGCCACTCGATTTACCAAGCTTCTTTTCTACATCATAAACCCAACCAGCAAACAAAAAGTACACTAAACTACTCTGTCATTGCAAGAATTCCAGGAGGGAAGGTATCTGGCATGAAATGAGGATCTCTGTCTCCACACTATACAGGCGGGCTTGACCCAGAACAGGGAGGGACCTTCAACAGATCCTACAGGCAGCTCTGAGGCTCATTTCCTCAGGTAAAAGTTGGAAAAATCTCATGCAATTTCCTCAAAATTAAATAAG
This sequence comes from Ovis canadensis, assembly GCF_042477335.2. Classification (NCBI taxonomy): domain Eukaryota; kingdom Metazoa; phylum Chordata; class Mammalia; order Artiodactyla; family Bovidae; genus Ovis; species Ovis canadensis. Next base: position 35,946,978 of record NC_091262.1, read on the forward strand.
AATATTAATGAGTAGAAACAGAAGTCAAAGTGTTACACAACTGGGAGCAGCCTTCTCAAGCCTAGTTCTTCTCAAGCAGTTACACCCCATGTAGGAAACGCTCAAACCAGGAGCAGAGCTTGCTGCGGATGCCACTCCTGTCCGCCGGCTCAAAATCCATGCCAGGTCCCTCCATGCTCACTAAGTAACCGATGTTGTCCTAACATTAAAAGTGAAAGGTCTTAAAAAATGCTTTTTCCAGAATTCTCTGTGTATTAATCTCTGCCACCTAATCTCCTCCTGTTGCCAAAGAGTAGTGTGAACACGTTATACAAACATGTGCAAGTATTTCTGTTTTCAGTTCTCACACCGAGCTACTAATCAAGTACACCTGCTGTTCCACATGTTAGAGGGGTGCACTCTGAGACGGTCTCACGGGGGAGGGGTGGGGCAGGGTGGGCGCTGTCTGTCTGCGCAGAGAGGAGAGGCGAGGCTTAGAGGAGGAGGCCTGAGCCCCCAGCTCTCTTCTGTTTTTCACAGTGACCGTTAGGGAGCTTCTCATAAATCACGACACCCGCAGACACGACTGCCAGAAACATCCTGATTCTGCATGGTTACACAGCACGGGCCTGAGGATCTGAGGGTGAGCAAACACCACTCGACTTGTCTGACCACTGGTATCACTGTCACACATCCTTTCAAGGAGCGGAACCTCAGAAAACTAGAGAAGATGGCCAGGCAAGCTGCCTCAGCAGAGCCCACACAGCATGTTCCCATCTCTTCGGGAGAGAGGGCTCCACAGATGTTCAGACTCATCTGAGTGAATCAGAAGGAAATTTCAGCATCATCGGGAATATATTCAGCAGGCAGGTAGGGGGATGAACTGGGATACTGGGGTTGACAGATATACACTACTGATACTATGCATCAAGTCAACAACGAGTAAGGACCTACTGAACAGCACAGGGAACTCTACTCAGTGCTCTGTGGTGAAGTTAACGGGTAGGAAACCTAAAAAACAGGGATATTTGTGTGTGTGTGTGTGTGTGTGTGTGTGTGTGTATATTGGTTCACATTGCTGTACAGCAGAAATTGACACAGCAGTGTAAATCAACTCTAATAAATAAATGAGTGGATGAATGAATTTTTAAAAAAGGAACACACTAGGCCCCCTAGAACTTGTGGAAATGAGGAGTCCACACCCAGGGTGCAGCACAGCGCTAGGACTGCCCTCATGTTGGTCCACTGCCAACGGACCGCCTGGACCAGGCCTCTTCTACCCCAGAGACCTCGACGCAGAGGCGGGAAGGCAGCCAGTGGCGGTCTCGCCAGTGCTCTGCTCTTGCTCACGCAGCCATGCCAAGGCTGAGATCACGGGGAGAACAAGGGACCCACATTCCGCCTCAGGACAACAGACACGTCCACTGTCACTCACTTCACAGACGTCCTGCTGTAATTTCACGTTTGCTTCCTTGGACGTGAGGAGGTCCTTCCTGGCTGTGTCCAGGTCCTTCTCCAGCTCTGTTACGTGGGCAGAGAGGGCTGCCAGGCGGTCCCTCATCTCTCTCTGCTCCCGTGACTTCTTCTCGATGATATCCTGGAGCTCGATCACCTGAGCCAGGTCTTCGTCGCGGGTTCTCTAAGGGGGAAAGGGAACCTTAGACAGCCTTGTTTTGGGAGGGAGGGAACGCAGCACTTCTGGGAAATCGGTGAAGTCAAAACTGCCTTCTGCACTCTGGAGCTCACACGACCCTCACGGCCACTCAGACCTACGTGATGCATTGGTGAAAGGTCTCAACAGCCCTGCACAGACTGGATAGTAAGACGAGAACCAGACAGAGAGTGAGACCAAGGACATGCCTTTCCATTGGCACTTGGCATGTTTTCTTGCTTGTGATTTACATCAAGCACCCCGTCCATTAGTATCTTTTTCAGGTTATTCTTCTCTTTAAGAATCATCAGCGAAAACCAAAGAACTGAATCAAAATAAAGAAATAAGTAAAGACAACAAAACTCCATTTGGAAAAACTCAACTCAAAACTGAAAATACAGCATAAAAAGAAAATACATGGTGATGCTATCCATCCCGAATAGAACCAGGTGATTGGAGTCAGAATTTGTCTCCTACTGGACAAAGGGGTGCTTAAGAGATTCTGCAGCTCTGAGCCACATGTCTAGTTTACTAGTCATTAAAATAACCCAGGTGGGCTGGTCCTCAATCAGAAAGATAAAGAACATCTGATGTCGACCACCACAGCCTTCATCCTTTGTTAAAATGAAAGGATACAAATGACAAACCCTTGGACTGCAAGGAGATCCAACCAGTCTATTCTGAAGGAGATCAGCCCTGGGATTTCTTTGGAAGGAATGATGCTAAAGCTGAAACTCCAGTACTCTGGCCACCTCATGAGAAGAGTTGACTCACTGGAAAAGACTGATGCTGGGAGGGATTGGGGGCAGGAGGAGAAGGGGACGACCGAGGATGAGATGGCTGGATGGCATCACCGACTCGATGGACATGACTTTGAGTGAACTCCGGGAGATGGTGATGCACAGGGAGGCCTGGGGTGCTGCGATTCATGGGGTTGCGAAGAGTCGGACACGACTGAGTGACTGAACTGAACTGAACTGAACTAACTGAAATTACACAATGAATGATCCAACTTACCTTGTTATGTGTGGCACCTAATTCTTCTAACAAACTACACCTTTCAAGTGCTCCTCGTGTGTTGATGTGTGTATATATGTGAGTGCACTTCTTAGTGTAAGCTGCTGCTGCTGCTGCTAAGTCGCTCCAGTTGTGTCCGACTCTGTGCGACCCCATAGATGGCAGCCCACCAGGCTTCCCTGTCCCTGGGATTCTCCAGGCAAGAACACTGGAGTGGGTTGCCATTTCCTTCTCCAGTGCATGAAAGGGAAAAGTGAAAGTGAAGTCCCTCAGCAGTGTCCGACTCTTCGCAACCCCACAGATGGCAGCCTACCAGGCTCCTCCACCCATGGGATTTTCCAGGCAGGAGTACTGGAGTGGGGTGCCATTGTATAGTCACTCTAATACGCGGCTACTATAACAGAATACATTTAATGTATCTCATTGATCTTAACATCAAAAAATCTGCTTATTAACAGCTTTAAATTCTAAGTTTGAGAGGGGAAAAAAATGTTATCCTATCCTAAAATAATTCTATGACTTAGTTTTTAATTGCAAATTGATATACAGAATATAATAAATCTTGAGACATTTATACCAACTAATACTTTTTAACTGGCAGCTTCCCAGGTGGACCAGTGGTAAAGAATCCACCTGCCAATGCAAGAGGGCAGGTTCGATCCTTGGGTCGGGAAGATCCCCTGGAGTAGAAGATGGCCACCCACTCCAGTATTCTTGCCTGGGAAGTCCCAGGAAAAGAGGAGCATGGTGGGCTACAGTCCACAGGGTCGCAAAGACTCGGACATGACTGAGCATGTATGCAGGCAACACTTTTTAACCATATAAAACTCTGACTTCTTACAGAAAAAAAGTATTTACAAGAATTCAAGAAGCTCAAAAGTCAACTAGTTACATAAATACATGCATCATCCACCTAACAAGGCTGCAAGTGTACAAATCCAGGATGGCCGGGTGGCTGGTACCTTCTTGTCCAGGGCCTTGTGGTGCTCAAAGAGTGACTTCAGCAATTTGAGCACCTCCAGCTCGCTGGTCATGCCGTCTGGGGACTGCGCCTGCCACTTGCCCACCGTCGGCTGGAGGGATGGTATATACTGTGAAACCCGGCACTCCAGGTGCTCCACCAGCAGCTGCAGGGCAGGGCCAAAGGAGCACTGTCAACCTCATGCTTGAATTCACGGCCGATAACCCCTCTCAGCCTCATGCTACAGCCGGAAACATGCTAAGGCAAGTCGGAATCCCGCCAGTTCAGTCTAAAGTTAGAGTGGACTTCCCCAGTGGCCCAGAAGTTAAGACTCCACACTTCTGCAGGGGTCATGGGTTTTAATCCCTGGTCAGGGAACTAAGACCCCATACAAACTTAGCATGGACAAATTGTAGGTTAAGAGAACTCCCCCGTCAAATGTACTAAAATTATAGTAGCTCTCATCATAAATTTGAAGCAAAGTATGAGAACTCCAAACTGATCCACCCTGGTCTGCTCCTTGGGAAGATGTGAAAAGTGACTTGAAAACCAGACAGAGTTTAAAGACAGCAACAAGGAGCCCAGCGGTGACCCCCGTGGGGCAAATGTCAACACGTGAGAATTCCCCTACTGACCATGATGTTATTCCGCTCTGCGTTCAGCAGAGCTATTTCTTCTTCTCTTGCAAGAAGCTGTTCCCGGCATATATTGAGTTCTTCCGTAGATGTTGCCAACTCCTAGAAAACAGTGAAATGAGTAAGTAACTAAATGCAAACACAAATTAAAAGAGCGAGACTCTGAAGACTGACCCTGTCAAGTCTCTCCAGGCTCCACACAAAGGGTCTCCCTGCCCCTCCAGAGAAGAGGGGGTCCACTGACCCCAAGACCACACAGACCACCACAACTCAGACCGGCCTTCAGCCTCCACCTCGACCTGGCAGGCACGCGGCTGGGGAGATCCCGGAATCCAAGCCTGCCTTCTCAAGACCCAGGGAAGTCTGAGAAACTTCCCTAAACGTGAACCTAACAACAAAGTGGATAAAGAGATTCTTAAACGACACACAGACAAATAACATAGAACTGCTAGGAAGAGTGAGGAAGAAAGGTAACATCTACAAGGCTATCAGGCTTTGGAGTGTTCCTCTAGGAAAAAGGCTGATGGCACACAAAGGCCATCTGTTAGCCTGACTCCATTGAAGTCACCCAGTCATTCAGTAAACTGGAGAAAATGTTAAATTCATGTTTTATGTATTTTGTCACAATTTTCATGCACGCGGTGCCGTCCACGTGGTGAACTTGCTCAAAGTGAACCACGTGGAGTCTTTCATTCTTCTAGTTTTCTTTACACAAATAAAAATATCCCAGGCTACATATCCCCTACTACATACTGAGTATTCAGCACCTAGAACACTGCCCAACACTTGTTAAGAGGCATGTAGTAGACATGTGAAGCTATGAGGGTGTATGTTATACACATAAGCCGTAGGTACCCGTCATTAAGATACTGGACACACTGTTCTGTGCTTTGTAAGATGGGAGAGGCTAAGGGGCTTAGCCTTTCTGCTTCAAGGACTGACTCTAGAGCTCAATCTGCGTACCCCAGTGACTCCTCCAGACAGTGTTTCCCTTCTTGTGGGGCCCCCACCCGTCCTCCACTCAGCCCCTGCACAACCACTTACAAGGTCAACCTGCTGGGGTCCATCTTGCCCAGAAGGCCAAAACGCCCTGGCCGGCAGGGCCCACAACCATGCTAACAAAATGAAACACAACTCCAACGCTTTGCCGGGTGAAGGCCAATCCGACGGGCTCAGCCCCCGGCTGCTCTCACCTCAGGCCGCTCCGCTTCCAGGACTTGGGCCGAGGCCAAGTTCTTCCTTGTCTTGGCCTTTGCCTTGGGGATGCAGCACTGGAAAAGTGCCCATAGGTGGGCCCTCCTGCGACCCATCCTCGCGGATGGGGGCAGCCCCCCACTCAGGGGCAACTGCTGTTTCACGGTTAGATACCTCAGCACCCGAGCTATCACCACCAATCTCACACTACGACCACCACTATTCACACTACGACCACCGCTCTCACACACACCACTCTCACACACCACTCTCACACACTACTCTCACACGACGCTCTCACACACCACTCTCAGACACACTGCTCTCACACTAGGACCACCACTCTCACACCACGACCATCAGCACTGCTGTCTCTAGAAGAAATGGCACGAAGGCTCTGCCTCCAGCACGTCTCCCAGGAGCCTGGCACCTGGAACCCACTCAGTCACAAGGGGCTCCGTGGTAACAGGGGGGGCTGGGCTCAGGCCCACCATCAAGGGTGCAGAGAGGGGGGAGGGGCTGCCAAAAAGATGACAGATGAGTGTGGGGTGCAGGAGAAGGAAGGCTGTGCCCACAGCTCAGGCCCACCATCAGACTTGACCCTGCAAGGATACTGGTTCACAGTCGAACCAAATAGTAGAAACTGCTTCAGAAACCACCACCACTAGGAATGAGCACATCTTCTAAGTGGGCTTCTGCCTCCTCTACTCCCCAAACAAGCCTCCAGTGAGGCTACTGAAAGGGCACCACTGAACTCAAGGGTGTCCCCAGAACCCACCTGGGTGATAAGGACTCACCGCACTAGCTGCCCCTCACTCACCCTGAGCTCCGTCCTCCCTGACTGACTCCCTCACTCGAGCTCAGCAAGCGCTTGAACAACCTCGCTCCAGGCACTTAAAATGAATTCACAGTGGGTACAGGGCTTCCGTCAATCTGCTGCGAACTTGCCCTCTTCACTTTGACCCTGGGCTGCCAGACAACTCTGCCCCGTGGGGGCTGCACGGTGGAGGTTCAGGGGTGTCCCTGCCTTGAGCCGTGACAGCCAGCGCCTCCCAGACCCCCCCAGGTGCTGCCCCTCCCTGCACGCCGAGTCTCCCACCCCCTCTCCTGGCCCCACTCCCAGCCTCGCGGCTCTCCACTCGCCAGGGCACAGGCCATACTGCTCCTGGTTCAGCCGGGGCCTCTGCTGTCACTTGAGGACCTCGGTCCCCCGGGTGCTTGGGGCCCTATATCCACCCATCTCAGCAGTTACAGACTCTGGGAGAGACACAGTACAGTTTGGGGTCCTGCCCGCAGTTCACCCTGAACACATTCTCTTTTTTTCGCTTTATCTGCTGGAGTTCTCTGAGATGTCTTTTGAAAACCTCAACTATTGTTTACAAAAAGACTGTAAAATCACTGTACTCAACTTTAAGAATAAAATCTTCATTTTCAACCTTAAAGTGAAACTGGAGAAAGAGTCAAATCAGTCATTTTTTCACACTGAAAAAGAAAACCCGCACGTGACCGCATCACAGAATACAGTTCACGCAACCCCTTCCTCCTCAGCCTTCTCCACTACCAGCCGCCTGTCATCACAAGGCTGCCCTGGGCCGGCAGGGGCAAGGGAAGAGGGCAGACTGGCTCCTCTGTCCCCAGGCCGCATGGGCCGCTTGCCCACCTTCTTCCCAAGTTCAGGTGGCCCTGAAACAGCCCAGGCAAGCGGGGGATTCTGATCAGAAACACAACCGTGGGTAATAAGCAAGGGCCCCCGGTTCTTGTTTACCCCAGTACCAAAGATGATCAATATAATTACTGTCAATTTTACATGTGGCTTCAGATGAGAGAAGACACCCGGGGCTTCCCCACTTCCAGTTACAGATGCAAGCAGCTTGTGGGTCAGCCTACCAAGAGCTAGAGAAGCTAAATACTTTTCAAAAGAGGTCCTTAGGCAGCCACAATCCAAGATTTCAAACAAAAGCGCCCAGTGAGGGAGCTGGAGACTGAGAGGGCCGCTCCTTCCCTCGGGGCATCAGAACAAAGCTGACTCTGGGGAGAAAAGGCAGGGAAAAAGTCAAGCAGAGGAGACTGGCTAACAGCTCTGGACAGTTCCTTGGGCTGGGAAGACAAAAATTCAACCACAGGCCTGACAAGTCAGTCCAGATGGTAGAGACTAAGCTCCCCAAGAAAAAGGAGGCACAGAAAACATACACAGCACTCTGCCCAAACCAGCTGAGTGCTGAGTATCAATCACTTTGTGGTGCTTGGGAGACAGACAGTGGGCTTCAGGACCGGCTGAGAAGGGAGGGGGCCATGGGAGGCACCCCAGGCTTCCAGATGGAGACGCTGGAGGGCTCCTCCCTGGGGTCAGCGGGGGAAGATGGGTGAAGGCTGCTGAGACTCAGCTTACAAAGACACCCCAGCCCCAAGTCACTCAGACCCTGAGTGAACAGACAGCTCTGTCCTCACTAGAGGTCTGCATCAGAGGAACCTCTGGAGAAGACAGCATCACCAGAAACTCTAGGGGTTTCCATAGATAATGTCCACCATGCAACCAAAAAAGCAAATAAGGGTGTAACAACAAACAAGACCAAGAGAAAAAGAACGGAAACAGATCCAGAGGTATCAGATGTATATCAGCATATCAGAGGTATGCTAGAGGAATCAGATGCAAACTTCACCAGTTCAAAAAGATACCTGACAAAAGGAAACCTTTCTGAGACTCAAAACCGATTCTAGAACTTTCAAATAACAGTGACTGAATTTAAGAACTCAGGCTCTGGGCTTAACATCAAATTGGATGTAGGTGAAGAGAGGATCAGTGAACTGAGGAATGGATCAGTTAAAAAAAATATATGAGGGAAAAAAAGTATAGAATATATCGAAGGAACCCGTCGTTAAACTACATTGTTAAAAACTATAAATGGGGCCCCTCATGGTGGAGAAAAGACAGTCAGGGGAATAAGAAATGCCTCCAGGGGCTGAAACGAAAGAGCCTCCTAATGAAAGTGAAAGAGGAGAGTGAAAAGGCTGGCATAAAACTCAGCATTCAAACAATGAAGATCATGGCATCCGGCCCCATCACTTCATGGCAAATAAATGGGGAAACAACGGAAACAGTGACAGTCTTTATTTTCTTGGGCTCCAAAATTACTGCAGACGGTGAAATGAAAAGACGCGTGCTCCTTGGAAGGAAAGCTATGACAAACCTAGACAGCACTTTAAAAAGCAGAGACATTACTTTGCTGACAAAGGTTCATTCAGTCAAAGCTATGGTTTTTCCAGTAGTCATGTATGGATGAGAGAGTTGGCGCATGAAGAAGGCTGAACGCCAAAGAATCGATGCTTCTGAACTGTGGTGTTGGAAAAGACTCTTGAGAGCCCCGTGGACTGCAAGGAGATCCAACCAGGCAACCCTAAAGCAAATCAGTCCTGAATATTCATTGGAAAGACTGATGCTGAAGCTCCAATACTTTGGCCACCTGACGCGAAGAACTGCCTCTTTGGAAAAGAACCTGATGCTGGGGAAGACTGAAGGCAGGAGGAGAAAGGGAAGACAGAGGATGAAATGCTTGGATGGCATCACCAACTCGATGGACATGAGTTTGAGCAAGCTCTGGGAATCGGTGATGGACAGAGAAGCCTGGCGGGCTGCAGTCCATGGGGTCGCAGTGGGTCAGACACTGAGCAACTGAACTGACTGACAGGGACAGTTGCAAGAGTTGGTTCAAGAATCAGAGCATTGACTCAAAGATGAAAACCACACATTGGTTTCAGCAGCTCTGCAGGTACCTAAGGCAAGAAGAAAATGATCAAGCTCTCAGAGGAAAAAAGGTGTGGCTTTTAATGGCACAGCAACACTGAGAGCTGACTTTTCAAGAAAAAGGAAGTCAGAAGATAATGCACTGGCATCTGTAAAATGCTGAAAAACAAATAACCACCAACCTGGAATTCGATACCCAACAAAAACATTCTTCAAAAGTGAAAGCAAAATAAAGACTTGTAGGGCAAATGGAAATGAGACAATTCATCACCCACAGACATGAACTAAAAAAATATTAAGGCAGTGCTTTGGGAGAAAGAAAAGTAGTCTCTGACTGAAATATAAAAAACAAATAAAGACCAACAATGAAGCAACTGTCAGGGTAAATATTAATGCTACAGTGATGATAACGCCAAAAATATATCTAAAATTTTAAAGGATAACAGTGACAAGCAGGAAACAGTCGTGTCAGGGAGGCAGTAAAAGTACTAAGTTAGACTTCAATGTAAAACACAGGCTGTGTCTGCTAATGTGCAGCCACCAACCTGGCAGAGGAGCACAGAACTAGAGAAACACCTCATCCTTCTAAAAGAAGGCAAGAGAAAAGAACACGGAACAGGTGGGACAAACAGAAAACACACAGCAACACGGTATCTACAGACGGAAACATCAAAGTTATCAACAGAGCAAATGTCCTCATTAAAAGATAAAAGCGTCACCCTGATTAAGATTAGAGCCACACACTGTTCCCAGAGGCACATGTTAAGATGGAAGACCACAGACAGGTGAGAGTAAAAGATGCCCAGGCGAACAAGGGCAGAAACCTGACGCGGCAACATCACTGTCAGAGAAGAGTCTAAGGTAAGAAGCATCACTAGCGATAAAGAGGAGCATCTCATGCTCACACAAGTTCAGTCTGCCAAGACGATGAGGATTCTAAATCTGAATGTCCCTAATAACATAACCTCAAAACATCAATACATACAAAATATCAGAAATAGAAAAGCAGTCACAGCCAAGTTCACAATTGCAGTGGGAGACGTTAAAGACACATCTCTCGGGGAACTGGGCTCCCTGGGATGTCGTCACCTTCAGCCACAAAGTACCTGAAATGCGGCTGGCTCTACAATGAGATGTGCTGCAAGCCTGAAACACACACTGGATTTTAAAGACTTAGCATGAGAAAACGAACGTAAAATATTTCATTAGGTTTTATCAGGTTGATTACACACAGAAATGATAATATTTGGGGAATGTTAAAATAACAAATGTCATACCTTAAAGTTCCTAAAGAGCCAAGAAGGCCCAGAAGAGTGACCAGGACTGTGCCGTCCAAGGTGGGGGACAGGGAGGGGGGGGCTCGCCCAGCACAGACTGGACTGGTTTAAACCTCCACTCCCGGCTCAACTCACAGGAACAGCGACCTCACCACAGTTGTTCCCGGCACTTTCCTTTTAGAAGGAAGAAGGGAATCACAGAACAAGCAAAAACGTCCCCGTGGGGGATTCCTGGTGGTCGAGGATGCCAAGGGCCCCTCTTCGTCCCCACGGCTGCCTGAGCTGGCGTGTTGGACGTCACAGTCACCCATCTCTGCTGAAGGGCAGCCTCCTAGGTGGTTTGAAGGTTGGCCTCAATGAGGCCAAGCCTGGGGTCCTTAGGTCCCCCCAGAGGGCTCCCGGGCAGCACACCTCCCCAACCCACCCTGACCCCACAGCTGCCGCCCACCCCAGAGGGCCCCGTCACTGCCATCAGGGAATTAGCGGTGCCACGTCTCAGGCCTGAGGGTGGTGGGCACGCCTCCACGCCATCTTGTGTGTGCACCCCAACTGGCTCATGGTCCAACAGGAGCTGTGGGGAGCGTGTGTACATGGCAGGGACACACAGGACGGGTTCCAAGCACCGCCGGGCCAGGAAGCCGCAGAGCCCCGGTGGGAAGCCTGGGTCGGACTTCTGACCACCACAGGGGTCTGGTCAACCTCCCTGCTGTGCCCTCAGCTTCCTCAGCTCTAAGGATAATACCACCACTCGGAGGGACTCTGATGCCAGGGCCGCTCTGTGGGAGAGGTCGTATTCTCGAATGTGTTCAAGGCACGTGATGGCTGGTCTGTCCCTAATGACCGGGTGCATTCTTGGCAGCCCTGGGTCCTGCCTGCTCTTCCTGTTGGCACCGGGGTCCTGCATGGGTGTGAGCTGAAAGGCTGGTTCCAGGCTGAGTCTGTCTGCTTAGGTGACAGACATGCTCACTAGGAGGGAGAGCGTCTGGCATGGGGTGGGCCTCATCCCCTCCTTCTGATCAGGGCAGGACCACCCTCCTTCCAGTTCCAGGAGTTGGAAGACAGGGGCCCTTTCTGGGTCACCTGAATGTGTCATCTCACGGGAGCCTTGGTTGAGGATATTTGCTGAGTGATCCATGGGGCCGGGGGGACAGTCCTGCTGAGTTCCTACTGTGTGCTGGCCGAGGATGCTCCTGAGGTCCTTCCCCAACCTCTGGCAGCATCCTCGGGTTGATTTTAATACTCGTGGACGAGGGGGCAGGCTGGGACTGCCCTGGGGGCTGATCCTGACTTGCTCACGCCTGCCCTCCACCTGGACGGCTCCCGAAGCAGACAGCAAAGTCCCAAGTCCCTGGGAAAGGGTCTGAAGGGAGGCATTTCTGCTCTGTGGTTCCTGCTGACCACGTCTGCACCGCCCAGGAGGAGCAGTCACATGGGGTGCTGGCATAAGCGTGCTTTCTCCACATCCTGGACATGGTACCCTTGACTGTCTCCAGTGAGCCAGGACCCAGAACGCAGTCTCTCAGGGAGCTGGGGCTGCAGGACCGGCTGGGGCAGATTTACCCCTCAGCTTGGGCATAGGGTCTGGCTTCTAAGGCCTGGCTTCTTGAAGGAATAAAAGACATGTATTCATTCACAGTTCTGCTTTGATGATTGGTGGACAGGTTACTCAGATCCACCCTCTTATGGAAAATAAAAACAATTAAAAAGTGTCACGCCTTAAAATTGCTGAAGACCTGAGAAGACCCAGAGGAGCAACTGCCCAAGAGGAGGAGTCCAACAGAAGACCCCTCTCTCCCCATGGAGCTGGACTCCCAGGAGATGACACTTTCAGGTGACCCAGAGAGGACCTCCCTCCTCCAGCCTCGGGAATGACAAGGAAGGTGGTTCTGGTGCCAAGCAGGAGAAGGAGCAGGTGAGGACCCCAGTGGGTCCAGGCATCTCAGCCTGTGACCTTGGTTCAAGGTGACCCTATCCATAACACCCTCAGATGAGTGGAGAATGCAAGTGCCAAGTCTTTCTGGATAAGGACACCTTCTTCCCAGGCTTGGGAACTGCCCTGCGGGTTATGGAAGAGTGTGGCCGTTATGGAAGAGTGCCAGGCACACCAGGATGAAAGACACCTGGAGGAGAACCAGCAGAAGTGACCCCCTCAGCTTTGGGATTCTGAGAGGATTTGATGGATAATAAATCTAATAAATCAGCTAAGCTCATCTCATTTAGAGAAATGAACCTCAAGATAGAAAGGTCCTGCAAAGGACAGGAAACCATTAAAGAAAATGACACAGCCAACTTGGAAAAGAACCAAACAGAACGAGCAGAAATAAAACAGTGTCATAACGAGAAGTGAAAATACAACACATGCGTTTGAAGACACTTGGCCTCTTCAGGAAAAGGAGACACGTGGCCACACAGCAGGGGCATGCTGATAGTGTATGCAGCCCCCTGCCCAACCCCCTGCTCTCCAGGAAGAAACCCTGATCTGTAGCTGCATCATTTGCCAATTTCCGTGGTGTAAATACTCCCGCCATGGCCTGTTTCATGTACCAAAGGGTTAACACCCGGCTGGCAGAATTCCCGATGAGCCAGAGAGAGCTGACTCTGGCACACAACCGGCCTAGAGACATGGGAGGACTTCAAAACCGCAACCAGAGGGACACAGATTTCAGCCCGACTACGTGGCACCAGGGAAGAGCCGTCCCTGGGGAACTTTAAAGACAAGACTCTTCAAACATGTCCAGAATTCACTTGATAACTTTGCCATTTCCTTCTCCAGTTTAGAACAAGTACGCTTCCACAAAACCAAGAGAGGCCCAAAGGGAGCCAGGTGGGGTGTAGAAAAGCCTCAGCACTTAAGACTCAAGAGACATAAAAACTTTACAGCCAAAGAAATGAATGTGTAATGGTGGAATTATGAATAGAGACATGAATAGCTTCGGGACTAGACAATGGCCCCTGACACCTTACTGTAGGAGAGGCTCATGTCATAGGCACTAAGCCTGGGAGTAGGAGTGAGATGGAGGCTGAAGACCACATTTTGTTGTTCAGTCACTAAGTCACGTCCGACTTTTTCAGACCCCATGGACTGCAACACACCAGGCTTCCCTGTCCTTCACCACCTCCCAGAGCTTACTCAAACTCATGTCTATTGACTCCGTGATGCCATCAAACCATCTCATCCTCTGATGCCCCCTTTTCCTCCTGCCCTCAATCTTTCCCAGCATCAGGGTCTTTTCCAATGAGTCAGCTCTTCACACGGGTTGGCCAAAGTATTGGAACTTCAGCTTCAGCATCAGTCCTCCCAATGAATATTCAGGGTTGATTTCCTTTAGGATTGACTGGTTTGATGTCCTTGCAGTCCAAGGGACTCTTAAGAGTCTTCTCCCACTCCACAGTTCAAAAGCATCAATTCTTTGGCACTCAGCCCTCCCGACAGTCCAGTTCTCACGGTTCAGGGAAAAGAGTCTGACATGAGAACCCAGCACCCACGTTCAACTGCCCCTGTCGGGCCCAGTGGCCTTGATCTCCTTGCCCCACCTCTCAGAGCCTCAGTTCCTTCCTTTGGTAAAGGGATCTGACCCTTGTACCACAAGCCAGGTCAGGATGCCCACAGAAGGTGGGGTGGGGATGGGGCTTTGCATCCAGGCTGACAAGTCCCTGAGAACATCTGTTGCTGCATTATCCTTACATACGGAGCTGTTGAAACTAGACCTGAGGTGCCTCTAAGTCGAGAACCCCCACCCCAATGTCCAGGCTATGAGGAGGGACCCCCACCCCCCAACTCCATGCTCATCACCACACTTAGCCAAGTCTGGAAACTGTCTCAGACACCAGCTCATGCCCACAAAGCCTTAGCTGGAAATTGTAAGAAACATGCCCCTCTCCCCTGTCCCATGTCCATGGCCACCCTGCCCACCCCCCAGCAGGTGAAAGCCCCTCCATTCTAAGGTGGAAAATCCAAGGTCCCGAATAGGGAAGCCACTTGCCTGAGGCTGCTCAGCCTCCAGGAAGTGGCCAGGCTGGGTCTGGACCTGCACACATGGCCACACGGGCTGTGTGGGGTCTGAGCCCCTCTGGGAGCTCAGGTACCCTTACCGCCTGACCAGCCATCCTAGAGTCTGGTGTGGAGGTGGCTCCCATCCTCCAGTAGGCAGTTGCTCGCTTGCTTTTCAAAAAGCAATATCCACGAAGACGGGAAACAGATACCGCCACGGCCCACACCAGCTCCGGGAAAGAACGAGGAGAAACGACAGCCTGCCAGCCGTGGGGTGCGGTGGCGAGCCCTGAACCGCAGCTTGAAAGCAGACTGACCTTGTAGGGTTCACATGTCTGTGGCCTTAACAATTGGCCAAATCCAGAGTCAAGTTCAACATCAGGGAGGTGTGGGCCTCGGTCACCCCCAGTACATAGTGGGGATTTTCCTGTGTGGCCTTTTCAGCAATTACCAGTGGACATACATAATGCCCTGGCTTTGACTTTGCCCTTGAAAAATGCTGATGGGTTTCAGTTACAAGGAAACAGGTTGGCCCACAAGCTGCTCTTGTCCATTTCCTGGGATCCCTGGCCGCTAACCCCACAGCCATCGGAGGGACAGAGCAGTGGGGAATGGGCGGAAGAGGCGCTCCTGCAGAAGGCAGGCCTGGGCCACCTGCCTCCAGGACCTTTTCCTACCATTTCTATCCTGTCTGCTGTCCCAGGGGTCTCTGACATGACACCCCTCCTGGACCCTCATGTGTGAAACTGACTTCGGGGGTCATCTCTGGATTAAGGGGTCAGATCCTGATTTGACAATGAGGGCCCCTCTCGTTGGTGGCTGGGGAAGCAATTTTTAAGCTGAGGTCCTCTGGGCCCACGGTGCCTGGCGGAGGGTCGGGGGGCAAGTGGGTCACCTGTGGTCACAGCCAGTTGGCCAGGCTCAGCCTCCATCCATCCTATACGCAAAGTTATGAGCACGTTTCTTCCAGACCCACCACTTTTCCCTCCACTGGGTTCCTGACCCAGCCACCCAGTGTTGTGTATGGGTTTCTGTCTGGGGTACATCTGGGGCACTGGACAGGGGATTGGGGACTTGCGTAGACACTGGAGGGCGGGGGGGCCTTCCTTGGGGAAGTTTCTGACAGTTCCTGGGAAACAGACCTGCATACTCCTCGCACCTCTAAGCATGGACCAGGGTCAGCAGTTTATACACCCTGGGAGCAGGTGAGAAGTGCACTGTGGGGCACTCCTAGACCTGCTAAAAGTCAGAACCTGCATCTTGACGACCTCAGGGGCTTCCGTGCACAGCCCGGGACCCTGCACCGAGGCAGCCAGGCCAAGGCTTGGTCCCCACCAGATCACTTGCCCTGCTCAGCTCTCCAACCACATGCCATGCCTCCCCCACCCATGGCTGTACTCAAGGGGTCCTGCGTGAGCTCCCCCCACACCAGGGATAACTGCTCGTGTGTAAAGGCTCAGCTTTGTGGCAGGGTGAATGGTGCCCTCCAAAAGAGACACCCACATCCCAACTCCCCATATTTGCCAGGGGGCCTTTATTCGGAAATGGGGTCATTGCAGATGAAATCAAGTTAGATAAGGTTACAGTGGATTAGGTGGGCCTTATGCAGAATGATGGGTGTCTTTATAAGAAGAGGAGAGACACACAGAGAGGAGGAGGCCATGTGAGGAGGAAGCGGAGGCTGGGGGGATGTGGCCACAAACCCAGCAACACCTGGAGCCCCAGAAATGGGAAGAGGTGGGAGTGATGCTCCTCAAGAGCCCAGGTCTGGGGGCCCGGTCCTGCTGACCCTTGACTTTAGACTTCTGGCAACCAGAACTGGGAGAGAATTGATTAGTATTGTTTTAAGCCTCCCCGCCACCCCAGTTTGTGGTCGTCGGTATCAGAAGCCCCACCTGGGACACTCAATGTTCTGTGTCCCTAAGATCCACCAATCGACCGCTACCTCAGCCAGGCCAGTCTTCCCCCGGTCATCACGGGATGTCTTCTCAACAACAAACCTCCTGACTCGGGAGAAAGGCTCATGCTGCACACAGGGGCCCCATCTGTGTGGGGCTCAAAGCCCATGTTGCCTCGGAGCGGCTAAGCCTCACACACCTGCTGGCCCAGGGGGAGCAAAGGGGGTCACACACCTCTGAGCCCCTGTGCCCTCCACACCCTGCCCACTCATAACTGCAGACGACCAGGCCAGCAGACATTTCAGGAGGGCAGACTTGCTTATCTGCCCCCATTGCTCTTGCTTCACTGTCCTTTTGCATCCCCCCACCCCTGCTCCTGGGCTTCCCTTGGGCCTCCCTTGGAGCTCAGCGGGTAAAGAATCTGCCTGCAATGCAGGACACCTGGGTTCGGTCGCCATTGGGAGATCCCTGGTGAAGGGAAAGGCTACCCACTCCAGTATTCTGGCCTGGAGAATTCCATCGACTGTATAGCCCATGGGGTCGCCAAGAGTTAGACATGACTGAGCAACTTTCATTTCCTTCATCCTTGCTCCTGGTCCAGCCTGTCCAGCTGGCCCTCATGTTTGGGCCCGGGGGACACTGGTGACATCTGGGGACATTTTCAGTTGCATTTATGAATGCTGCAAGATAGTAAATGCCAACAACCCCAAGGCTGAGAAATCCCACTTTAAGACTCTTCATCTTTTGGGGGTCATTGCTTGAGTATCCAATGGAGTCCATGGATTTCTTTCTCCCTGGGGAAGCACGCAGAAGCCCCAATTTTGTTTCACAGTGGGCAAGGTAGTGTGGCTGGGCTCTCTCCGAGACTATCTTGTTCCCCAAACCTTCTCACTTCTTGTAATCAGAGCATCCCCAGGAATGAGTCTTCCCTGACATCTCTCCACTACTCAGGCTGGTGTGGACCCGCACACACCCCACACGCTGCCTGTGCCCAGTGGCCCCTGAATAGACTCTCGTCTCGAGCAGGGGCAGGCAACAGGCTTCCTGGGGCCTGACTCATCTCAGGGGAAAGCTCGGGGTTGCAGGGGCCATGGAAAAGTTGGTAACGATCTGAAGACACCACAGGAAGATGGCTCATGCTCAGCTCCAGCTTTTTGAAATCTTGAACCGTTTAGTTTATGCCAATAACAGTTTCACCTAAAAAGGGCCCAATCAGAGACTTCCCTGGTGGTCCACCGTTTAACACTCTGCCTTCCAATGCAGGGAGTGTGGGTTCAATCCCTGATTGGGGAACTAAGATCACTGCATGCCTCGAGGTGTGGCCCCAAAATTTTTTAAAAAAAGGTCCAATCAACTGCTGAAAAATTTTAAGGCTATAGAACCAAATTATCACTGATATTTGGGGTCATTGTGACCTTGTGATTTGTTTTAATAATAAGAAATACATTTTTGGTCTTTGCCCCGGGTCCTGGCACAGAGCTCCTAAAACTCTGGGAATTACCGAAGTGGGGAGAGCAGTCAAGGTGTCTCTTGTTAGGTGAATGAGGTGACTTTTCGGAGAGTGCCTCCTTTCCAAAGGGGGGCGCTGCTTGCCAGGGTAACTAAGCACATGGTTAGAGGATTTGAATTTCCAGTCCCTCCCCTGACCCCCTCCTCCCCTGACCATGTTTGGGAAAGCCAGAAGGGCTTCTGGTTGAAGCAATCACCAACAGCCACTGATTTAATCAGTTGTGCTTGTGTGATGACTCCTCCATAAAAATCCCCAAACAGGGTCTGGACAGCTTCTGGGTTGAGGAACACATGCAGATTTGGGGAAAGTGAGGCTCGGAGAGCGTGAAGTTCTGTGCCTCCCCCCCACACACCCTGTCCTATGTATCCCCCTCCATCTGCTGTTCCTGAGTTTATTACCTTTTACAATAAGGCTGTGATCTACTAGGCAACATGTTTCTCTGAGTTCCGTGACCACTCAAAAAATTAATAGACCCCAAAGTCATTAGAACCTCTGAACGGGTAGCCAGTGGCTCAGAGTGCAGGTGACAATCTGGGCTTGAAATGATGGCTGGAGTCGGGGGAGAGTCTTGTAGGACTGGGCCTTTAACCTGTGGGGTCTGGAACTACCCCCAGATAGGCAGGGTCCACATGAGTTAAGTTGCAGGACCCCCAGCTGCTGTCACAGAAGTGCTGGGTGATGCCGGGGAAACAACGTATGCATGTTGGAACTGGAAGAAGCCTCGTCACTCGTCATTAGTACAACTTGATCTTTCCTGGTGGCCATAACCAATGTCTATGCTTGATGTTTATTTCAAATTCAGAAGTTTTGAAGAAGATTTGTGTGGTGAAGGATTTAACTGGAATTGGAAAGGCTCTTCTTTCTCCTTTGTGAGCATGGCCATTCCATTATCATGTGAGCAATAATGATATATGACTGAATATTCACATCACCAGTGAGAACTTCCCGAGGGCCAGACTTTAGAATAACCCAGTGATGTAATGAATTGTTTCCCAGACAGTTCAGCAGAAAAGAACCCATCAGCCAGTGCAGATTTTGAAATGCAGGAGACCTGGGTTCAATCCCTGGTAGGGAAGATCCCCTGGAGGAGGAAATGGCAATTGATTTCCGTATTCTTGCCTGAAAAATTCCACGGATAGAGGATCTTGGGAGCTACAGGCCACAGGGCTGCAAAGAGTTGGACACGAATGAGCATCTGAACATGCACAGTCGAGCAAATACTGTTGGTTTCTCTGTTTGACAAATGGTGAGACTTCATTGCTGTTGTTGTTCAGTCATCCGATTTTGTCAGATTCTTTGCGACCCCATGGACTATACACTCCAAGGAATTGTCTAGGCCAGAATACTGGAGTGGGTAGTGTTTCCTTCTCCAGGGGATTTTTCTGATTTCCCACATATTGTAAGAGTCAACTTGAGAATTCCTGTTTTTTATTTCATTTCAAATAGCCTTTGGGTATCTGAAAGGACAGTGTAGGTACTTTCGAGATGTCTTCTGCAAAACAAAGCCCGTTTGGCAAACGTGGTCATGATCTCCAGGTCGGCATTGCTGTGGTAAGTGTCACATCTGAGCCAGAAGCCAGATCCTAAGGCCTTCCTCTGGCAGAAACAAATTCACAAAATAAGCCAAGAAAGGGAGCTGGAAAAACAAACCACACCAACAACCAGAAACTCATCCCTCATGAGACAAAGCTAGAGAAAAACCCAACATGCCTGTGGCCCCAAAACCCTCTTGGCAATGAATGTTCAGTAAGGAAGAGACGAAACACATCACGTTCTAAGGAGAGGCAATGCCCATGGCCAGTGTGGTTTAGAGACGGCCTGACTGCTCAGATGTAAACGCACCCCATTGTAAACCCTTCGCAGACAGTAGTGATGGTCATCACCATAGTAAGTGTTTACTCTGGTGACAACCTGCCCTGGGCACCACATAAGGGAGCAGACCTGATTCTCTTCCTCTGCCCCCACACCATTCACTCATGAAGGCAGCTCAGGTGCTATTGAGCCCTGCCTGCCTGTCTGGCTCGTCCATGAGCTGTGACCACCTCCAGGGACGGACTCCACCTTCTCTTCTCTCTGCACCATGAACCTGCACACAGGGGGCCTTCAGAACCTCAGGAGACTTACCCCACCCACACTATAGCCAGAACCCTCCCCAGGCATTAAAACAGCTGTGGAGTCACTTTGGCCCAAGCCCTGGTTACAGATCCCTGCAACCTACTACAGCCTCTACAGCGTGAATAATCAGGTCCTTTATACACAGATTCCCGGCTGTGAGATCCGAGCTTTGGATTCATTGTCAGCTCTGTCCCGCCCATGGTAGTCAGGTGGGCCGCGATGCAGACAAAGGAGCTCATGAGCTGAGTTTCAAGGGAGGCGTTGAAAGTTCAGTGATGGATGCAACCTGTTGCAAAGTGAGGGAGGGTCCCTACATGTCTCAGAAAAGGCCTCTGGTGTGCAGGTGTGGAGGAGGGCTCCCACGGTGCTAAGGAAAGAGAGGTACTCAGAGGCAAAGGCTCATGGCCTCTCCTGTAGCAGCCACTTGGTAGCTCGTGAACAGTGGACAGCCAATGTGGTCACATGAGTGTGACTCTTATTCCCTCACAAAGCAAGAGAAAGGGGGCAGGGTATGGGAGTGCCCGAGGGTGTGGTGGGGCGGATGAAGGGAGGTGTCCTTCCTCTCTTCAGTGCAAATTGCTTTTGTGAGTCTCGGAGCTTCCAGATGGCAGTTACCAAGTCAGGTCCCCACAGGATCCAGTGTGGGCTGGGTGCCTTAGCCCCTGTCACATGGACGAGCCACACCATATGGTCTCCCTGGGTTCTAACAGCAGGACCTGGGGATTTTGTCTAGGTACACACTTCCTTGCTGTAGCTGTCTTACCTGTTACCCCCTTCTCTGAGCCCCAGTTTTGTCCTCTAGGTAAAAGACATCGATTGCTACCTTAGCAAGTTGCTACCTTAATCTTGTGAAGACTAATTAGGGTAATCCTACAATTAATAGCTGGCCTTAAGAGATACTGGGCTCCCTGATAGCTCAGCTAGTAAAGAATCCTCTTGCCATGCAGGAGTCCCAGGTCTGATTCCTGGGTTGGGAATCCTGATCCTGATCCACTGCAGAAGGGACAGGCTACCCACTCCAGTATTCATGGGCTTCTCTTGTGGCTCAGCTGGTAAAGAATCTGCCTGCAATGCAGGAGACCTGGGTTCAATCCCTGGACTGGGCAGATCCCCTGGAGAAGGGAAAGGCTACCCACTCCAGTATTCTGGCCTGGAGAATTCCATGAACTGTATAGCCTATGGGGTCGCAAGAATCATACACGAATGAGGGACTTTCACTTCATTTTCAAGAGATATGACCTGAATCCAGATTAAACTGGCGTCTCCAAGTGTCATCTGGCATTTCTTCCCTGAAGCCAGCCAAAACCCACACAGCTGCATTTCCAGGGTCTCCACTTAGCCAGCTGGACAGAAAACCCAGCGTGGTTCAAACAAGCTGACAGACAAGCAGGAGAGGACTCACAGGCAGACCGCTTCCCTCCGGTTTCAGGTGGAGCTCCGGGACCACAGCAAGAACCGGCGCTCTCAAGCCCTGGACTCAGCAGCGCCCTTATTCTCAGGCCAGCAGCTCTGCCCTCATGGGCTCAGGAAGGTCACCAACTGCCCCAGGCTGACCTCACGCCCCTCCCACTGCTGGAGCCTGACCTCACCCAGCTCCACCCCTTCTGGCAGAAGGCTAGCTCCTCTTCCCTTGATTCCAGCGAGAGGCCCGGCCCTGGGCCCCGATTGGTCACCGCACCAGTCCTGAGCCAATCACGGTGGCCAGGAGGGATAGAACACACCGATTGGCCAGGTCCAGATCATGTGACCATACTCTCCAGGACACCTATGAGCTGCTCCCCCTGTGTCAGCGGTGGAGACAGTGCGATGCCCCAAGAGCAGGGCTGAGAGTCCAGTCACTGGGTCCGTGTGCTCAGTGTCCTGGGACGTGCCTGCGCATCCTCTCTACACACCGCTTTGTCCTCTGCAGGCAAAATATTCATGACACACCTCTTTCCTTCCCAAGCGCTGTTTCACACACCCACATTCCAGGGGGCAGAGCCTCCTGCTTGAAGATAGGTTAGGAGATCCTCTCTTGACCTCCGGGCTTATTACTTGTATCATGTTAGAATAATTTATTCAGTCTAAAAACCCCCACAAGCACCACCACATGCTGCTTTGCGTATTCAGGATTCTTAGCTGTTCTGAGTTGAGGGCATGGCCCACAGGCCTCCCAGAGGGAATGAATTTTGTCCAGAGAAGCACCTGAGAGGCTGAATCACTGAATCACTTTGCTGTAAACATTAAACAAATTATTGTAAATTAACAATACCTCAACTTAAAGAAAAGATATTCCTTCATCCAAAATTGTTCAAAATTTTGTAAAATTTCTCTTTCAATCATTGGTTCTTCAGTTCAGTTCAGTTCAGTTCATTTCAGTTCAGTCGCTCAGTCGTGTCCAACTCTGCGACCCCATGAACTGCAGCACGCCAGGCCTCCCTGTCCATCACCATCTCCCGGAGTTCACTCAGACTCACATCCATCTAGTCGGTGATGCCATCCAGACATCTCATCCTCCGTCGTCCCCTTCTCCTCCTGCCCCCAATCCCTCCCAGCATCAGGGTCTTTTCCAAAGAGTCAACTCTTCGCATGAGGTGGCCAAAATACTGGAGCTTCAACTTTAGCATCATTCCTTCCAAAGAACACCCAGGGCTGATCTTTAGAATGGACTAGTTGGATCTCCTTGCAGTCCAAGGGACTCTCAAGAGTCTTCTCCAACACCACAGTTCAAAAAATTCTTCAGCGCTCAGCTTTCTTCACAGTCCAACTCTCTCACCGGTACATGACTACTGGGAAAATCATAGCCTTGACTAGACGGACCTTTGTTGGCTAAGTAATGTCTCTGCTTTTGAATATGATATCTAGGTTGGTCGTAACTTTTCTTCCAAGGAGTAAGCGTCTTTTAATTTCATGGCTGCAGTCACCATCTGCAGTAATTTTGGAACCCAAAAACATAAAGCCCGACACTGTTCCCTATCTATTTCCCATGAAGTGATGGGCCCACATGCTATGATCTTTGTTTTCTGAATGTTGCGATTTAAGCCAACTTTTTCACTCTCCTCTTTCACGTTCATCAAGAGGCTTTTTAGTTCCTCTTCACTTTCTTCCATAAGGGTGGTGTCATCTGCATATCTGAGGTTATTGATATTTCTCCCAGCAATCTTGATTCCAGCTTGTGCTTCTTCCAGCCCAGCGTTTCTCAAGATGTAATCTGCATCGAAGTTAAATAAGCAGGGTGACAATAGACAGCCTTGACGTTCTCCTTTTCCGATTTGGAACCAGTCTGTTTTCCACGTCCAGTTCTGTTGCTTCCAGACCTGCATATAGGTTTCTCAAGAGGCAGGTCAGGTGATCTGATATTCTCATCTCTTGAAGAATTTTCCACAGTTTATTGTGGTCCACACAGTCAAAGGCTTTGGCATAGTCAATAAAGCAGAAAGAGATGTGTTTTTTTTTGGAACTCTCTTCTTTTTCGAAGATCCAGAGGATGTTGGCAATTTGATCTCTGGTTCCTCTGCCTTTTCTAAAACCAGCTTTAACATCTGGAAGTTCACGGTTCACGTATTGCTGAAGCCTGGATTAGAGAATTTTGAGCATTATTTACTAGTGTGTGAGATGAGTACAATTGTGTGGTAGTTTGAGCATTCTTTTCCTTGCCTTTCCTTGGGATTGGAATGAAAACTAACCTTTTCCAGTCCTGTGGCCACTGCTGAGTTTTCCAAATTTGCTGGCAAATTGAGTGCAGCACTTTCACAGCATTGTCTTTCAGGATTTGAGATAGGTCCACTGGAAATCCATCACCTCCAGTAGCTTTGTTCATAATGATGCTTTCTAAGGCCCACTTGACTTCACATTCCAGGATGTCTGGCTCTAGGTGAGTGATCACACCATCGTTTTTATCTTGGTCGTGAAGCTCTTTTTTGTACAGCTCTTCTGTGAATTCTTGCCACCTCTTCTTAATATCTTCTGCTTCTGTTAGGTCCATACCATTTCTGTCCTTTTTCGAGCCCATCTTTGCATGAAATCTTCCCTTGGTGTCTCTAATTTTCTTGAAGAGATCTCTAGTCTTTCCCATTCTGTTGTTTTCCTCTATTTCTTTGCATTGATTACTGAGGAAGGCTTTCTTATCTCTTCTTGCTCTTCTTTGGAACTCTGCATTCAGATGCTTATATCTTTCCTTTTCTCCTTTGCTTTTCGCTTCTCTTCTTTTCACAGCTATTTGTAAGGCCTCCCCAGAGAGCCATTTTGCTTTTTTGCATTTGTTTTCCATGGGGATGGTCTTGATCCCTGTCTCCTGTACAATGTCACGAACCTCAGTCCAGAGTTCATCAGGCACTCTATCTATCAGATCTAGTCCCTTAAATCTATTTGGTTGTTAAAGTATGTGTCTAATTGGTTTGGTGGTGTTTTGTGAGGTAGGGATCCAACTTACTTTCCCATATGGATACCACATTGCCCCAGTGGGATGATTCTTTTGTCCTTTCTCCTGGAAATGTCCTTTCTGGGTTTACCTATTAAAAAGCTTTTTTAAAATGCCAAGTATCAAGCACTTCAGATCTTTTTTAATTTGTAGAGCTCCCCAGAGGCATGTTTCCATTTCTGTGTCTTTTCTTTGCATTTCACCATGCAGTTTCTAGTATACACAAGTTCCCTCAGAGGGTTCTCTGTAGTGAACCGTGTATGTTTCTGTGAGAGCAGAGGATGTGAGCATGGAGGAGGATCTGAGTCCATAGTGACCATGTGACCATGCTCAGCAACCCCAATATTAAGTCTGGCTGAGACCTCCTAAGGCAAGGTCTGTGATTCTTCCTCTTGGTGTCTGGATATGCAGAACGATGTTGGTGGATTGGGACTTGGATCTCTGGGTCCAGCAGTGTGGAGATATACCCATAGCCTGCTTTTCCATTATATTTTCCTCCTGTAGGCTCTGCTGAGCTGGTGTGGAGATATTTCTGCTAAAGGCTTGAGAGGTCATCAGTCCTTCTGCTTCTCATCCCCTGCCTCGTCTGTACTTCTGTCATTTTTTAAAAATTTAGCTAGCTTTCAATGTTGTCCATCCTTGTGTCATTCTGACCCTCAGGCCCCTGTGGTTTAATAGACCTCCAGCTCCCAAGAGCTCTTTGCCTGGTGGAGACGTGGAGAACTCAGGGAGCAACACTACATCACACTGGAGCCCGGACCAGAGAGAAGGTTCTTGCCAGGAAGGCTCCATCCCTGCTGTGGGGGGTTCGGAGTTATCACTTCTGACTGTGCATGGCCCTCGGTGCAGGCCCCACTCTGAGATCTGGAAAGGAGGTGGCTTCCCTCATTGACACAGAACTAGTATTTTTTTGTCCTCGTCCTTGTCCAGTCCCGTTTGGCTCCCAGGCTCTACCCTTGACCCTCGCCCACAGGATCAGGAGAGCCCAGTTCTAGAGGAGTTTCATACAAGGAGAGGCTCCTGGAGACACTCCAACCCCTCAGCCTAAATAAGCATTTCCTTGGAGTTTCAGAGCCCTGGGAGGAGACACTAGTTTTGTGTTCACTTTACAGTTGAATATGTTGAGCCTCAGATCATTGTGTGATTTGCCCTGGGTCACTCTGCAGGTCAGAGGGTGAGCTGGGATTTGAACCCAGACTCTAGGTCTTGGAGCCCGTGACTGTACAGGTATTTCTGCCCCTCAGTTAAATTCATTTCAGGGTTTGTTTTTTTTTTGGATGCATTTGTATATGGGACTGTTCTGTTCTCTCTCTGATGGTTCATATCTTGCTATATTGCTGAGTTTATTGGTTTTAATAGTTGTTACTTGGTGGAGTTTTTAAGGTTGCATATAAATCCTGTTGTAATCGAACAGTGACAGTGTAACTTCATCTGTTCTGATGGGGATGCCTTTAATTTCCTTTTCTCGCCTAGTTACTCTGGGAAGGACACTTCCACTGCTATGATGAGCAAGATAGGTGAGAGTGGGCATCCTTGCTCTTTCCTGATCTTATAGGAAAACCTCTGGTGGCTCAGATGGTAAAGCATCTGCCTACAATGTGGGAGACCCATGTTGGATCCCTGGGCTGCGAAGATCCCCTGGAGAAAGAAATGGGAACCCACTCCAGTACGCTTGCCTGGAAAATCCCATAGACGGAGGAGCCTGGTAGGCTACAGTCCATGGGGTCGCCAAGAGTCGGGCACAACCGACAGCCTTCACTGTCACTTTTCACCTCTTTACCACTGAGTTGGATGTTAGCCGTGGGCTTGTCTTATATACCCTTTAGTATGTTCCATGTATAGCCGCTGTACTGTGAGATTGTATCCAATGATGTTACCCTTTGTCGAAAGCTTTTTCTACAATTATTGAGAAGATCATGTGATTTTATTCTTAATTTTGCTCATATTGTGTATCACAGTGATTGATATGCAAATCATAAATCATGCTTGCAGGCACAGAATAACTTACATTTGATCATAGTGTATGATTCTTTTAGTGTATTCATCAATTTGGTTTGCTAATATTCTTTTAAGGATTTTTACATCCATGTACACCAGAGTCAGGGTTCTCTGGTGGTTCATATGGTAAAGAATCTGCCTGCAATCCAGGAGACCTAGGTTTGAGCCCTAGGTCAGGAAGATCCCCTCGAGAAAGGAATGGCTACCCACTCCAATATTCTTGCCTGGAAAATTCTCTGGACAGAGGACCTGGTGGGCTACAGTCCATGGGTCACAAATAACTGGACATGACTGAATGATTCACACTTACAAGACTACTTCTTGACAGTCGTAATATCTAAATTTAAGATTTTATCTCAGTCAAAAATTACAGTCAAATGCAAAATGTCAAAGTCCAAGAGTCCTTAGAAATAGATGACAATAAGGCATAACAGATGAAAGCAAAAAGGACTCCACATAATTTACTTTTCATGAGAATTTTAGATCTTCAGAGGAATTCTCATTAAGCTGAATTAAAATGCAAGCTTTAGTTTAGAATGGAAACCTTTTTTGGTATTATGTTTCTATCTTGAGACTGAAATTTCATTATTTATGTATGATGTATTAAGCAATACTGTGTGGATATTAACATCGTATTTTCAAAACCTTTAATGATATTTATAAGTACTTATAGTGGAAAAACAACTAGGAAGAGAAGATGATCCCATACAGGTTTAATGACATTGCATATGTGTTGAATGATAGTTTTCAGATTGTATTTATTTATTTTTAATTGAAGAATAACTGCTTTACAATGTTTAGTTGGTGTTCCTCATACAACAACACAAGTAAGCCATAAGTATATTATCCACTCTTTGGTGAGCCTGGCTCCCACTTCCCACCATCCCACCCTCTAGGTCATCACAGAGCTCCCTGCTGGGCTCCCTATGTTATACAGCAACTTCCCACTAGCTAGCTGTTTTGCATATGGTAGTGGCTATGTTTCAAAGCTACTCTCTCAATTTGTCCCTCCCTCTTCTCCAGCTGAGTTCACAAGTCCTTCCTCTACATCTGCGTATCTATTCAGTTCAGTTCAGTTCATTTCAGTGGCTCAGTCGTGTCTGACTCTTGACAACCGCATGAACCCCAGCACGCCAGGCCTCCCTGTCCATCACTAACTCCCGGGCTTTACCCAAACTCATGTGCATTGAGTCGGTGATGCTACCTAACCATCTCATCCTCTGTCATTCCCTTCTCATCCTCTGTCATCCTCTTCTCCTCCTGCCTTCAATCTTTCCCAACATCAGGGTCTGTTGAAATCAGTCAGCTCTTCACATCATGTGGCCAAAATATTGGAGTTTCAGCTTCAACATCAGTCCTTCCAATGAACACCCAGGACTGATTTCCTTTAGGATGGACTGGTTGGGTCTCTTGCAGTCCAAGGAACTCTCAAGAGTCTTTTCCAACACTGCAGTTCAAAAGCATCAATTCTCTGCTCAGCTGTTTTTATAGTCTGACTCTTACATCCATACATGACTACTAGAAAAATCTTAGCCTTGACTAGACAGACCTTTGTTAACAAAGTAATGTCTCTACTTTTTCATATGCTGTCTAGGTTGGTCATAACTTTCCTTCCAAGGAGTAAGCATCTTTTAATTTCATGTCTGCAATCACCATCTGCAAGGAAAGATAGAAGCATCTGAATGCAGAGTTCCAAAGAAGAGCAAAGAGAGATAAGGAAGCCTTCCTCAGCGATCCATGCAAAGAAATAGAGAAAACAATAGAATGGGAAAGACTAGAGGTCTTTTCAAGAAAATTAGAGATACAAAGGGAAGATTTCATGCAAAGAGGGGCTCGAAAAAGCACAGAAATGGTATGGACCTAACAAAAGCAGAAGATATTAAGAAGAGGTGGCAAGAATACACAGAAGAGCTGTACAAAAAAGAGTTTCACGACCAAGATAAAAACGATGGTGTGATCACTCACCTAGAGCCAGACATCCTGGAATGTGAAGTCAACTGGGCCTTAGAAAGCATCACTACGAACAAAGCTAGTGGAGGTGATGGAATTCCAGTTGAACTATTTCAAATCCTGAAAGATGATGCTGTGAAAGTGCTGCACTCAAGTTGCCAGCACATTTGGAAAACTCAGCAGTGGCCACAGGACTGGAAAAGGTTAGTTTTCATTCCAATTCCAAAGAAAGGCAATGCCACAGAATGTTCAAACTACAGCACATTTGCACTCACCTCACAGGCTAGTAAAGTAATGCTCAAAATTCTCGAAGCCAGGCTTCAGCACTACGTGAACCATGAACTTCCAGATGTTCAAGCAGGCTTTAGAAAAGGCAGAGGAACCAGAGATCAAATTGCCAACATCCTCTGGATCATCGAAAAAGCAAGAGAGTTCCAAAAAACCCCATCTATTTCTGCTTTATTGACTATGCCAAAGCCTTTGACTGTGTGGACCACAATAAACTGTGGAAAATTCTGAAAGAGATGGGAATCCCAGACCACCTGACCTGCCTCTTGAGAAACCTCTATGCAGGTCAGGAAGCAACAGTTAGAACTGGACATGGAACAACAGACTGGTTCCAAATAGGAAAAGGAGTCCGTCAAGACTGTATATTGTCACCCTGCTATTTAACTTCTATGCATAGTACATCATGAGAAACGCTGGGCTGGAAGAAGCACAAACTGGAATCAAGATTGCTGGGAGAAATATCAATAACCTCGGATATGCAGATTTGACCACCCTTATGGAAGAAAGTGAAGAGGAACTAAAAAGCCTCTTGATGAACGTGAAAGAGGAGAGTGAAAAAGTTGGCTTAAAGTGCAACATTCAGAAAACGAAGATCATGGCATCTGGTCCCATGACTTCATGGCACATAGATGGGGAAACAGTGGAAACAGTGTCAGACTTTATGTTTTTGGGTTCCAAAATCACTGCAGATGGTGAGTGAAGCCATCAAATTAAAAGACGCTTACTCCTTGGAAGAAAAGTTATGACCAACCTAGATATCATATTCAAAAGCAGAGACATTACTTTGCCAACAAAGGTCCGTCTAGTCAAGTCTATGGTTTTCCCAGTAGTCATGTATGGATGTGAGAATTGGACTGTGAAGAAAGCTGAGTGCCGAAGAACTGATGCTTTTGAACTGTGGTGTTGGAGAAGACTCTTGAGAGTCCCTTGGACTGCAAGGAGATCCAACCAGTCCATTCTAAAGGAGATCAGCCCTGGTGTTCTTTCGAAGGAATGATGCTAAAGCTGAAGCTCCAGTATTTTGGCCACCTCATGTGAAGAGTTGACTCATTGAAAAAGACTCTGATGCTGGGAGGTATTGGAGGCAGGAGGAGAAGGGGACGCCCGAGGATGAGATGTCTGGATGGCATCACTGACTTGATGGACGTGAGTCTGAGTTAACTCCAGGAGATGGTGATGGACAGGGAGGCCTGGCGTGCTGCGATTCATGGGGTCACAAAGAGTCGGACACGACTGAGTAACTAAACTGAACTGAACTGAACTCAACGGGTCTAGAACAAGCTTGACTTTCGGTCAAAGCACCTCATGTTATTTTCAACTATTATGAAAGGAAATGAAAGGGAATAAGATGCAGTGTTCTGGTGCTATACTCCGTTTTTTAAGAGCAGGATGGTGATGCTGAGTCTTTGAGCACAGCAAACAGGTTTATTTTTTAATTTGTTTTTCCTCCTCCTATTTATACACAGATGAAATTCTTGAGAAATCTAGGTAAGGGGCCGAAGTTGAGGTTAATTGGTGTTAAATCCAGGAGAATTGGAAGAAGCCAGGAAGATGGAAGAAGAAGTGGATGGGGCTGCCATCAATAAAATCGTCACCTGCTCCTGCATCACACCCCTCTGCAGTGTAACCCATGGCACTTTGTCTTCAGTCAGTCCCTCCCGCTAGCCCCATGAGGACAGGAGAGCGACTCAGCTTTGCCCACTGAGCACAGGAGTGGTGGGCCCAGTTCATCTGCCCTGTGTTAAGAAATTGGGCCTGCAGCCCAGCACACAGGGCACCAGACCCATCCATTCTGTGTGTTTAGGCAAAAGTGGCTGAGGATCACAGTCCAACAAATATCAAAGCTGCTTCTGATTCCAGACTCACTCCTGAGTGCCTTTTCTTTTAAAGTATAATCAGGCTCCCTCCTGATTGCACTTTGTCTCAGATTGCATAATAAACATGCTTTTGTTTAAAAATTTGTTTTGCATTGTCCCTTCTGAACTGTGTTGATGATATCGTATCTGACATAGCGACAGAGTTTGGTTTTTTGTTTTTATTTTCACTCAAGCAGGGTAGAAGACAGAAGAACGATCTGAGAAGTGTCACTCTTTCGGAGGCCAGCGCTCAGGTGAAGGATATCGCAATATCCAGGGAGAGGATAATTCTAAAAGGTGAAGTTCAATAAGGTGTTTTGAGCATATTTTCCATGGGATCTTAGTAGATGAAAAAGATCCAAATATGGAGAAGGGATGGCAACCATTCCAGTACTCTTGCCTGGGAAATTCTTGCCTGGGACAGAGGAGCCTGGTGGCCTACAGTCCATGGCATCACACAGAGACAGACACAACTTAGCGACTGAGCAGCAACAGTGCACAGCCAGGCAGACTGTGATTCGGGGAAACACTGCTTGACGGAAGCGTGGAATAAAACGGAGAGTGAAGCGACTAGCAAACGCGGAGCATAGAGTTTTGGAAGACATTAAAAGTGTATAGAATAACAGCTGCACATATTCAAACAATAAAGTCTGTGGCTAAAGGAAAAAAGGAAAAAGATCCAGATAAAGAAAAGCAAGGATTTGTAAAAACGGATAAAGATCAAGCTTCTGAAATTCGGGTGACAACGATGCTCACTGAGAGCTGTAAGCTGTGCGGTCTTCATCACAGAAATCTTCTTCCTGTCACCAGGGTGTGTATAGAAGGAGAAAAGCCCTTGGGGATATTGGCTTACATGAACTGGGGGAACCTTAGATTGTTTTTACGGCAGCGCCAGTTAGTAGAGGCCCATAATCCACAGGCGGCGTCTCAACAAGCCTTGGTTCACATGACTGTTCAGATTGCCTGAGGAATGAGCTATCTGTCCAGCAGGGAAGTCATCCACCAAGATGTGGCTGTTAGGAACCGTGTCGCTGAGGACACACTTCAAGTTAAGATCGCAGACAATGCTGTCTGCAGAGACGTGTTCCCCATGGACTCTGTCATTGCCTGGGGGACAATGAGAACAGGCGGGT
This sequence comes from Ovis canadensis, assembly GCF_042477335.2. Lineage (NCBI taxonomy): Eukaryota > Metazoa > Chordata > Mammalia > Artiodactyla > Bovidae > Ovis > Ovis canadensis. The sequence continues at coordinate 35,978,572 of NC_091262.1, forward strand.
TTGGCGGACGGCCCTTGAAAGTCTGGTTAATAACGAGTTCTCCAGTGCCAGTGACCTGCGGGCCTTCAGAGGGATGCTGTGGGAGCTAGCTTTTGACTCTGGGCCAAATGCCCTACGTGGACAGGGACCCCTTTGACATGGCTGCATGCCCTAAAGACGGTTACCGCACTGCCCTGAGGAACTGTTTGCTGTGATGGCTTGTTGCTGGCCCTTCGATCTGGAAGAGAGATCCCAGTTTTAGCAGCTGGTCATGGATAGCCACCTCTGCCATGTCCTAATGATTACAGATGGCTCACTAATTGCACCCCATGTTCAGCCATGTATCTTGAAAGAAAAAGATCAAAGAATTTGTGCACCTGCCTTAAAACCACTACAGGTAAATACTATTAATAATCTTGTGTTTTCCTCTTAACATTTTTAAACACATTTTTTAAAACATTTTTTCATTTCACTAATTATTTTGCTACAATGGTACTTTTGATAACTCCCTAACATACTGTATGGGTCTAACACCAGTAACTTAACCAGAATCCCTCTGGGAACATTTTAACTATTTTGAAGTTTTTGACATTTGAATAATACTACAAAAACCTTTTGTCACATAAATGTCTATATGTGTGTTAGTCACTCAGTTGTGTCCAACTCTTTGCAACCCACGAACTGTAGCTTGCCAGGCTCCTCTGTCCAGGGGATTCTCCAGTCAAGAACATTGGAATGGGTTGTCATTCCCTTCTCCAGGGGATCTTCCCAACCCAGGGGTTGAATCCAGGTCTCCTGCATTGCACGCAGATTCCTCCTCATCTGAGCCACCGAGGAAGCCCAAATGTCTCTAAAATCCATGATTATTTAACAAGGCTAATAGGTAGACTAAAATGGTCGTTCGTGTGGAAATGGTTTCAGCAACTCAGAGAATGGAGCAAAAGCCAAGTGCTTAATAAGACATTGTCTGGACACTCTCCAGGGAGGGAGAGGTGGAAATCCTGGGAAGTGGTTTGCATCAGGAAGATTCCAGACTCCTGTGGGATGGTAGCATAATGGAGGACAGAGAGAGCTGTCAAAGCCAGAGACCGTTTGCTGTGATTCAGCAGGGAGAGCATGAGGTGTGCCCAAGAGGACAGAAAAGACAAACGAATCCAGAGGAAGACAGTCAAGTGCTGAGACACGGTAAAACCCGAGTCTGAGGAGTCAAGAAAAAAAAAGGCCAAGATGACTCAGGACCCAGGAACGGGATGGGTGAAAAGTCACTTTACAGTTTTGTGGAATCTATTCCAAAAACTGAGTTTTGTATTTTCTATTTGTCCACCTCAAACTATTGGGGGATGTCAAAAAATCTTTAAAAGTGTATATGTATTTAATGAAATTCTATAGAGTGACTGTTTAACATCCAGGCAGAGAGACTGTGTGCACCCTGCTTATCTTTACTACTAGGGAGAAATTTCTGGCCTTTAATCCTATTATTTTCAGTTTATAAAATGGACATGACATTTTTCAGATTTGCTTAAAGTTTAAGTTCTTTGAGCAAAGATTGTGGGCAACTTTGCTTAAAGGCTGTTTGAAGGGTTAACAGGACTCTTCAGGTGGTGCTAGTGGTAAAGAACCCTCCCTGTCAATGCAGGTGACCTAAGAGATGCTGGTTCCATCTCTGGGCCAAGAAGAGCCTCTGTAAGAGAGCATGGCAAGCCACTCCAGTATTCTTGCCTGGCGAATCCCATGAACAAAGAAGCCTGGTGGGCTAAGGTCCATAGGTTGCCAAGAGTTAGACATGACTGAAGCGACTTAGCACGCAACAAGCACAAATGGTTGACACGCCTTAGAAGGAAGAGGTTGGCTACCACCCTGTAGGGGCTAGAGGTTGTCCCCTGCCGATCAGGGCCACGTACTCACATTCTAGGCTTCTTTCCTCCGAAAGAGACTTTGTTTCTATTCCAGAAGAAAATACAGGATCTTTCCTACTGAGGAGGAGAGCAGGAGCAGATGCGTCAGCCATCTATTTAAGCTCTGAGTTTCATAACCTGGAATTTATGCATAAACCCCACTGCACACACAGGTACACATGCCTCTACCCTCTCCCCCTGTGGGGAACCAGGGCTAAGTTTACTCGGCAATGAAACAGTCTGATCCTTGATCCAGAGATCTCACGAGGGGATGTTGTGTGTACAGTTGGCTAGAGTGTATGTTTGTATGCATACATATACACTTGTATACTGGTATAAATACATGCTACCCAGGTATACATGCACACTCATAAAGACTCATATAAATAACTGTGGTAAGGTAACTCGTTAACTCAGAAGTAGGATCTCAGACCTGTCAGAATTTCAGACAAAATACCGAGAAATGGATCAACAGAAGCAGTGGGATGTCTCAAGATCAGGGTAAAAGGATGCTGACTTCCCCCACCTCCAGTCGCTCACTTGCTCTGATGAAACAAGCTGCCATGTTTTGTGCAGCCCTATGGAGAGGCCCGGGCTTCCCTGGTGGCATTGGAGGTAAAGAACCTGCTTGCCATTGCTAGAGACCTAAGAGATGCCAGTTCAATCCCTGAATTGGAAAGATCCCCTGGAGGAAGGCATGGCAATCCACTCCAGTATTCTTGCCTGGAGAATCCGATGGACAGAGGGAGCCTGGTACAGGGTCGCAAAGGGTCGGACACAGCTGAGGTGACTTAGCATGTACACACACACGTATGGAGAGGACTGGGCTTCCCTGGTGGGGGAACACTAAGTATAATGGTAATTTCCACTAATATGTGCTCTTACCTATCCTGTAAAACTGCTCAGATGCATCCCATATGTGAAGAATCTGCCAGCTAATGCAGGAGACTTGGCTTTGATCCCTGGGTTGGGAAGATCTCCTGGAGAAGGAAATAGCAGCCCGCTCCAGTATTCTTGCCTGGAGAACTCCACGGACATAGGGGCCTGGTAGGCTACAGTCCATGGGGTTACAAAGAGTCTGACATGACTGAGTGACTAACAAACAATAAATGGAGAGGCCCTCATCACAATAAACAATAAACAGAGAGGCCCACATCAAGGACAAAGGACAGCCTCCTGCCAACTGCCCCCAAGAACTGAATCCAGCCCCCACCTCATGTGTATGCTTGGAAGCACGTCCTTTCCATTCAGGCCTGAAGGGACCACAGCCCCAATCTGGTGAGACTCAGTATCAGAGAACCAAACTACACTGAACCATTAGAAATGGCGATGTAATAAAGGCTGTGACAAACCTAGATGCCGTATTAGAAACAGAGACATCACTTTGCTGACAAAGATCCGTCTGGTCAACACTATAGTATTTCCAGTAGTCAAGTACGGATGTGAAAGCAGGACCATAAAGAAGGCTGAGCACTGAGGAACTGATGCTTTGTTTAACTGTGGTGCTGGAGAAGGCTCATGAGAGTCCCTTGGATAGCAAGGAGATCAAACCAGTCAATCTTGAAGCAAATCAACCCTGAGTATTCATTGGAAGGACTGATGCTGAAGCTGAAGCTCCAATACTTTGGCCACCTGATGGGAAGAGCCGACTCACTTGAAAAGGCTCTGATGCTTGAAAGATTGAAGGCATGAAAAGAAGTGGTTGACACGATGAGATGGTTGGATGGCATCACCAACTCAGTGGACGTGAGTTAGAGCAAACTCTGAGAGAGGGTGAAGGACAGGGAGGTCTGGCATGCTGCCGTCCATGGGGTCACAAAGAGACACGACTGGGTGACTGGACAACAAGAATAATGCTATAGTTTTAAAACACTAAGTATAATGGTAATTTCCACTAATATGTGCTCTTACCTATCCTGTAAAACTGCTCAGATGCATCCCATATGTGAAATGTTAAGTCGCTCAGTCATGTCCGACTCCTTGTGACCCCATGGACTGGGACTTGCCAGGCTCTTCTGTTGTGAATACTGGAGTGCGTTGCCATTTCCTTCTCCGGTGATCTTCCAGACCCCGGGATTGGACCCGTGGCTCCTGCATTGCAGGCAGACCCTTTATCATGTAAGCCACCAGGGAAGCTCAAGCCTATTGATTATATAATATTGCCCCTAATACCCTCACCAACCCCCCACCCCTTAGCTACTCATAAAGTGTTAACAGACACAAGTACAAATGGAGGCCCAGTCAATCTTCTCCGTTCAAGGACAACTTGGATGATTTGAAACAGGGGTCTCACACAGGCAACACTGCTTTTCTTTCTTTTTTTTTTTTTTAAACACTGCTTTTCAAGAATTTAAAGTAATTGTAAATTCACCTCTTCCTCTTGATTTGTGATCTAAAATATTTTTCTTCCCACTCCTGATGTAATATGTAATTGTTCACAGGCAGCAGTGGGGGCAGTCATGGGGGTGTGCAGCTCTGCACTAGCACCTTTGCTCTGGGGAAGGGGATGGGCTGGGACCATGGGGCTCCCCCAGGAAATCTAGGTGGGTGGGGAATCCTACCCTAAGGCCCTACGGTCTAGGGGAAGGGAGTTGGGTCTCCCATGAGGTTGCAGGGCTGAGCCACCAGACCCACTGTGATGAGGATGCAGAAAGGACAGCAGGGACAGAAGGGGAAGGTGGCCCCAGAGGGGCAGGAGGCTCACAAGTGAGGGGCCGCAGAAGAACCCCAGCAACCAGGGCCCCACCAGCCCTTCCCAACAGCTCTGTCAGAGCCAGTCTGTACCTCCAGGGAGCCCAGCAGGCCCAGACAGGACTCAGAGACACCACAGTAGGGAGGCTGTGCAGGAGCCCGGCCAGGCTGGAGCCCCTCTCCCAGGGGAAGAGCGGAGAGGAGGTGGATGGAGAAGGGGCTGAATTCCAGTCCCCTAGGAATCTGGCATCTGAAAATCTTGAGTCAGAGCAGGAGACACACCCATGCAGGATGAGCCTGAGGCATAAAGGGGAGAAGGAAGGAGTGGGTCACACAGCAAGAACACAGCCCTGTACTCTTCACTCAGAACTGCTCCAGAGAACCAGAGGATGGGAAAACACACACACATGCCTCTTTTTATATAAAATTACATATTTAATTTGGTCACAAATTCATAAAATTGTATATTTATAGAAAAGTATATAATTTCATAACATTTTGATAGTTTTTATACTTTTTATGATATTCCATATTTGTCAAAATGTATAAAACTATATATCAAATTATAATACTTGTATATAACATCGCATATTTAATTTGGTCACAAAGTCATAAAATTGCATGTTTACATAAAACTGCAAAATTTTTATGTAACTGCCATGTAATTTGGTCACAAATTCATCCAATTGCTTATTTATATAAAATTATAAACTTTTTATATAACATTGCATATTTAATTTTGCCACAAATTCTTTAAATTGCATGTTTATAGAAAACAGCAAAATTTGTATGTAACACTGAATATTCAATTTGGTTCAAAATCATAAAATTCCATGTTTACATAAAATTATAAAATTTGTATATGATATTGCATATTTAATTTGGTCACAAATTCATTACTGAGGAGAAACTTGAACAGGCATCCAGTCTTCAAGTAAAACTTTAAATTGTCACATTTGTATTGGCATAAAGCAGTAATGCTTCCAGGATGGCTCAGCAGGCTAAGAACTCGCCTGCAATGCAGGAGACACAGGACACGCGGGTTCAATCCCTGGATCGGGAAGATCCCCTGGAGTAGGAAATGGCAACTCACTCCAGTATTCTTGCCTGGAGAATCCCATGGACAGAGGAGTCCGGTAGGATTAGTTCATGGGGTCGCAAAGAGTCAGACACGACTGAGCGACTAAGCACCCACCAGAAAGCAACAAAGGAGTCAAGTTGGCCGGGAGGAGACACCCCGCGTCCGAGGTCAAGGGTGGTGGCCGAGAGGAGCTACCCCACGTCCGAGGTCAGTGGCAGTCGGGGAGGCCAGGAGAAGCCACCTCGCGCCTGAGGCCAGGGGTGGTGACGCTGAGGAGCCACCCCAAGCCCCGAGGCCAGGGGCGGCACCTGGGAGGAGCCACCCATGCCCGAGGTCAGGGCCGGCGGCCGGGAGGAGCAACCCCAGAAGCGGTGGCTGCGCAGGCACAGGAGGGCCTAGAGGAGCTATCCCACGTTGAAGGTCAGGAACGGCGGCTAAGGAGATACCCCTCGTCCAAGGTAAGGAGCAACGGCTGTGCTTTGCTGGAGCGGCCGTGAAGAGATACCCCACGCCCAAGGTAAGAGAAACCCAAGTAAGATGGTAGGTGTTGCAAGAGGGCATCAGAGGGCAGACACACTGAAGCCATACTCACAGAAAACTAGTCAATCTAATCACAGTAGGACCACAGCCTTGTCTAACTCAATGAAACCAAGCCATGCCTGTGGGGCAACCCTGCGGGTCATGGTGCAGAGGTCTGACAGAATGTGGTCCACTGGAGAAGGGAATGGCAAGCCACTTCAGTATTGCCTTGAGAACCCCATGAACAGTATGAAAAGGCAAAATGATAGGATACCAAAGAGGAACTCCCCAGGTCATTAGGTGCCCAATATGCTACTGGAGATCAGTGGAGAAATAACTCCAGAAAGAATGAAGGGATGGAGCCAAAGCAAAAACAATACCCAGCTGTGGATGTGACTGGTGATAGAAGCAAGATCCGATGCTGTAAAGAGCAATATTGCATAGGAACCTGGAATGTCAGGACCATGAATCAAGGCAAATTGGAAGCGGTCAAACAAGAGATGGCAAGGGTGAACGTCGAAGTTCTAGGAATCAGCGAACTAAAATGGACTGGAATGGGTGAATTTAACTCAGATGACCATTATATCTACTACTGTGGGCAGGAATCTCTCAGAAGAAATGGAGGAGCCATTATGATCAACAAAAGAGTCTGAAATGCAGTACTTGGATGCAATCTCAAAAACGACAGAAAGATCTCTGTTCGTCTCCAAGGCAAACCATTCAACATCACAGTTATCCAAGTCTATGCCCCAACCAGTAATGCTGAAGAAGCTGAAGTTGAACGGTTTTATGAAGACCTACAAGACCTTTTAGAACTAACACTCCAAAAATATGTCCTTTTCATTCCAGGGGACTGGAATGCAAAAGTAGGAAGTCAAGAAACACCTGGAGTAACAGGCAAATTTGGCCTTGGAATACAGAATGAAGCAGGGCAAAGACTAATAGAGTTTTGCCAAGAAAATGCACTGGTCATAGCAAACACCCTCTTCCAACAACACAAGATAAGACTCTACACATGGACATCACCAGATGGTCAACACCAAAATCAGACTAATTATATTCTTTGCAGTCAAAGATGGAGAAGCGCTATACAGTCAACAAAAACAAGACCAGGAGCTGACTGTAGCTCAGGTCATGAACTCCTTATTACCAAATTCAGACTCAAATTGAAGAAAGTAGGGAAAACTGCTAGAACATTCAGGTATGACCTAAATCAAATCCCTTATGATTATACAGTGGAAGTGAGAAATAGATTTAAGGGCCTAGATCTGATAGATAGAGTGCCTGATGAACTATGGAATGAGGTTCGTGACATTGTACAGGAGACAGGGATCAAGACCATCCCCATGGAAAAGAAATGCAAAAAAGCAAAATGGCTGTCTGGGGAGGCCTTACAAATAGCTGTGAAAAGAAGAGAGGTAAAAAGCAAAGAAGAAAAGGAAAGATATAATCATCTGAATGCAGAGTTCCAAAGAATAGCAAGAAGAGATAAGAAAGCCTTCTTCAGCGATCAATGCAAAGAAATAGAGGAAAACAACATAATGGGAAAGACTAGAGATCTCTTCAAGAAAATTAGAGATACCAAGGGAAGATTTCATGCAAAGATGGGCTCGATAAAGGACAGAAATGGTATGGACCTAACAGAAGCAGAAGACATTAAGAAGAGGTTGCAAGAATACACAGAAGAACTATACAAAAAAGATCTTCACGACCCAGATAATCATGATGATGTGATCACTAATCTAGAGCCAGACATCTTGGAATGTGAAGTCAAGTGGGCCTTAGAAAGCATCACTATGAACAAAGCTAGTGGAGGTGATGGAATTCCAGTTGAGCTGTTTCAAATCCTGAAAGATGATGCTGTGGAAGTGCTGCACTCAATATGCCAGCAAATTTCGAAAACGCAGCAGTGGCTACAGGACTGGAAAAGGTCAGTTTTCATTCCAATTCCAAAGAAAGGCAATGCCAAAGAATGCTCAAACTACCGCACATTTGCACTCATCTCACATGCTAGTAAAGTAATGCTCAAAATTCTCGAAGCCAGGCTTCAGCAGTACGTAAACCGTGAACTCCCTGACATTCAAGCTCGTTTTAGAAAAGGCAGAGGAACCAGAGATCAAATTGCCAACATCCGCTGGATCATGGAAAAAGCAAGAGTTCCAGAAAAACATCTATTTCTGCTTTATTGACTATGCCAAAGCCTTTGTCTGTGTGGATCACAATAAACTGTGGAAAATTCTGAAAGAGATGGGAATACCAGACCACCTAATCTGCCTCTTGAGAAATCTGTATGCAGGTCAGGAAGCAACAGTTAGAACTGGACATGGAAAAACAGACTGGTTCCAAATAGGAAAAGGAGTCTGTCAAGGCTGTGTATTGTCACCCTGCTTATTTAACTTCTATGCACAGTACATCATGAGAAACGCTGGACTGGAAGAAGCACAAGCTGGAATCAAGATTGCCGGGAGAAATATCAGAAACCTCAGATATGCAGATGACACCACCCTTATGGCAGAAAGTGAAGAGGAGCTAAAAAGCCTCTTGGTGAAAGTGAAAGAGGAGAGTGAAAAAGTTGGCTTAAAGCTTAACATTCAGAAAACGAAGATCATGGCATCTGGTCCCATCACTTCATGGGAAATAGACGGGGAAACAGTAGAAACAGTATCAGACTTTATGTTTTTAGGGCTCCAAAATCACTGCAGATGGTAACTGCAGCCATGAAATTAAAAGACGCTTACTCCTTGGAAGAAAATTTATGACCAACCTAGATAGTATATTCAAAAGCAGAGACATTACTTTGCCGATTAAGTTCTGTCAAGTCAAGGCTATGGTTTTCCCTGTGGTCATGTGTGGATGTGAGAGTTGGACTGTGAAGAAGGCTGAGCGATGAAGAATTGATGCTTTTGAAGTGTGGTGTTGGAGAAGACTCTTGAGAGTCCCTTGGACTGCAAGGAGATCCAACCAGTCCATTCTGAAGGACATCAGCCCTGGGATTTCTTTGGAAGGAATGATGCTAAAGTTCAAACTCCAGTATTTTGGCCACCTCATGCGAAGAGTTGACTCATTGGAAAAGACTCTGATGCTGGGAGGGATTGGGGGCAGGAGGAGAAGGGGACGCCCGAGGATGAGATGGCTGGATGGCATCACGGACTCGATGGACGTGAGTCTGAGTGAACCCCGGGAGATGGTGATAGACAGGGATACCTGGCGTGCTGCGATTCGTGGGGTAGCAAAGAGTCGGACACGACTGAGCAACTGAACTGAACGTCACGTTTCTTGAAGGTTCTCATTAGTAAAGTACACAGTAAACGTGTAAATAAGTGACAAACACTGACAGGGCTGATACTTCAGATGGGCACTCAAGGAAGTCTTCTGAGAAAGGGACAAGTGACCTGACACTGGACTATTCATTCTTTTAAACTGTTTTACAAAAGCACACGCTTTCTGTAATATACAGGTGACAGCTTCAATCCGTGCTGTGCCTTGTTTACTTGTTTGAGCTGTGCAGACTCCTCACCGCGGCACACAGGCTCCTCTGGCTGTGACGCGCAGGCTCCACAGCACACGGGCTCAGGAGTTGCGGAGCACGCGCTTAGCTGTGGTATGTGGGATCTCAGTTCCCCATCCAGAGATGGAACCCGGGCTCCTTGCATTGGGAGTGCAGAGTCTTAAGCACCGAACCACCAGGGAAGTCCCAAGAATTCCTTTCTGTCTCCTGGGGATGAAGGCAGAGTGTCCTGCACAGAAGGAACAGCAAAGACAGGAAACACCTGACTCCAGGACAGGGAGGGGCATCAGGGCCAGAGGGAGGCAGCACCAAGAGCAGGAGGGGCGGCCCTTCTACAGACACACGTGACCTCCACACACTGTGTCCATTTGTACCTACATTTTAGGCAATTCCAGTTTGACCACACCAGTCACATCAACCTTAGGGAAGACAGCATACAGGCCTTGAGATGGACTAGACCAAAAACCTCCCTGAGCATTGCTTCTGCCATTAAATCATCCTGCAGTGATTGGAATACTATGGAGAAGGATTTAGCAGAAGTAAAAAAAAAAATTTTTTTAATTAAAAAAAATACAAAACCCTAATATAGCAGGCATTTTAGGTCAGTTCTCACAGTATTTAAGAATCAGCATTTCTGTGTCTTTTCTGCAGAAAGTCAAAGCTTACAGAGGGGCTGAGATCCTTAGTTAGCCAATTTAAACACAAAAAGCCAATTCTGGGCTCAGAGCACCAGTATCAAGGGGGGCCCATCTAGTGCGGAGCAAGCCAACACTGAACATAACCCAGGAGCCCATCCGTTCTTCCTCCCGGAAACCATGGCAGATCCCTGTCCTCTCTTCCTTGAGCCCTGATGGAATGAAGGTCACTGATAACAGAAACTATCTGACACTCGCATCTAACCCACGTCCCACCCTAACCTCCCAGAGGAGCAGGAGGAAGCCCGGGGAGTGACAGCCCAGTTCACGGTCACCAGACGCAGCACGGGGGGCCACTTCTCCTCCCTCTCTGCTCACTTGTTAACATCTCCCTATAAAAAATACAAATATTCACCCAGCTATAAAGTTGACATGTTTAAAGCCTGGACCCTAAAGAGGTCGCCAGGCAATCCCAAAGTGGTCAAATTCCCCCAAGGTGGGCTTGCTCTCCTTCATTGTTGCTGCTGTTTTGTAGGTTTTTGTGTGTTTGTTTTTGCCTCATGGCTTGTGGGACCTTACTTCCTGATCAGGGATTGAACTCAGGGCTCTCAGCGCAGAGTCCTAACCACTGAACAGCCAGGGAATGCCCTCCTTTTGTATTTCTAATTGCTTTGCATTGCCAGTGCTCAACCAGGTAGCCCACATAAACCTAGAAATCATATTTGCAAAATGTTTTTCTACACATATAAATATATGCACAAACATAAAAGTACAAAGACATACAAGGTGTTTGCACTTTAATGATGTGTATCACAAGTTACGGGGCCTCCCTGGTGGATCAGTCAGTAAAGAGTCTGCCTGCAGTGCAGGAGATCCAGGCCACCCTGGGTAGGGAAGAGCCCCTGGAGAAGGAAAAGGCAACCCACTCCAGTATTCTTGCCTGGAGAAACCCCATGGACAGAAGAGCCTGGTGGCCTACAGTCCATAGGGTCGCAAAGAGTTGGACATGACTCAGTGACTAACACTTTCATTATAAGTTACATCATTAAATGCATACATATTACCATGAATGACAAATTTCAAACAAATACAAATAAAAACTAGAAGCCTATTAGGAGTGTGTCCTGAACTGAAAGACTGAGGTCCTCAAACAGTCAGGGCACAGCAGAGCCTGTCTCACTTTCTTCATAAACATGTTAATACTTTCCTGAGTTCAGCAGGCCCTCTTGAATGGTCTCTTTTGTCACTCTTTGCCCCAGCATTTCCAAGGCATCCATCAGGGTGTTGACTGAGGTCCTCTGTCCCTTCTTGGTGACTGGCAGTATTTCACACAAGGCATCCGGAGAGACCCAGGCCTATTCTCTGCCCACAAGGATCTCATTTCATGTGAGGCCCAACTGCCTCAGGAGCGAATCACAGAAGTCACAAGGAAAAGATAGCTGCAAAGTCACTGAAGAATAGCTTCAGGCCTAGGTTGGGGGAAAGTCACAGAGACAGAGTTGGAACAGGCTTTCACAAAGGCAGAGGACCCTCAATTCAGGCCTTCACTTCAGGATGGGAACCCGAGGAGCTCCCCCTGCTGGTAAGCCTGCTGCTCTGCGCCCCTGACCTGCTTCCCAGCAGCAGAGAAACAAGCCACACGGGCACTGGGCATTGGACTTCGCCAGCACCCAGAGCAGCTGGGGGCAGTCCAGGTCAGCAGAGAGTCCTGCCCTAAGCAGGTGTTGAGGGCCCATCTGGAAGAGGAGACTGCTGTCACAGAGGGAGAAGGCATCTGTGATAGGAGACAGAGGGTGGGACAGCCAGGGGCAACAGACCTCAGAGGAGGGCAGCTGCCTTTCTCAGGAGGGTGAGGCCCCCTGGCTGCCACCTCTGCACTGGGGACAAAGCAGAGGCCTGGAGGGAGGAAGGTCTCCGGCCTCACACCCCGCTCAGCCTCACTGCCTGACGCTGTGGTAGAGCTGGATGGGGACAGACTCTGAGCAAGAATTTAATCATAAAATGGAGCAACCACCACCCGCCTCATGGACTGTGCTGCAGATTCAATGCTGTGTGTGTGAAATGCTGTGCACACCACCATCCACAGTACATAAGGAGGGCACCCAACACAAGTTTATATTCTCTAACAGTTACACTGAAAACATGAAAAATAACAATACTAGTTTTCATAAAATATGGTACTAACTCAAAGTATTCTAAAAAATTTCATTTCAATATGTAATATAGATAGCTAATGGGAAGTTGCTTTATAACAGAGAGCTCAATCTGGTGCTCTGTGATAACCTAAGGGAGGTGGGATGGGGGCGTCGGAAGGAGGCTCAAGAGGGAGGGGATATATGTGTACCTATGGCTGGTTCCTGTTGCTGTACAGCAGAAACAAGCACAGCATTGTGAAGCAATTATCCTCCAATTAAGAGTAAGTTAAAAATTTTTTTCACTGCAATATGTAGTGTTAGTTGCTCGGTTGTGTGTCTTACTCTTTGTGACTTCATGGACTGTAGCCCGTCAGGCTCCTCTACCCATGAGATTCCCCAGGCAAGAATACTGGAGGGGGTTGCCATTCCCTTCTGCAGGGGAAATTTCTGACCCAGGGACTGAACCCTGTTCTCTTGCATTACAGGCAAATTCTTTACCATCTGAACCACCAGGGAAGCCCCTCAACATGTAATCAATATACAAAAAAAAAACCAAAAAAAAAACAAAAAAACTGTTAACGAGACAAATTACAGTCCTTTTTCTACCAACTCCTTGAACCACAGTATCGAGTTATATACTACAGCTCATCAGGTTTAGCCACAGTTCAGGTGCTCCATGGGCCTTCCCAGGCAGCGCCAGTGGTAAAGAACCTGCTTGCTAATGCAGGAGATGTAAGATGTGGGTTTGATCCCTGGGTTGGAACGATCCCTGGAGAAGGGCATGGTAACCCACTCCAGTATTCTTGCCTGGAGAATCCCACGGACTAAGGAGCCTGGCAGGCTACAATCCATGGTGTTGCAAAGAGTTGAACATGATTCAAGAGACTTAGAATGCACGGACAGGGGCTCCACAGCCTCCCTGGGCCAGTGGGTGCCCTGCTGGACAGCACAACCTCTCGGATGTCTCAGAGCGGGTCAACCCGGCCCTGAGAAACCAGGGAGGAGAGAGGATGGTAGAGGAGGGAAGGACAGGGAGGTGATGGGGGCCACTGTTAGAGGACAGAGGGGTGCAGGGTGGGAAAAAGAGGAGGGGGAGGGAGGGAATTAGAGTCCTGATGGTTCAGGGACAAGCCATCCCCTCTCTGAGTTGCCCTAACAGCTATGGAGACAGAAATTAGGACAGTGTCCCTCCTCCCTCCACTCCTGATCCACTGCCCAGGAACAAAACACTCACTTTGAGTGGCGTCTGTTGGAACCAGCAGCCATCTTCTCCGCTGAGATCCTTCAGGTGCTGCTGGTTCCTGTAAAACACAATGGAGAGCAGCCTTGGTCTTAACCGGGAGTCCTAGATTACAGAACTGAGCCTAGTAAACATCTTTCTGAAATTCTGGCAGATGCAGCCATAAGCAAAACAAAACCCATGCAGGATCTTTGAAGGGAGCGAACAAAAGAGTCATTATTCTATATATGATTGTATTCTTATAAAATCTAATGGTTCAACAATAATACTTAAATGTGAATGTGTGGAAGGATGAATGTTAAAAATGATGACAATAAATTCTATAATGAGATATGAGTTGGATAAACTCATAAGGTTATAGAACATTGTAATACAAAGACACAGCCTCAACAAGAAATGAGCAATTTACCAAAGAAAAACACACATGGAGTTGAGGTATTATAAAACTCTTAAGTTAAAATGCTAACTTTTTTCATAAGAAAAATATAGAATAGCTAAAAGATCTCAATTCCTCCTAGATTAATTTATAAATTAAGGTAATACTCAAAAACATCCAAGCTATTGAAATGATACGACTCCAAACTGTAAACGTCTCTGTGTGTGTGTGTACATATAATCTATATAGACGTTTAGTCACTCAGTCATGTCTGACTCTTTGCGACCCCCTGGACTGTAGCCTGCTGGGCTCCTCTGTCCATGGGGATTCTCCAGGCAAGAATACTGGAGTGTATATATACACACACACACACACATATACATAGTGAAAATACTTCTACATGTTGACAAAAATTTTACTTCAAGTAGATTCAACTTAATAATACTTTCAAAAAAATGTGAAATTCCTACTATGATGAGGAATGGCTTAAAAGTATGTAACAGTCACACAGAAAAATATTACGCAGCTCTGACTCCATCACTGGGTCAGTCATGGGAGGAGTGATCACCCTTCGGTTGCCCTGGTCTAGACGCGGGATGTGGTGACAAGACAGATGATAAACAGCATCAGAGCTGCCGGTGGACCAGAACAGGGGGTGGGGCGCCCTCCCCTCCATGCCCTGGTCTCCCTCCATCACCACCTCCCCAGAGGAGAGGAGACCTGACCCATTGCCGCTCCCTGTCTCTACCACAGTCCCAAGCAAGCGGAAGGGCCAGAGCCCCACACTCACCAACAGACAGCCTGCCTGCTGCATCTCGGGACTAGGGGTTATCCTGTCAGCTTCTCTTCCTGCCAAGGGACCAGAATGGAAAGTGAATCTCCATGGGTCAGCCTGTTGTTGTGTGCATGGACCAGAGCCCCAGACACTCTTGGGGGACATAAGCGCCAGAAAAGGGCCTTGAGAAAGCAAGGCACTGACCCAGGAGTCACAAACCCACAAACCCTTACAGCTTCTGGGGGGACACAGTGGGTTCTGCCTTACCACCTACTCCTGTGCTGTGTCCCCCAGGTGGGCAGAGACTCAGCACATCTGGGCTCTGCTGATGGCACCCAGACTCTGGTGTGATGCTAAGGGGAACTGAGTACCCCTGCCTGACACCCCCCACGCCCCGGGGCTGCAGAGTGAGGGTGTCTCAAACAGTAAGGACAGGGCCAGCGCTGCCAAGCAGCCTTAGGCCAGCTCTCAGCAGGCCAGTCTCCCTCCTACATTCAGCCTAGAGCCCTCAGGCCAGTTGAGGGAGTCAGGGAAAACAGCATAGGACAAACCGAGGACCACGTCCACCCTGGGCCTTGTTGTGGGGCGGAAGCTGTTACTGAGGGTCTGATGCGGCCAGATGCTGGAGAAACCGATCACCTTGTGCCAGCACTCATCAGAGCCCTAGAAGAAAGAGACAGCCACTGAGTGGTGGGGAGGGCCCTCTTGCCGCACCTCCCTTCCTAGGGACAGGGTGCAGGCTGGGGGCTCAGACGCTGAACAAAGAGCCCCGGGCCTGTGACTGCAAGCGGGACATTCTGAGTCCGGAGAACCCTCGGGGAGGAGACGAGAAGGGAGAAAATGAAGTAAAATGAAACCCATGTAAAATCTCTGTGCAGTGCTACTGAACCACCCTCTTCTCCTGCCTCCTCCCACCAGACTCGGCCAGGGGGAAGAGGGGACCGTCAGCTGAGTTGGGGGCCCGATGTGATCACGGTTTTGTAGGACCAGGTGAAGTGGGAAGGGTTTCCTGGGGAACAAGATCAGAGACAAGCCAGGAGGAACAGGAGGATTGGGGAGATGGAGGAGGGAGCCAGCACCTCCTCCTTCCCTTCTAGATCCTCACCGTTAAAGAAGTACCATACCACACATCCGACTAGGACAATGGTGATTCCAGATACAATTCTAATCACCAGCCTTGAAGTGCCTGAGGAGGGAGAGGGAGTTCCTAGCTCTCCAGGAACTGGGGCCTCCCCATGGGCCAGGGTACCTGATTCTTGGTCCACACACTTGATGTTGCTCCAGGGGGTACAATGCGTGACCATGACCTTCCCATCAGGGCACCTGGGTACAGACACAGGGATGATCTAGGGGACCCATCAGGGACGGCTGGCTGGATGAGGAGAAAGAGGGGGCAGCCTCCCATCCTGGATCCCCTGACAAGACAGTGGAGGGGGGACAGGCTCTTGCTGTCTGCAGGGGAGGGTCCCCTCACTCCCCCTCACTGGGTGGGAGAAGGATCCAGGATTGCGTACTGCGGCCCCCAGGCTCCTACTGAGTGTTCAGAGCTGTCCTTCAGGAGCTCAGCTTCCTCTGCAAGGCCCGCCTGGCCTCCCTGGGCTGCATGCAAAGCTCTGTGATGGGGGGAGGGTGCCTCATCCAGGTCAAGATCAGAAGAGTGTGGGCACAAGTTTGACTCATCCTCCAGTCAAACTTGACTACGAGGCCCTCTCATCCACCTGTTGACTCTTCCTACCAATCTCAGCCAACACTGGAGCATCAGAGGATAGTGAATTACTACTGGCCCCTGAGTCCCCAAATAGGAAAGATTCAGGTGCTACTGGGGAACAAGGGGCTGGGTGTGAGGCCTGTCGAGTTGAGTCCGGTTTTATAGGAACCTTGAAGGAGCACACACGTGGCCTCATCATGACTTCTGTCTGCTGTCAGCACTTCCGTCTTTCTAGGCCCTTCCCAAGGAGACGTGGGAAGGGGCCACTGAGAAAGCCGTGCAGGACAAACAGTGGTGACCCCACAGGCACAAGGGAGCTCTGAGAGGTGGGAGGGGCTTCACGGAAGCAGGGGAGAGAAATGGATACAAGGAAACTGGGGTGTCCTGTGGCTTGGAAGCCCCCCAGGCTCCTGTGTCTCACCTGGTGCTGCATTTTTGACAGAATTCGGGTGCATCTTCTCCACGGAAAGGGCCAGGTTTGCACTGACACTCAGTGTCCTTGGTGGGGGTGCAGCAATTTTTTTCTTCTTCTCCTAGAGACCAAAGATAAGGTTTTGAGGGTGTGTTTCCCTCATATGTCTCTCACCCCTTCTTCACCACCCAGATCTCCATCCACTCAGTTCAAGAAGTAATTCGGAGGGCTTCCTGGCTGGTCCAGTGGTTAAGAATCCGCCTGTCAAAGCAGGGGACACAGGTTGCATCGCTGGTCTGGGAAGACCCCACATGTTGCGGGGCAGCTAAGCCTGGGAGCCACAGCTACTGCTCCTGTGCTCTAGGGCCTGTGCACCACGATGAGAAGCAGCACGGAGCAGCCCCCCTCACCACAACTAGAGAAAGCCCTTGTTCCGCAACAAAGACCCCAAACAGCCAAAAATAAATGCATTAATCTTTTTTTAAGTAATTTTGGGGTCATTTTCTGTGGCAACACACATAGACCATTCATAGAACAGCCACTGTTCACGTGTCACCAACAGAGGCATACAAAAGGGACTGGGCATCATTACGGATTGCATCAGGGTTGGGAAGAAAAATGTTTTAGATCACAAATGAGGAGCAAGAAGTGGGGTGGGGTGAGGTGTAATCTGAGATGCTGTGGATGGAGAGGAACCCTTGTTGTCCCAACGGGTGATGCCTTGCTGGAGAGGCAGAGGGACCTCAGGTCATGAAGGCTGAGAGAGGCTGAGACCCCAAAGCAGAGGGCATGGCGCCCACAGGAGCCTAGCCCAGGATCAGACACATCACACAGCTCAAACCCAGCCCTGCCCTACTCCCCCAGGCCTTCTGCACTGTTACCATCCAGCCCCCTCCATCAAGGGACACGGTATTCCCCTCTTTCCAGCTGATGTTCTGAAAGACTTCCCTACCAGTTGGCATGCGTTATGCAAATAACTTCTGTTTTCATTTATTTTACTGACCTAAGACAAGCTGAAGACCTAGCTGGGCTGGAAATCAGGTTTCTGACTCCTCGTCCCATTTAAATCCCATCTCATCACCCAGCACCCTAACCGCAGGCACAGGGACCACAGGTTCTGTACCTGATTTGCAAGTCATGCAAGGTAGGCAAGAAGGGAGGGTGTTTGAATGATTGGTGTAGTCTGTCCCATCAGTGCACGGGGCACAACCTCCACTGGCTTCTCCCATATAGAATCCTGGGAAGGAAGGGAAAAGCTGGTGAGTAAACCCCACAGGATTCCCTGAGGCTGGCAGTGTGGCTGGGGAGGCCTCTTTTGGCCATCTGTGGAATCCACAAGGGGAACTCTCCTCAACCGGGCTTTCATCTTTTGATTCTTCGTCTACCACATACCCTAGACCAGTACTGCCAACAGAAATATATGACAAGCCACACATCCAAGTCACATTCACAGCTGGCACATTAAACAGTAAAAAGAAAGGTCAGGGGCTTCCCTGGTGGCTCAGAGGGAAAGAATCTGCCTGCCTATGCAGAATACATGGGTTCAATCCCTGGTCTGGAAAGATCCCACATGCTGTGGAGCAGCTGAGCCCAGGTGTCACAAATCCTGAGCCTGGGCTCTGCAGCTCGGGAGCCACAACTGCTGAGCACACCTGCTGCGACTCCTGAAGCCCATGCGCCCGAGAGCCTCTGCTCGGCAACAAGAGAAGCTTCCCCAGGGAGAAGCTCAAGCACCGCAACCGGAGAGGAGGCCCCACTCTCCACAACTAGAGAGAGCCCATGCAGCAGCAAAGCCTCAGCACAGCCAAAAATAAACCCATATGCATGGAGACAAGGGTTGGAGACCAGTCTGAGAATCTACCTGGTAGACATAACTTCTGTTGGAGGCTCCCTTCCAGTGGGGCTGATGACTGCTGGGGAATTTCATCCTTCCTTACAGACATGGCTGAAGTAGGTTTGACCTATGGGGACAAAGCAGGGAGAGGCATGAGTGGCTTCCACACTCTCACCCCTTCTAGGATCCACCCCACATTTCCTTGACCACTACCTGCAAAATGAAACAGAACTGGGACCTTTCTTCCCAGCTCTAAACTCTCATTCTTTTTATGTATGTCCTTTGGCCTTTTGTGCTAGCAAGTAACTTTCACTTAAGTTTTTCCCCCTCTATTCTTTCCTCTTAAAATATGTTTATTCCAGAAAGTATGTGCTCAGATGTGTCCAACTCTTTGTGACCCCATGGACTTTAGCCCATCAGGCTCCTCTGTCCATGGGATTCTCCCAGGAAGAATTTTGGAGTGAGTTGCCATTTCCTCCTCCAGGGGATCTTCCTGACCCAGGGATCAAACTTCAGTCTCTTGCATCTCCTGTGTTGGCAGGCTGGTTCTTTACCACTAGCACCACCTGGGAAGCCCAGAAAGTATAGGCAAGGAAATTTTTTTTATAAGAATACAGAAACCACAGAGATCCCCTTGATTAGAGAAGATATCCAGTATTTTGTGTCTTGACTTCTTCTATTTGACCACATGTGTGAATACTCTCAGGCACTCTCTCTCTTTCTTTCTCACATGTGCATGCACACACATACACACATTTTCACAAATGAGGGTTCTGCCATGCATACAATTTTTCATAATCAGGATATAGGATCACATATTGAGTAACGAACTTGTGGCTTTAATCCAACAAGCTGTCCCCAAAAGGAAGCTGTCAGTGTTCCACAAAATACCAGAATCACATGGACAAAGAAGAAACAGACAGGGTTTTCAGCCAAGTCTCTGTGCTAAAAATGACACAATGGGGCCAGTCTGAAATCACTGGAGTCTGAGGATTTGACCAGGATTAATGTGTTGATGATAGTGTTCTGATGTTCAGGATTGTATCGTCATTTGGGGGGAGACTGTCCTCATTTGTGGGAAATATACATTCAAGTGTCTAGTCATGGGATCTGTCATGTCAGCAGCTATGTTTCAGATGATATAGGAAACAAAGGGTTTTGTATAGTTTTGTAACTTTAATCTGGGAGTGATTTAAAGTAGAAAGTGACATTAAGAGGGGAAAAAAAAGAAAGAAAAACAAAGTTAAAATGGAAACAGCCTATGCTGAGCCCAGTTCAACTGCCTGGATCTAAACAAGATAGAATGCAACCTGTTAAATATTTGGGGACAGCTAAGCTCACATGTGTCCCCTAATCATCCCTTCCGCAGTCTGGGCCTCATCTGAGTCACCCCAAATTGGTGGACTCTCCTTTCCCTGCCCTCACAATCCTGTGCCTTCCTTTCTTCCCTGGTTCTCCTCTCACAGACTCTCTCCCTCACTGTTTTGTTACGAACAGTTTCAAACATCCAACAAAGTTGTAAGATTCATTCACTAAACGCGTATATGCTCATCATCTAAGTTCTGTAACTTAGGTGTATCACATACTTCTTTCTCTATCCACCCTGCTCTGTCCATTCTCCTAAGTGTCTTATTTTTATGATGAAATTCATATCTGCAACTCTTAATACATTGGCATTATATCAGTAACTCGAGCTCAATATTTCTTTACAGTTTATTTCAATGTTAAGATTTCCAAAGAAGGAAGTGCACAATCTTAAGGGTACCATTCAAAGAGCTTTTTGGTTTGTTTGTTTGTGTTTTTTTTTAAATGCATACAGTTGGGAAATCCAAACCCTCTATCTAGATTATGGAAATTAGCTTGCTCCAAAACATTCCCTCATGTCCCTTCCTCAGTTATCCTAATCTCTGATGTGACTCCAAGAGGGAGTGGCCTTCATCATATGGAGGAAGGGCCCTTCTACCCTGATAAAATGAGACTTTTTTCAGACAGTAAAGAATCTGCCTACAACAGAGGAGACCCAGGTGCAATCCCTATGTCAGGAAGATCCCCTGGAGAAGGAAATGGCAGTCCACTCCAGTATTCTTGCCTAGAGAATTCCATGGACAGAGGAGCCTGGCAGGCTATAGTCCATGGGGTCACAAACTGTTGGGGCACGATTGAGCAACTTTCACCTTTTCATTACAGGGGGTTAAGTGTCAGTTCAAATTATTTTTCTGCATCTGTTAAGCTGTTTAGTTTTTCTATATAGTTTTTCTCCGTTACACTGGTTTGTGTGTGTTTTTACTTTTTAATTAGAGGATAGTTACTTTATTGCGATGTTTTCTGCCGTAGTTTTTAAAGATCTATTTATCTATTTTGGCTGTGCTGGGTTTTTGTTGCTGCACGCAGGCTTTCTCTAGTTGTGGCAAGTGGAGGATACTCTTGATTTTCCCGTGTGGGCTTCTCGTTGCAGTGGCTCCTCTTGTTGTGGAGCATAGACTCCAGGTGCACAGGCCTCAGGAGTGGCAGCCTGGGGGCTCAGTAGCTGTAGCACATGGGCTCAGTGGCTCCCAGGCCTGTGGGATCCTCCCAGACCAGGGCATGAACGGGTATCTCTCACACTGCAAAAGTTTCTTAACCACTGGACCACCAAGGAAGCCTCCACACTGTTAATACAGTGAAAAACACTGATTGATTTTCAGATATGAACCCAACACTTATTCCTGAGATTAACCCCATTTGGTCATGGTATGTTTTCTTCTTTCAATCTTCCTGAATTCAGTTTACTATTTGCTTTGTAAAGGAATTTTGCCTTTGTTTTTAGGAAGGGTATTTAAAAGTATTTTTTCTATTTAGTATTTTTAGTATTTTTTCTTCTTTTCAAATGTTTCCGTTAGGTTTAGGTATTAGGGTTATGTTGGCCTTAGAAGAACTAGTGAAGAACTCCTGTTGTCTGAAAGAATTTGTGTAAAGATTTTTGTTAGTCCTTTTATTGTCTGTATTTTTGTGGCCTCCCCTGTGACCTAACCTGGGGTCTCCTGGTTATCCACTCCCAGTCTCAGCAATCTCATGGATCCTTGAAACAATCTACTGGAATGGAAGAATCAAAACCATGGCACTACGGTGCCCCATGTTTACTTCTTAGACTGGCACAGTGTTACAGTTCAGTGTGCAAGGGTGCAGGGAAATAGGGCACCCTTGTGGACTCCTGGTGTGAGTTAAAATGGCCCAGTCTTCTTTGGGAGAACAGCTTGTCATTATCTAGACAAAAGTGTAAAATCATCTAACCCACTGACCCAGCAATTCCACTTCTAAGGAGTTACCCAACAGACAATGCGCATGGCTACACTGGATACTTGACAGGCACCCAGACCCATTCATCAAGTGGTGTTCAACTTGAGTCCTACCTATTACAAACCGAGCGATAATTTAAAAGCTAATTCTATACTTCTTGTGAATACAAAATGCTGTTTCTTTCCAGATTTTTGGTACTAATTTGTTCAATGAAAGATGCACATTTTCACGATTCCTGTAACTTTGTTAGACCCTTATTTTTTTTTCTTTGAACCTATAAGCAACTTTGAAAAGAGCCTCAATGCAAGAAAGCAGTGCCAAGTGTGCACATTTTTCCTCACTGTGAGTTTCTTAAAAATGCACACTCAGGGACGGGGAAGCCTGGTGGGCTGCCGTCTATGGGGTCGCACAGAGTTGGACACGAGTGAAGTGACTTAGCAGCAGCAGCAGCAGTGGTGAACCACACCCAGAGCCTCAAACTCCCCTCTGAAAGAAAGTGGTGAGAATCTGACCCAAGCTGAGTTGATTGATGGTTTCTATTCATAAAGTGCAAGGAGCTGGAAGCAATTTTGAAGTTGTTCTTTCAGAGAAAAGGAAATGTAAGGGTGCTTAAGGCAGTGGTGGGGGGAAGGTGGGGCCTACACTTAATGATTTACAAAGGACACGGGTTCGAAGATAAATGCAGTGCAAAATAGAAAAAGAGAGAGAGAGAAAAGAGTGAGGAGGGTTGGCAGAGGGAAAAGGGAAGGGAAAGGAAAGAAATGAGGATCTGATGCTCGCTGGGCCTGGGGCCAATCCAGAGGTCAGGCGCTCCAAGGAGCCAGCTCTTCTGGGCAGCGACTAGATGTCAGGGATCTGCACTCCTCTAGCGCCCTCCTCCCCCACCAACACGCCGCGTATTGGACTTGCCCAGGCGGGTCCTGCTGGGATTTGCTCAGCCAGGTGCCCCCGGGCCTTTTCCAGGCCACCAAGAGCACCTTTTTGAGCCAGGACTCGAGGCGGGAACTCACCAACAGCAAGACACCCAAGACGGCGAAGATGAGAGCCCAGGGGCCCCGAAGTCGAGGCCTGGGGTCCTGGGTGTACCCTACGTGGGAGCTCGAGGCTGCCGCTGTCCTCTGTACCCGTTGCCCTGTGCAGTCGGGGAGAGTTCGTTGTCCTTTATCTCATTTTCCTTGACTAGCTCATTGTAATACCTGCCGGCGGGGGGTGGGGGTGGGGTTGGGGGTGGGGGTGGGCAGCCAGGATGGAGCCCTTGGACCATAGCCTGGGAGAGGGGCTGTCGCAGACCAGCTGGATCTGCCAGCAAAGTCCCAGAGAAGGAGGAGATACTCTGTGCAGTGGGCTGGCTCCTCAGGACTCTCCAAGCAGAGACAAGAGGACAGAAGAGAAGGGTCTTCCCAGGGGATGCCCTAGTGGGTTCTCTTTCTCAAAAGTGGATCCGACCAAGAGAGATGAAAGAAGATTTAGCAGGGATTAGGGATTAAGCAGACAGGTCCAAGATATATTTCAATTCCATTCTTACTTCTCCACTAATTCTTTTCTCAACTTCAGATGAGTCCTGAAGCTGAATAAATAATTTGTTATGGTGTTTTGCCCAGAGTCCGAGTCCCCAAAACTGAGAGAACAAGACGTCCACGGCAGTGCAAGAGCATGAAGGGGTTTTATTTCTAGCTTGAGCCAGGGCCCTCCGCCACATCCAACACAGTGGAGTGGAGCAAGAGCCCCGAGCCCAGATTTACAGCAGTGTTTATAAGTTTAGAACAAAGACAGGGAGTTGGCAAGGGTTGATTGGCTGCAGAGGTTTCCTAGTATTTACTGATTGGCCAGTTATCATCCCTCCGATTGGCCAGAGTTATCATCCCTCTGATTGGCCCAGTGACATTGAGGAGGATCTATACTATCAGTCAGGCCGTAAGAGGTGTTAAGACCCACTGCTTCATAGTAAGGGGGGTATAGATTATAGCAAAGCCAGCAAGATCTAGTTGCTTCCGGGTTAGTTTGATTTAAGGTTATATAGGCTGCCTTAACTAATTTTCATAACGGGTCTGAGTTTCTGAGGTTGCGGATGGGACCCAGAGGATCGAGTGAGACGAAGGATGTGGAAACCGCTGTGGTCAGGCTGGGAGTTACGTCAGTTCTCTCCATTGGGTTGGGACCTATACTGTGTATCTGCGTTGCTCTAGAATCTGGCTTATAATTATAATTCCTCCGTAAATTTGCGTGCCTGCTACTGTTCTTGTTTGTATTCCCCAGGATAAGCCAGAGATCTAAGCCCTCTCCTTTTTTGCTTTTTTCCAATTGAACCTTATCTTAACCTGTGCATAGTTACAACTCTCTCCACATTCAAAAGTTGGGTCCCCAAGGGCTCTGGGGGTGTGCTTTGCGAACGAGAAGTTAAGTAGGTCCTGATTTCCTACCTCCCAGCGCCGAGGCCCATCATCAGAAGTAACACAATCCCATGATTTACAAAAATAATCTTGTGCCCCCTCACAAGTCTTCCATTTGGTCCTCTGGTGGCCTGGGCATGCCCAGAACCCCTGCATCCGGAGGAAACCCCTTGCCCAAGGCACACCCACCACAGGCTTTAGGTCAAAATATAGGTCTGGCCACCAGGTGTTCAGAGGATGTACTTCTGTGATTAAGTTGAGCACCTCTCGTGTTAGTCCGTCTTGAAGTTTCCAGGTGATTTTGGCCAGCTGATGCGGGTTGTCATGGGTGGCTCCAGGGTCGAGGAGGATGGTCACCAATAGGACAGTCAGGATGATTCGTCTGGATCCTGTCGGCGGATGAGCTTTATCTTGAAGGGGTTTGAAGGGTGCAGCATTACCTCCCATTTTTGGGGGGGCCCTTTCTTGCTCTTCTGGAGTGGCTTAGCGTACGTGGTTGCAGTGCACCCAAGGTCCGATACCGTCGACCTTTAAAGCAGTGGGGGTGGTAAGAAGAACAACATAAGGACCTTTCCATCTAGGTTCTAATGCCTTGGGCTGGTGTCGCTTGACCCAGACCCAATCTCCAGGACCAATATTATGTGAGGGGATGGTCCCCTTGTTCTGACCCTCGTGGATTTCCCTGATCAATTTCCAGACATGCGTATGCACCTTGCCTAATGCCATCAGGGCTTCCTGGAACTGTCCTAAAGTAGGGGGTGGTTGTTTTCTTCCCTCAAAGGTAGGGCATATAGGAGGGGGCCTCCCATACATAATTTCAAAAGGGGTTAAGTTCAGCTTGTAGGGGGTATTACGCGCACGGAAGAGAGCGAAGGGAAGAAGAGTCACCCAGTCCCTGCCAGTCTCTATTGCCAATTTTGCCAAAGTTTCTTTTAGAGTCCTATTCATCCTCTCAACCTGTCCTGAGCTCTGGGGATTGTATTCACAATGCAGCTTTTATTTGGTCCCCAGAGCTAAGGCCAGTCCCTGTACAATCTGACTCACAAAGGCAGGCCCGTTATCAGAGCCAATAGTCACCAGCACCCCAAACCTAGGTACTATTTTTTCTAGGATCTTTTTAGCTACTATCATTGCTGTTTCTCCCTTAGTAGGGAATGCTTCCACCCACCCAGAAAAAGTATCCACCAAAACTAACAGATAATGGTACCCATACTTGCCTGGTCTTACCTCTGTAAAATCTATCTCCCAGTGTTGCCCTGGCCTCTCTCCCCGGTACCTCATTCCCATATGCTGTCCTTTTCCCGGCTTCATCATCTGCCACGCTTTGCAGGCCTGGACTATGTCTCGTACAGCCGCCTGTTGTTGGGGAAACCGCAAACGTGCTGTCTGTAAGAGGGTTAGAGTCTTTTTTTCTCCTAGATGGGTGGTCAGATGTAGGTGTGTACAGAGGTGTTGACCCAAGTTGGTTGGAAGTATCAAGTTGTCATCTTGGTCCCGATGCCATCCGTCTTTGCCCTCCTGAGGGCTGGCATTTTCTTGAATCCAATTGAGATCAGAAGAGGAATACTTGGGGGTTGGGGGCAAGGTTCCCATACCTGGGGGTGGCAGCCCCACAGTTAGTATAGGGGCTGTGCAGTCCCTGTCAGCCGCCTCACAAGCCGCCATATCAGCGGCTCGGTTGCCTCGAGCCTTGATGTCTCTTCCCTTTTGATGTCCAGGGACATGTACTATTGACATTGCTCAAGGCTGCTGCTAAGAGTCTGCGGATCTCAGGCAGGTTTTTAACTTCTTTTCCCTCGGCTGTCAAAAACCCCCGCTCTTTATATGTTGGGCCCTGGATGTGTACAGTGCCGAATGCATACCGACTGTCGGTATAGTGACTCTTTTTCCTTTTGCCCTCTCCAGAGCCTGTATTAAGGCTATTAGTTCCGCTTTTTGGGCGGAGGTACCCGGGGGAAGGGCTTCAGCCCATATTATCTTCCCAGAGTCATCAACTATTGCAGCTCCAGCCTTTCTCTGTCCATCCTTTATAAAACTGCTTCCATCTGTAAACCATATCAGCTCACTGTTATTTAAAGGCGCATCTGTTAGGTCTTTTCGTATTGCCGTCGTCTCAGCCAATATCTCACCGCAGTCGTGGAGGGGGCTGTCCTCCGGGTTGGGTAAGAGAGTGGCCGGGTTCAGGAAGCAGGGCGTCTGGAAGTGTATCCGTGGGGTGTCCAGCAGCAAAGCCTGATAATGGATCAAACGGGCGTTAGAGATCCATTTACCCGGTGGCTGCTTCAGAATCCCTTCGATGGCATGGGGAGTGTAGACCAGGAGTCGCTGTCAATAAGTCAGCTTGTCAGCATCATGGACCAGGAGGGCAGTAGCGGCACTGATTCGGAGGCAAGGTGGCCACCCCGCAGCCACCGGGTCCAGTCGTTTGGATAGGTAGGCCACTGGTCGCCTCTAAGGCCCCCACTGCTGCGTCAAGACTCCTTTTCCCATTCCCCGTTTTTCATCTACGAATAATTGGAAGGGCTTGGATGGGTCAGGGAGAGCAAGGGCTGGGGCTTCCAGCAGAGCCTGTCTGAGTTCTTGAAAAGCCCGTTTCATTGGCTCAGTCCAAGTCCAGTTTTTATTTTCTCTACTTCCTTCATATAGTGGCCGGGCCTTTTTGGCAAATCCCAAGATCCATAGCCGGCAATACCCAATAGTCCCAAGAAATTCTTTCACTTGTTGAGGAGTTGCCGGCTCAGGGATCTGCAATATGGCCTCTTTCATGGCCTGCGTCAGCCATCTCTGTCCTTGTTTTATTTTATACCCTAGGTATATGACTTCCTGCTTAGCAATTTGGGCCTTCTTTGCACTAGCCCAGTACCCCCAAGGTCCCTAAAGTTTGAAGGAGGTTGCCTGTTGCTTCTAGGCATGCCTCCTCAGTGGTTGCGGCTAGCATAAGATCATCAACATACTGCAATAGAACAATGTTGGGGTGATCAACCCGGTACTCATGGAGGTCTTCACCCAGAGCCTCATTGAATAGCGTTGGTGAATTCTTGAAGCCTTGTGGAAGTCGAGTCCAAGTTAGCTGTCCTGAGGTCTGGCTGCCTTCTTCTATCCATTCGAATGTGAACATCTCTTGGCTCAAGGGGGCCAAGGGTAAACTGAAAAAGGCATCTTTCAAGTCCAGGACAGTATACCAGACGTAGTCTGGCGGGAGACCACTCAAAAGGGTGTACGGGTTAGGGACGGTTGGATGTATATCACTCACCCATTTGTTGACTTCACGAAGATCCTGCACAGGCCTAAAGCCTGTTCCCCCTGGATTTCTCACAGGTACAAAGGAGTATTCCATGGAGATCGGCACCTTTTAAGAATTTTTGCCTCCAGAAGCCATTGTATATGTGGTGCGATTCCTTGCCGGGCTTCTAGGCTCAAAGGGTATTGTTTTACCTGGATAGGGGTGGCGTCCGATTTCAGTTCGACAATGATGGGAGGCCTCTGCTTGGCTAGTCCTACCCCCGCAGTTTCTGCCCAGGCTAGAGGGTATTTTTGGACCCAAGGTTGTACATTGGGGTCAATGGCCATGAGCAGCTTTGGCTGATACAGTCTGTATTCGTCCCTCAATGCCAGAGACAAAACTTGTATGGGATGCCCAGTCCCATCTAGAACTGATATCTCTCCGTGGTCAAAGTGAATTTGGGCATTGACTTTAGGTAGTAAGTCTCTTCCCAACAAGGGTGCTGGGCATTCTGGTATCACAAGAAAAGAGTGGGTCACCGGCTGGGCCCCCAAGTTCACTTGACATTTAGTAGTCCATCCATATCGTTTAGTCCTGGTGGCCCCTTGTACCCAGCTGGTCTTTTTAGACATCGGTCCGTCTTTCCGGTTAAGGACCGAGTATTGAGCTCCCGTGTCCACCATGAAGCCAACCGGTTTCCCCTCCACATGTATAGTTACCCAGGACTCGGGGAGGGGTGCCGGGCCCTGACCCCCCTTATCGCTATCCTCTCCTGCGTATAGGATGTGGGCCCCCGTGGAGGATGTGGAGGATACCTCCTGCTTGGTGGGTCTTTCCCTTAGGTTTCTCTTGGGGCACTTACTCTTCCAGTGTCCTATCTCCTTGCAAAACGCACACTGGTCCTTTTTAAGTCCTTGCCTTGCTGGCTTCCCTTCACCCTTCGAATGGACTTCCCTTGTTCTCTGAGAATTAGCTCCCTGTTCCACCCCTGCAAAGAATATCTGGGCTAATTCTTTCTGATTCTTACGGTTTTCTTTGGCCCTGAATTCTCTTTCCTCTCACCTAACGTGTTCCTCTCTTTCCTCTGGAGTCTCTCTATGATTAAAAACCCTCTCTGCTGCCCTCACTAGGTCTTGCAGGGATTGCTCTCCCAACCTCTCTATTTTTTGTAGTTTCCTCCTGATATCTGGGGCTGCCTGATTCATGAATGCTAGCATGACTGCTGCGTGTGACTCGTTGGCTTGTGGGTCCATGGGGGTGTACTGCCTAAAAGCTTCCATTAATCTCTCAAGGAAAGCTGCCGGGCTCTCATTTGGCTCTTGTCTAACCAGATTGACTTTAGCCAAATTTGTTGGCCTCCTGGCGGCCACTTGGAGGCCGGCCATGAGAGTCTGGCGGTACACTCGGAGACGCTCCCTACCTTCAGCACGCTCGAAGTCCCAGCAGGGCCATGTCAGGGGAAATCCCTCATCAATCAGGTTAGGCTGCGTAGTGGGTCTCCCATCTACCCCTGGCACATTCTTTCATGCTTCTGACAAGATCCGTTCGCGTTCCTCTGTAGTAAAAAGCACTAGTAACAACTGTTGACAGTCATCCCAGGTGGGGTTATGGGTGAAAAGGATAGATTCTAAAAGGTCAATGAGGCCCTGAGCCTTTTTTCAGAGAATGAAGGGGTCTGAGTTTTCCAGTTGTAAAGATCACTGGTGGAAAAGGGCCAGTACTGGTATGTCCGTTCTTTGTCTGCTCGGGCAGGCCCTGCCCGAACTGGAAATGCCTGGACTGTGGAGGAGGGGGCTTCCGGTTTGTTTTTTCCGCCATATTGGTGATGCCCCTGGTTCTTCCCCGAATCCCTTGAGCGGGGCCTCCTTCCCGGGCTGGGGCCGAAGGCTCGGTGTCCCTTTGTATTCCTCCAGAAGAGACCTGAGGAACCTGCAGGGGCAAAAGTGGATCCTCATAGGGGGGCGGGGAGAGTTCGGTCTCCAGGTTGAGTAAACTGGGGTATAGTGAGGATTCCTGGAACACCGGTTTCACCCGGTTGCTGCGCTCTTTGTCTTCTTTCTTTGGATGCTTCCACGACTAATACCTGCGGATGTAATGAAGCTGAGGACGGGGAAGAGGGAAGGGAAGTGAGGGGCTGAAAAACAAAAGGTTTTAGCCAGGCCGGGGGGTTTTCCACCAGGTCCTGCCAGACCAGAATGTATGGAGCTTGGTCTGGGTGCCCCGAAGGGTAGGGGCCGAGCATCTCTCTGACTGCTCGAATAGTAGGCAGGCTGGAGGTGCCTTCTTGTGGCCAGCTGACATCAAAAGCAGGCCACTCGGCAGAACAAAAAGTTACTAACTTGCTTTTCTTCACCAGCAATGATAGATTCTGTGCTCTAGACTTAAAATCAGAGAAGTGGTTAGTCATAAGAGATAAAGGAGTAGAAGGTGTTTGTCCCACGATCACAGAAAAGTACACTGGGAGCCAAGGGAGCACACAAAGAGCAAAGGTGGCACCGGCACTCACCCAAACACAGCAAGTAGACAGACAGACAACAAACGCAGAGTGGCCACCAACAACACAGCACTGGGTCTTCTTGAATTTCCACTCAATCTTACCTGCAGAATGTTCACAGAGCCAGCTGCACCCCCAGCTCGATGCTGGGCCTTGGCCTTATGCTGGACTTGATGCAGTAACCAGAGCCAGCCGCCTCCCCAGCATGATACTGGGCCTTGGCCTTACGCTGGACTTAACCAGAACTAACACCGGTATTCAGATATCTCTCCTCCTAGTGAGGAAACCTCTTCTACCGGGAGAATGTTATTCTTCCCAGTTAAAGGAATCCCGGACGAGCCCCCAAATGTTTTGCCCGGAGTCCGAGTCCCCAAAACTGAGAGAACAAGGCATCCACGGCAATGCAAAAGCATGAAGGGGTTTTATTTCTAGCTCGAGCCAGGGCCCCCCGCCACATCCAATGCAGTGGAGTGGAGCAAGAGCCCCTAGCCCAGATTTACAGCAGTATTTATTTATAAGTTTAGAACAAAGACAGGGAGTTGGCAAGGGTTGATTGGCTGCAGGTGTTTCCTGGTATTTACTGATTGGCCAGTTATCATCCCTCTGATTGGCCAGAGTTATCATCCCCAGAAGCCCTGGAAGCATGACTCAGGGATTATTTTTGGCCTAGTGCACCTCTCTGAGCCTGTCATGGCTCTGGTGAGATTGTAACAATGGAGCCCTCTGGAAAGGTGAAAATGGGAGTTTCCTTTAGAAAAGTTGAAGCTAAGCACCTCCAATAATCCTGGTTTGTTTACTTTTTAGTCCTCATTCCAAGCAGCCTTTCCCTTCCCTTTTGACACTGGGTAAAAAGATGAGGTAGGACATGATGAGGAGAAGGTAATGGCATCCCACTCCAGTACTCTTGCCTGGAAAATCCCATGGACGAAGGAGCCTGGAAGGCTGCAATCCATGGGGTCGCTGAGGGTCAGACACGACTGAGCGACTTCACTTTCACTTTTCACTTTCATGCATTGGAGAAGGATATGGCAATCCACTCCAGTGTTCTTGCCTGGAGAATCCCAGGGACGGGGGAGCCTGGTGGGCTGCCGTCTATGTGGTCGCACAGAGTCGGATACGACTGAAGCGACTTAGCAGCAGCAGCAGCAGCAGGACATGACGAAGACAGATTTGTGTATGATCACAGAAAGTGACAGATTTTCTTGTAATAATCACAAGTAAGTAATAGCTACCAGCTGTGTCTACAGGCTGCTCCACCGAGTACACCTATGCCTTTAACTTAATTGTTTTCCAGTGCTTCTTTTTGATTCTGGAATATTTGTCCTAAGTTGCATATGATATTATTTGCAAAGCAGAACAGAATATATTTTTAGCTGCTCCCCCAGGATTACAGTTTATTTAAAACACTTTTTAGAAATAGCTAAGTTTATTGAGAATTTTCCAGGTTATAGGTACTGGTTTAAAGACTAACATCAGTTTTCCATTTAATCTTTATAGCCATCTTGTGATTTAGATTATTTTTACTTGCAGAGGTGGAAATGGAAAAAAGCTAAGTGACTTTTCCAAGGTCCTGCAGCTGCACTGGAACCCAGTGTGTCTGATGCTGAATCTAACTGTTTTAAAATACTACATCACATTTCACAAAGGCCCCTTGACAGCTCAAGGCAAGACATACATGCCTTTCTTTTAAAAAATAGACCTCTTTTTTAAAATTGAGGTATAATTCGAATACGATAAAACACTCAGATGTCAAGCATGTAATTCTGTGAACTTTCACAATTGTATGTACTTAGGTAACCATGATCCAGAGCAAGATATATAACATTTCATCACTCCCAAAGCTTCCTCTTGTCTCTTTTCAATTCCCCCCTCCTCCCAGGCAACTACTTCTTTATTTCCAGCAACATACATCAGTAGTATCTGTTCTTGGACTTCATACCATATGTACTCTTTTGTGTCTGGGTTCTTTTGCTTAACATAATGTTTTTGAGATTCACCCATGTTGTTGTGTATATCAGTAAGTCCTTCTTTTTTATTGCTGAATACTATTCCATTGTATGAATACACAATTCTCCTATTGATGGCCATTATGAAGTAAAGACTGCGATGAACATTCTTGTATGATTTTTTGTGTGTGTGAACATGTTTTCATTTTTCCTGGGTAAATACCCGTGAATGGAATTGCTGGGTCAAGGGTAGGTGTATGCTTAACTTTATTAGAAACTGCCACATAATTTTCCAACATTGTTGTCCTCTTTTATCCATGTATCCACAGTGCATGGAGAGTTTCTCTCAGTGCCAAAAACTTTACATCATCAGTCTGTTTTCACTATTCTGGTAGGTGTGATACTGCTTCTCACTGTGCCTTCAGTTTTCATTTTCCTGATTCCATCTGTCAGTATTTTTTGTGAACTACAAGTCTTTTGACATTGTCTTTCTTGGGGAGGGAGAGTTCATGGTTTACCTGTAATAGTTCCTCATATATTCTGGATATAAGTTCTTCATCAGACACAGGTATTGCCAATCTTTTCCCCAGTCTAAGGCTTATCTGTTCATATTCTTAATAGTGTCTTTGATGAGAATTTGATAAAATTTTTGATGAGGTCCAATTTGATTTTTTTTTGGTTTTATGATGAATGATTTTTGACAGAAACGAATTGGGAAAGTAGATCATCTTTCTTCCCATGCAGAACTCCTCAGTGGCTTCTCTTGTTTTGGGAGTAACACTCCAGTCTTCACCTCGACCCTCAAAGCCTTGAATGACCTGGGCCTCAGAAGCTCTCCAGCTTCGTCTCACACCCTTTCTTCTTCTGCCCCACTGCACCCTCACCGCATGAATCTTCTTTCTGTTCCTTGACCACGCACAGCCTGTGCTCACTTTATGGTCCTCGTGCTCACTGTTCCCTCTGCCAGAAATGCTCTTTCCTCATCTCTTGGCATGGGTGGCTCTACCCCATCCTGTAAGTCTGGACTCACGTATCACCTCCTCAGAAGGCCTGTCCTGACTCTCTCCACTAAACTAGTGATGCCCAATCACTGGGCATCTCACCACCCTATTTCCTTTTCTTCACAGCACTTTCCACAGAGAAACATCCTGTGCATTTGTTTACTGGTTTATTATCCATCTCTCTGACTGGGATGCCAAATCCTTGAGATTAGACATATTATATCCTAGGTGCTCAGGCAGTATTTGTTAAGTTGACAAATGAATTTTTTTGAAATGCTAACTACTGAAGGATTGGCTTATTCCACAGTGTACACACACACGTGTGTGTGTGTGTGTGGTGCATGTGTGTGTGTTCAGGAGGTGGTAGAACAATGTAGGTAGTTTCAGTAAATCAAAGTTTTAACTATTCCAAAGATGTCACCTTTACCATCAATTTCAGCCTCATGAGTATCCAATCTTTTAATTAACTGATTTGAAGGCATCCATTTGATTTTCATGTTCCATTCCACATGGAACTTCTCTCTGCCTTTGAACATCCTGATTTCTCTGCCTGGAATGTTATTCTTCCTCATCCCAGAGAAACATCCCGACCTATGTGGAAGACTGATTGGCTTTTCCAGAGAGCTTTAGGGACCCCTCCTCAGAGCTACCATGTCCCTTGGAGCGACTCACTGGAAAAGACTCTGATGCTGGGAAAGATTGAAGGCAAAAGGCAAAGGGGGTGGCGGAGGATGAGATGGTTAGCTAGCATCACCAACTCAATGGACATGAATTTGACCTAACTCCAGGAGATAGTGAAGGACAGGGAAGTCTGGTGTGGTGCAGTCTATGGGGTCGCAAAGAGTCAGACACGATTTAGTGGCTGAACAACAAACAACTATTACAGTGCTTGTCACTCTTCTTCAAAATATCTGTTCCCATGAGCATCTCCTTATTTAGACTGAGTTTCTCAAGGGCTGGGTCATCTATGTATTCCCAGCTCTGTCAAGAGTAAACTGGGCAAATATTTGTTGAGCATGGCTATGTTTGTGTCTGTCTATAATTCATGTGTCAAATCCTAACATCCAATGTGATGGTCTTAGGAGGTGGGCCTTTGGGAAGTAATTAGGTCATGTAGGGGAGCCCTCACAAATGAGATTAGCGCCCTTATGAAACATCTTGTATCATGTGGCAAACATAGCAAGCTGGAACTCCTGCATGGCTACACTCGAGGGACCCCTGACCCTGCTCCTGACCTCTACCCTTGGCTGCTTTTAATCTGCATCCTAAGCAACTCTCTGCCTGCTGCAAAGAAAGGTAGCTTGTTCACATATCCCTCCCAGGGCACGGGGCTCACATGGGCAGACCCCTCCCCAGGCAGGGGACCCGTCTGGGCAGGGCTCAGCACACAGGAACCATGCACAGAGGCCTTGTTGCAGAGCACCCCCAGCCCTCTTCCTGGGCAGAGCTGGCCCTGAGCACCTCAGAGCAGGATATGGACTAACTAAAAGCTGCTCCTGGACAGGTTGGTGACCCTGCGCTTCACTCTGTGTGGCCTCCAGAAGCTTTCAGGGCCCTGGGCCTCTGTCTCCACATGCCCCTCCTCCTCTCCCTGACTCCAGGGTTCCTCTTCTTAGGAGAAGGTCTCCTTGAAATTCTGTCCCACTCATGGCCCAGAAAAAATGATTAGATGTCAAGCCAGGGTTGCAGCCACATGTCCATCCTGACCCTCAGGACCACACTTCTGTTTCTTGCACCTGGCCAGCACAACAGGCCCCATTTTCTGCAACTATGAGCCCCTGATAGGTGAGGATTGGCTGACCTGGGGGAGCCGGGCAGCCTTTCCCAGCAATGCCTGGGTTGAGGTCTTTATAAACACCTGCCTCCAGGTAGTAGGGTTTCCCTTGTGACTCAGTTAGTAAATGAATCTACCTGCCAGGCAGGAGATTTGGGGTCAGGAAGATCCTCTGGAGAAGGGAATCGCAACCCACTCCAGTGTTCTTGCCTGAGATAAGCCATGGAGAGAGGAGCCTGGTGGGCTACAGTCCATGGGATCACAAGAGACCAACCTTACATTTATATCTTTATCTTGAAAATCTGTCGCTGAGTCGTGTTTGGCTTTTTTGAGATCCCGTGGACTGTAGCCCACCTACAGTCCACGATCCTCTGTCCATGGGATTTCCCAGGCATGAATACTGGAGTTGGTTGCCATTCCCTTCTCCAGGGAATCTTCCCAACCCAGGGATCCAAAGCTGAGACTGTTGCATTGGCAGGTGGGTTCTTTACCACTGAGCCATACTAAGGTGGGAACTTTATCTTATTTGGAGTTAATTTTTGTATATGGTGTTCAGGAATATTCTAATTTCATTCTTGTTTTCACTGTTCAAGGAACCAGTGAAGTAGGAGATAGATGGGTTCCAGGTTGGAAATTCACAATCAGCCAGCCTCCTCTCTGCATTTCCTGAGGCAACAGATAGGTGGGTTCCAGTTGTGGAATTTACAACCAGCCCCCTGTTTGCTCTCGGAAGTTGAAGTAACAACAGAAACAGAGTAAGTAGCCAGTCTTTGTGGAGAAGGCAATGGCACCCCACTCCAGTACTCTTCCCTGGAGAATCCCATGGACGGAGGAGCCTGGTAGGCTGCAGTCCAAGGAGTCGCAAAGAGTTGGACACGACTGAGCGACTTCACTTCACTTTTCACTTTCATGCATTGGAGAAGGAAATGGCACCCCACTCCAGTGTTCTTGCCTGGAGAATCCCAGGGACGGGGGAGCCTGGTGGGCTGCAGTGCATGGGGTCGCACAGAGTCGGACACGACTGGAGCGGCTCAGCAGCAGCAGCAGCAGCGGCCAGTCTCTGTCTCTCGTGAACGCCTCCAGGGAATAATCTTGGCAAGGGCAAAGGGAGGCAAAACCTTTGTGGAGACTTGCTGCTTTTTATGGTGCCTGCGCCCGGTTACACTCACGTCAAGAGTGCAGGAGTATTCCCTTTTGCCTCCGTGCCCTGCAGCATGGGTTCTCTGTAGGTGGTGTTTTAGATGGGGGCCGTTCTGACCTGTGTGAGAGGGTTTCTCATGGTAGTTCTGTTTTGCCTGGGCTTAGTAGTTAGTGAGCAGGAGTACCTTTCCCGGTGCTTTTTGAACTTATACAGTGTGAGTATCGTTTACCTTTTAAAATTATCTTCTTGAAAGGTGGCCCTGTTTGAATTCCTTTCCTGTGTTTTACCCCAAGACATGACTGGAGGGCAGGTGTCATTTACAGCACCCTCCCCCACCAACCCGGCTTGTGAATATTCAGAGCCTGACAGCACCTGTTTTAAAGTTGTTCTGGAAAGCGGTCCTAAGGAAACAGCTTTACTTCCTGTACAACTCTGGTCCTCAGGCAATGAGTCTTATGGAAAACTCTGCTCCTGGATCAACTAAGGGGAATGTGCCAGAAGAAACACCCAAGCCTTGGGTCTCTTTTCTCCTCCCCCTTACCCTTTATCCCCAGGACATACCAATTTTTGGAACACCAGTCTGCTGAGGGTGCTATCATCTGTCAGTGGGGCAGCCCTAAGGACAGCAGCTGGAGTTGGGAAATAGGGGACACATGCTGCCCAGGGGACCGTGCAAAGCTTTTCCAGCCCAGAGGCTCCACCATTTTGGGGGTGAAGTGGCGTGGTTTTTCTGCAGCTGAGCCCACCTGGATCTGGAGATCGGGTGCTAGTGCAGACAGCAAGAGGCCCTCTAGGTCCATCGTAGGGAGCACATTTCCGGCCTCCAGCCCCACCTTCCCCGAGAGCCTTCAGTCTTGAGACTGAAGCCTGCTCAGGCTCTAGGGATGTGACACCTGGCCAGGTCACTGTGGCACGAGAGCGAGAGTCACCATTCTTTATTTCTTTTCCTTTCTTGTATTTTTCTTCCCTAATTTGAATTGGAGTATATAGTTGAATGACAGTTGTGGGGGTTTTTTTCCTTCCATTTTGGGTCTACGGCAACTACATTCACTTACACAGAGATGCACACGTGTTCTTTCCCATGCTCTTCTCCAGTGCAGGACACTGCAGAGTGTTGAATAGGGTTCCTGTGTTACGCAGTGGCTCCTGGTGGCTTCTTCTTATAATATTACCCTCCCTATGTTAGACTGAAACAGCTGTTTTCTCCCTGACCCACACCTGTCTTTTCTCAATGGGTGAGACTGTTTCTCTTTAGTAAAGAAGTTTGTTTGTATCCATTTTTAGATTTCGGCTAGAAGTAATATCATATGGTAATCTCTCTCCCTGCGTCCCTCCCTTCCTTGGTATGATCATCTCTACTTTTTCCTCTAAGGCTGGATCGAGCATTATGCTCTGCTTCCTTATGGCTGAGTGATGTTGCTTCGCATCTGTGTACCCCCATCTTCCTGATCCATCCATCTGTCCTTCTACACTTCGGTTGCTCCGTGTCTTTGCTATGGTACCGAGTGCAGCCTAGTGATCCCCTGTGATCTGCTGTCTTTCAAAATTTTGACTTTCTCTGGATGGAGGCCCAGGCGTGGGATTGCTGTGTCCTCATATAATTTTATGTTTATATTTGTTAAGAACCTCCATGGTGTTCTCCCTAGTTCATGTACCATTTCACTCTCCCAACAAGAGTGTAGGAAGGGTCCCTTACTTTCACACCTTCTCTAAACTTCTTTTGGAGATGTTTAGCGATGGCCAGTCTCATCAGTGTAAGGGGATGCTCATTGGACTTCTGATTGGCCTGTCTCTAATAATTAGCAATGCTGAGCATCTTTTCATGTGCCTAATGGCAATCTGTATGCCTTCCTAGAAGAAATACCCATTTTGATCTTTGGCCCATTGATTTGTTGGGCTGTTTGTCTTTTTGATATTAAGCTATAAGGGCTGTTTCTATGTTTTGGACACAAATTCCTTGTGAGTATCATTCAAAAGCAGATACATTACTTTGCCGACTAAGGTCTGTCTAGTCAAGGCTATGGTTTTTCCAGTAGTCATGTATGGATGTGAGAGTTGGACTGTGAAGAAGGCTGAGTGCTGAAGAATTGATGCTTTTGAACTGTGGTGTTGGAGAAGACTCTTGAGAGTCCCTTGGACTGCAAGGAGATCCAACTAGTCCATTCTGAAGGAGATCAACCCTGGGATTTCTTTGGAAGGAATGATGCTAAAGCTGAAACTCCAGTACTTTGGCCACCTCATGCGAAGAGTTGACTCATTGGAAAAGACTTTGATGCTGGGAAGGATTGGGGGCAGGAGGAGAAGGGGACAGCAGAGGATGAGATGGCTGGATGGCATCTCTGACTCGATGGACATGAATCTGGGTGAACTCCGGGAGCTGGTGATAGACAGGGGGCCTGGAGTGCTGCGATTCATGGGGTCGCAGGGAGTCGGACACGACTGAGCGACTGAACTGAACTGATCTTCATTTGCAAATATATTTTCCCATTGTGACAGTTGTCTTTCTCTTTTGTTTAAGGTTTCCTTTGCTGTGCAAATGCTTTTAAGATTAATTTGGCCCTGTTTTCTAACTTTTCATTATTCTGAGAGGTAGATCCCAACAGCACTTGATGGAATTGATGTCACAGCATGTCCCACCTATAGTTTCCTCAATATTTTCATAGTATCCGTCTTTCCATTCACATCTTGGTCTTATTTGAAGTTTATTTTTGAGTATGGTTTGAGGAATGTTCTAACTTCATTCTCATTTTCATTACTCAAGGAACCACCACACTGTCCTCTGTATTGGCTTTCACCTACTTTCATTTCCAGCAATGGAGGAGGAGGGTTCCCTTTTCTCCACAGCATCTAGTGGATTTAACCTTTGTAGCTGTTGTTGTTGTTCAGTCACTCAGTCATGTCCAGCTCTTTGTGATTCCATGGACTGCAGCACACGAGGCTTTCTGGTCTTTCACTGTTTCCCTGAGTTTGTTCAAACTCATGTCCATTGAGTCAGTGATGCCATCCAACCATTTCATCCTCTGTCACCCCCTTCTCCTCTTGCCCTCAATCTTTTCCAGCATCAGGGTCTTATCCAATGAGTCAGTTCTTCTCATCAGGTGGCCAAAGTACTGGAGTTTCAGCTTGAGTCCTTCCAGTGAATATTCAGTGCTGATTTGCTTTAGGATTGAGAATGATTTGATCTCCTTACAGTTCAAGGGACTCTCAAGAGTCTTCTCCAACATCACAATTTGAAAGCATCAATTTTCAGCCTTCAGCCTTCATTATGGTCCAACTCTCACATCTGTACATGACTACTGGAAAAACCATAGCTTTGACTATATGGACCTTTGTCGGCAAAGTCATGGCTCTGCTTTTTAATACACTGTCTAGGTTTGTCATAGCTTTCTTCCAAGGAGCAAATGTCTTAATTTCGTGGCTGCAGGAATAGTCCACATTGATTTTGGAGCCTGAGGAAATGAAATCTGACACTGTTTCCAACTTTTCCCTACCTATTTGTCATGAAGGGATGGGACCAGATGCCAGGATCTTCTTTTTTTGGATGTTGAGTTTTAAGACAACTTTTTCACTTTCCTCTTTCACCTTCATCAGGAGGCTCTTTAGTTCCTCTTTACTTTCTGCCATTAAAATAGTATCATCTGCATTTCTGAGGTCGTTGTTATTTCTCCTGCCAATCTTGATTCCAGCTTGTGAGTCATCCAGCCCAGCATTTCACATGATGTACTCTGCACATAAGTTAAATAAGTAGGGTGACAATATACAACCTTGACATACGCATTTTCCAATTTGGAACCAGTCCATTCCACGTCCGGTTCTAACCATTGCTTCTTGTCACGCATAGAGGTTTCTCAGGAGGCAGGTAACATGTTCTGGTATCCCCAACTATTCAAGAATAGTCCACATTTTGTTGTGATCTACATAGTAAAAGGCTTTAGCATAATCAATGAAGCAGCAGTAGATTTTTTTTTTTTAATTCCCTTGCTTTTTCTATGATCCAGCAGATGCTGGCAATTTGATCTCTGGTTCCTCTGCCTTTTCTAAATTCAGGTGGTACATCTGGAAATTCTTGGTTCATGCACTGCTGAAAACTAGCTTGAAGGATTTTGAGCATAATCTTGCTATCATGTGAAATGAGTGCAATTGCATGGTAATTTGAACGTTCTTTGGCATTGCCTTTCTTTGGGATTGGAATGAAAGCTGACCTTTTCCACTTCTGTGGCCACTGCTGAATTTTTCAAATTTGCTGGCAAATTGAGTGCAGCACTTTAACAGCATCATCTTTTTAGGATTTGAATTAGCTCAGTTGGAATTCTATCACCTCCACTACCTTTGTTCATAGTAATGCTTCCTAAGGCCCACTTGACTTCATGCTCCAGGATATCTAGCTCTATGTGAGTGACCACACAATCATGGTTATCTGGGTCATTAAGAACTTTTTTGTATAGTTCTTCTGTGTATTCTTGCCACCACTTCTTAATCTCTTCTGCTTCTGTTAGGTCCTTGACATTTTGTCCTGTATTATGCCCATCTTTGATGAAATGTTCCCTTGGTATCTCCAGTTTTCTTAAAGCGATCTTTAGTCTTTCCTGTTCTATTGTTTCCTCTTATTCTTTGCATTATTCACATAACAAGGCTTTCTTATATCTCTTTGCTATTCTCTGGAACTCTTCATTCATTTAAATGTATCTTTCCCTTTCTCCTTTGCCTTTATCTTCTTTTCTTATCTCAGCTGTTTGTAAGGTCTCCTAACACAACCATTTTGCCTTCTTGTATTTCTTTTTCCATATGCCTTCCTAGAAGAAATATCCATTTTGATCTTTGGCCCAGTGATTTCTTGGGTTGTTTGACTTTTTAATATTAAGTTGCAAGAGCTGGTTCTATGTTTTGGACACGAATTCTCTGTGGATATCTTCAATTACAAATATATTTTCCTGTTCTGAGGGTTGTCTGTCTACCCAGTTATGAATTCTTTCCAGTGACCTAGGAGACTCCTGGAGGGCAGTTGTTGTTTGCTTATACCCCCACCCCCCTACACCAGGACCTTGTGAATATTAAGTGCTAGTCAACACAGCGTTTATAGTTGTAGTTACCAATATGGCCACAAGGCAGCAGCATTTCTTTTTGCCCCACTTTCTTTTTTCTTAACCTTTTCCTGTACTTTCATTGGTTTTTTTTTTTTTAAATTGGAATAGGGCTTCCCAGGTGGTACTAGTCTCCTGCCTGCCAATGCAGGAGACTTATCTTTTTGTAGGTGTTTTGAGATGGCTGTCTGGACAAGTGTGAGGTGATATCTCATTGAACATTTGCTTTGCCTTTGTGTGATCACTCACCTAGAGCCAGACATCCTGGAATGTGAAGTCAAGTGGGCCTTAGAAAGCATCACTATGAACAAAGCTAATGGAGGTGATGGAATTGGAGATGATGGAATTCCAGTTGAGCTATTTCAAATCCTGAAAGATGATGCTGTGAAAGTGCTGCACTC
This sequence comes from Ovis canadensis, assembly GCF_042477335.2. NCBI lineage: Eukaryota > Metazoa > Chordata > Mammalia > Artiodactyla > Bovidae > Ovis > Ovis canadensis. The sequence goes on from NC_091262.1 coordinate 36,020,087, forward strand.
AATATGCCAGAAAATTTGGAAAACTCAGCAATGGCCACAGGACTGGAAAAGACCAGTTTTCATCCCAATCCCAAAGAAAGGCAATGCCAAAGAATGCTCAAACTATTGCACAATTGCACTCATCTCACACACTAGTAAAGTAATGCTCAAAATTCTCCAAGCCAGGCTTCAGCATTACGTGAACCATGAACTTCCAGATGTTCAAGCTAGTTTTAGAAAAGGCAGAGGAACCAGAGATCAAATTGCCAACATCCGCTGGATCATGGGAAAAAGCAAGAGAGTTCCAGAAAAAACATCTATTTCTGCTTTATTGACTATGCCCAAGCCTTTGACTGTGTGGATCACAGTAAACTGTGGAAAATTCTGAAAGAGATGGGAATCCCAGACCACTTAACCTTCCTCTTGAGAAACCTCTATGCAGGTCAGGAAGCAATAGTTAGAACTGGCCAGGGAACAACAGACTAGTTCCAAATAGGAAAAGGAGTACATCAAGGCTGTATATTGTCACCCTGCTTATTTAACTTCTATGCAGAGTACATCATGAGAAACGCTGGGCTGGAAGAAGCACAGCTGCAATCAAGATTGCTGGGAGAAATAACAATAACCTCAGATATGCAGATGACACCACCCTTATGGCAGAAAGTGAAGAGGAACTAAAAAGCCTCTTGATGAAAGTGATAGAGGAGAGTCAAAAAGTTGGCTTAAAGCTCAACATTCAGAAAACGAAGATCATGGCATCTGGTCCCATCACTTCATGGGAAAAAGATGGGGAAACAGTGGGTACAGTGTCGGACTTTATTTTGGGGGGCTCCAAAATCACTGCAGATGGTGATTGCAGCCATGAAATTAAAAGACGCTTACTCCTTGGAAGAAAAGTTATGAGCAACCTAGACAGCATGTTCAGAAGCAGAGACATTACTTTGCCAACAAAGGTCCATCTAGTCAAGGCTATGGTTTTTCCAGTGGTCATGTATAGATGTGAGAGTTGGACTGTGAAGAAGGCTGAGCACTGAAGAATTGATGCTTTTGAAGTGTGGTGTTGGAGAAGACTCTTGAGAGTCCCTTGAACTGCAAGGAGATCCAACTAGTCCATCCTAAAGGAGATCAGTCCTGGGTGTTCTTTGGAAGGACTGATGCTGAAGCTGAAACTCCAGTACTTTGGCCACCTCATGCTAAGAGTTGACTCACTGGAAAAGACCCTGATGCTGGGAAGGATTGCGGGCAGGAGGAGAAGGGGACGACAGAGGATGAGATGCCTGGATGACATCACTGACTCGATGGATGTGAATCTGAGTGAACTCCGGGAGTTGGTGATGGACAGGGAGGCCTGGTGTGCTGCGATTCATGGGGTCACAAAAGTTGGACACAACTGAGCGACTGAACGGAACTGAAGAATGCGTAATGCTGAGCGTGTTTTCATGTGCCTAATCACAATCTGTCTTCCTCCAAGAAATGCGCTCTTCTGTGTTTTGCCCCTTTGTGTCTTGGGTTGTTGTGTTTTTGATATTGAGCTGTATGGGGATCTTTGTTTTGGAGATGAATTCCTTATGGCTATCTTCATTTGCAAATATTTCTTCCCATTTCAGTTTGCAGTTGTCTTTCATTTGGGGTTTCCTTTGTTGTGCAAATGCTTTTATGGTTAATTAGGTACTGTTTTCTTATTTTTGGTTTATTTTTCATTCATTAAGAGGTGTATCCGAAAAGACCTTGCTGTGATTCGTGTTATCGTGTGTCTTGGCTATCCTCGTCAACACTTTCATAGACTCCATCCTGACGTGTAGATGTTTTATTTGAAGTTTATTTTGTGCATGGTGTTTGAGAGTATTCTAACCTCATTTTCTTTACCTCAATAACCATCGCATCATCCTTCACAGTGTCTGTTACCAGTTCATATTCCCAGGATTAGGGGAGGAACATTCTCTTTTCTCCACACCTTCACAGAGATTCGTAGAGATTCTGAGAATGGCCACTCTGAATGGTGTGAGGCGATAAGTTGCTGTGGTTTCGATTTGCATTTCTAATATTTAACAATATTGACATCTTTTCACGTGATTCTTTTTAAAGGGCCAAAAAGTATATTTGATATTCTGTGAAAAATGACAGGATGATTTCGCTTCATCTTCCAGGCAAACCATTCAACATCACAGTAATCCAAGTCTATGCCACAACCACTGATGCCAAGGAAGCTGAAGTTGAACAGTTGTGTAAAGACCTACAAGACTTCCTAGAATTAATACCACAAAAAAAGATATCTTTTTCATCACAGGGAATTGGAATGAAAAAGTAGGAAGTCAAGAAATACCTGGAGTAAGAGGCAAGTTTGACCTTGGAGTACAAAATGAAGCAGGGCAAAGACTAAGAGTTTTTTAAGAGAACACACTGGTCATAGCAAACATCCTCTTCCAATAACACAAGAGATGATTCTACATGGACATCACCAGATAGTCAATACCAAAATCAAATTGATTATATTCTTTGGAGCCAAAGATGGAGATGCTCTATATAGCCAGCAAAAACAAGACCATGAGCTCCTTATTGCAAAATTCAGACTTAAACTGAAGAAAGTAAGGAAAACCACTATGCCATTCAGATATGACCTTAATCAAAGCCCTTATGATTATATAGTAGAAGCGACAAATAGATTCAAGGGATTAAAGCTGACAGACAGAGTGCCTGAAGTTCTTAACATTGTGCATGGAAGTTCTTAACATTGTAGGGGAGGCAGTGATCAAAACCACCCCCAAGAAAAAGAAATGCAACAGATCAGCATGGTTGTCTGAGAAGGCCTTACAAATAGCTGAGAAAAGAAGAGAAGCGAAAAGGCAAAGGAGAAAGGGAAAGATACCTAATGCAGAGTTCCAGAGAATAGCAAGGAGAGATAAGAAAGTCTTCATTAGTGAACAACGCAAAGAAATAGAGGAAAACAATAGAATGGGGAAGCCTAGAGATTTCTTTAAGAAAATTGGAGATACCAAGGGAACATTTCATGCAAAGATGGGCTCGATAGAGGAGAGAAATGTCAAGGACCTAACAGAAGCAGAAGATATTAAGAAGAGGTGGCAAGAATACACAGAACTGTACCAAAAGGGTCTTAATGATTTCGATAACCACAAAGATGTGGTCATTCATCTAGGGGCAGACATCCTGGAATGTGAAGTCAAGTGGGCCTTAGGAAGCATCACTATGAACAAAGCTAGTGGAGGTGTTGGAATTCCAGCTGAGCTATTTCAAATCCTAAAAGATGATGCTGTTAAAGTGCTGCACTCAATATACCTGCAAACTGGAAACTCAGCAGTGGCCACTGCAGTGGAAAAGGTCAGTTTTCATTCCAATCCCAAAGAGGGGCACTGCCGAAGAGTGCTCACACTACTGTACAATTGCACTCACTTCACATGCCAGCACGGAGAAGGAGATGGCAGCCCGCTCCAGTGCTCTCGCCTGGAGAGTCCCAGGGACGGCGGAGCCTGGTGGGCTGCCGTCTATGGGGTCGCACAGAGTCGGACACGACTGAAGCAACTTAGCAGCAGCAGCAGCACATGCTAGCAAGGTAATGCTCAAAATCCGTCAAGCTAGGCTTCAACAGTATGTGAACCGAGAACTTCCAGATGTACAAGCTGGGTTTTGAAAAGACAGAGGAACGAGAGATTGCCAACATTCATTGGATCATACAGAAAGCAAGGGAATTCCAGAAGGGTGTCTCCTTCTGCTTCATTGACACACTAAAGCCTTTGACTGTGTGGATCAAAACAAACGGAAAAAATCTTGAAGAGATGGGAATACCAGACCACTTTATCTGCCTCCTGAGAAACCTGTATGCAGGTCAAAAGCCACACTTAGAATTGGACATGGAACAATGGGCTGGTTTCAAATTGGGAAAGGAGTGCATCAAGGCTGTATATTGTCACCCTGCTTATTTAACTTATATGCAGAGTACATCATGTGAAATGCCAGGCTGGATGAAACACAAGCTGGAATCAAGATTGCCAGGAGAAATATCAACAACCTCAGATATGCAGATGATACCACTCTAATGGCAGAAAGTGATGAACTAAAGAGCTTCTTGTTGAAAGTCAAAGAGGAGAGTGAAAAAGTTGGCTTAAAACTCAACATTCAGAAAACTAAGATCGTGGCATCTGAGCCCATTACTTCATGAAAAATAAATGGGGAAAAAATGAAAACAGTGATGGACTTTATTTTCTTGGGCTCCAAAATCACTGCAGATGATGACTGCAGCCATAAAATTAAAAAATACTTGCTCCTTGGAAGACAAGCTATGAGAAACATTTCTTCAGTTGTTCAGTTGTATCACTCTTTGGGAACTCATAGACTGCGGCATGTCAGGCTTCCCTGTCCTTCACCATCTCCCAGAGTTTGCTCAAACTCATGTCCATTGAGTTGGTGATGCCATCCAACCGTCTAATCCTCTGTCATCCCTGTCTCCTCTTGCCCTCAATCTTTCCAGCATCAGGGTCTTTTCCATTGAGTTGGCTCTTCGCATCAGGTGGCTAAAATATTGGAGCTTTATTTTCAACATCAGCCCTTCAAATGAATATACAGGGTTGATTTCCTTTAACATTGACTGGTTTGATCTCCTTGCATCCAAAGGACTCTCAAGAGTTTTCTCCAGTACCACAATTTGAAAGCTTCAATTCTTCAGGCTCAACCTTCTTTTTGGTCCAACACTTACATCTGTATACGACTGCTGGAAAAACAAGTAGCTTTTACTCTCACATATGGGATATCAAATTTGTCTTCACACATTGCCTGCTATATTTAGACTCCTGGTTCATACTTCATGTAACCACATACTGTGGTAATTAAATACAATTAGAAACTAAGCTTTATTTTAAGGATGTGGTTTGCCGACCAGCAGAGTAGGAATGTTCCATTTTCTTCAGCTCCTGTTTCCCTGGTATGACATCTCAGAACTCATAAACTCTTTCTTGTTTATGTGATTATCAATTCCATTTTAGCTCAGTTTGAACAGAGAAGCAAAAAAAACTAGGGGGCCAGTTTTTTCAGGTTTTAGGGAGAGAAAGGTATCTGTTAGAAGACAAAATGTATGCAGCTTGTGGGCTCTTTGAGTCACTCATTTTTTGCAGAAATTTTCTTCTAATTTTTTGTCATGTGATCTTTCATTCATATAATAACAAACAACAGAATTAGAAGAAACTAATTTGAAATGATGGCTTGCTTCTACTCAGAAAATCTGAACACAAAGGAACCAATGCGAACCTCAAAGATCAGGGTGCCAAGCTTTCAAGAATATTTTAGGTTTGCAAATAATAACTAGTATGCTTGTTTTTTCAGGAGTATATTTTTACTCTGATAAATAATAAAACTTTTCCAGAAGGCTTCCAGTGTCCACCTCCTGCTGGAGGCCTAGGATTCTGGAATCAGGCCACTTCCTGTCTGTCTTTATGAGACGCTGGGCTGCACTCTAAGATTATCTCCCCAGGATCTGGACCATTAAGGGGCCACAGAAATTGGAACCAGTTTTGTTTTGCCTGTTGAAATGTTTAATGGCAAAGGTTCTTTCAGTTCCTGATGTGGGTGAAATGTGGAGCCCAGTGATGATTTCTTGGAGAGATGTACATCCTAGTCCCCACACGAGGGTGAGCCCCACGTCCAACCATGAGAGACTCTGCATGTGTGTGGCCAGTGCCTCCTAGAGAGCAGCTTTACGCTAGTCTAAACCCGACCAAGTTCTGTCTACATGGTAGATTCAGGCCTCTCTAAATCTTGTCTAGGGGTTCCCTTGTAGCTGAGATGGAAAAGAATCTGCCTGCAATGCAGGAGACCCAGGTTCGATCCCTGGGTTGGGAGGATCACCTGGAGAAGTGAATAGCTACTCACTACCAATACTCTTGCCTGGGGTATTCCATGCAGAGAGGAGCCTGACAGGCTACAGTCCATGGGGTCACAAGTGTCAGATAAGATAACACTTTCATTTTCACTTTTCAAGTCCTGTCTACGTTGATGATGAGACCGTGCCTTTCTGCAGTGAGGACATTTAGGCCTGACTGTACTCTATGCTCTGGGACATGGGGACCCGGGTGGAGGCCTGGCCTGGCCTCTGTCTGGAAACTCCGTGCCTGCGTCTGAGCGTCAGTGCTCAGATGTCTGGGCTCTGGGGCTGGGTGGGCTTCTCTGGGAACCGTGCTCTCCTCTGAGTGGGCTTCCCTGGCCCTCCCGGGGGTCAGTGCTGCGGTCGGGCTCCTAGTCTGTCCCCTGCTAGATTCACCTTCCCTGGGGCTCCTGGAGACCCCTCAGGTGGGCCACCTGGTAATCATTCCAAAGTTCCAGCACATTCAGGTTGAGTAGGGAGGTAGGTTCACCTGGTGAATTGGTTCCAGGCCACAGGGATCGGGCATAAAGTCAATGGGCAGCAGGTGAGGCTGCTGCTGTGCTCTCCTTCCAGTCCACTCTCTCGTCCGAAGAGAACAGAGCTGCCCCTCATCTTTCAGCCCAGTTCTCTTGTTTTCTCAGCACCTCAGCGGGAGAAGAAAGACAGAGCCTGCCAGAACCAAGGTAGTGTGTTCACCTCTAGCATGAGCTTTCAAACCAGCAAAAAATCACACAGAACCAAAGTGAAAACAGGAGGGGCCTGACGTCTCAGGGACAATTGAGGGGAGACAAGACCAACCCTACACTTCTTTCTAGGGTCCCCGGAGGTCCCAGGGACCTGGCTTGTTTACACACTGGGGGCCCTCCGACCACAACCATGGTGTTCTGACCAAGGGGACGTAGACTCCAGGTTGGGTGGTCTGGGGACTGAGTGTGTCTCACCCCATCTGCATGGGTCAGGATCATGTGTATGGGGAGACCACACACACACAAAGCTAAGAAAAAGGGAAGAATGCATGAGAGCTTCACTTGTGTTTAGGAATTAATACTTTGTGGTGTTCACTTTATACAGGCCTGTGCCTATTTGCCTCTTTACCCCTGGCTCAGGTGTCTACCTCGTAAGCATTCCGATTCACTAGGATGAGCGTGGCGGGAAGGGAGGCAGGTTCACCTGGTGAGTTGATAGCAGGGCACACGGATCAGGCAAAAAGCCAATGGGCAGCAGGTGAGGTCGCTGCTGTGATCTCCTTCTGGTCAACTGTCCCTGCTCCGCATCTCCGCAGAGAGCAGACCTGCCCCTCATCTCCCAGCCCTGCATCTGGCATGTTTTCTCAACACCTCAGTGAAACAAGAAAGAACCAAGCCTGCCAGAATCAAGGTAGTGTGTTCAACATTATCGTGACAGCTGTAAAAACTGTTAATATAACATGGAACCAAAGGGAAAAGAGGAGGACTTCTCTGGGACAAGTGTGGGGAGAGGTGACCGGCCCTACCTCTTCCTGCCATCCCAGGAGATTAGAGGTACCCACTTGTTTTCACTTTAGGGGCCCAGCAGAGACCTGGTGGTATCCTAACCAAGGGTCAGGGGACCCCAAGGGGAGGGTCTGGGGAGGTGGTGTCACCTTGGAGACTGTGGGAGTGTTTCCCCAGGTGCAGGGTCTGTAGATTGTGTGGGTCTCACTCCATCCACACGGGTCAGGATCCTGTACCCGGAGACCACATACCTGCTCTTTACCTGCAGTTTGTCTTGTCTCCTCGGAAATTCCCAGCATCTGAACTGAGGGTGTTGCCCTGATTAACCTGTGGTCCTTTTCCTTCTCTTCATCTTGTCTCCGGGTCCCCGGAGGTCAGGCACCTTTGAGTGGGTTTCTGCTCTGTGATCTGCTGAGTGAAAGTCTTTGGTGGTGTCATGTTACTCTCATACCATATCACATGCCTAATCATAGGGGCCATGACTGTCTGGTTTCCCCTAGACTGAGCTCAGGTAATTTAATTTGTAATTTCATTGTTATTTTAAATTTGAGTAGAGTTGATTTCCTATGTTTTGTTTTAGGTATATATGAACTTCCTTCAGTTATACATAGACATATATCTATCCTTTTACTGTTTATTGCCTCATATGGGATATCAACTTTTTTTTCAGTAGAGTTGTCTGTTGTATTTATTCCATAGGTCCTTTTTCATTATCTACTTGATACATATCAGTGTGCATGTTTTCATTCCAAACTCCTGATTTATCCCTCCCTTCTAACCTTGTTTTGATGATCGTAATTCGGTTTTCTCAGTCTGTGAGTCTGTTTCTGTTTTGTACGTTAGTTCATTGGTATGAATGTATAGATCCCACCTATACGTGGTATCTTAGGATAGTTGTCTTTTTCTCCCTGAGTTACCTTACTTAGTATAATAATTTCCTAGTATGTCTATGCTGTTCCCAATATTACTCTTTCTGGTTTATGACCCTGTAGTCTTCGTTTTTCTGTCACTGTACATTTCGGTGGATTCTAAGTCTTGGATATCGTGAATAGTGCTACCCTGCAGGTGGGGTGCATGAGTCATTTCAGTGATGAATTTCTGCAGATCTGAGCCTGTGGAGGGATTGCAGGAGCATATGATACCTCTGTGTTGAGTTTTTCAGAGAACCTCCTTGCTGTTTTCCCTAATGGCCTCACCAGTTACGTTCCCACCGTGACTGTGGGAGGACTCCCTTATCTGTGCGTCCTCTGCGGTATTAGTCTTTGTAGATCGTTTTGACAGTGGCCATTGTGACCAGTGTGAGGTAATACCTCATTGTACTGATTGGCATTGATTTAAGAATTGCTGGTGTGGAATATCTTTCCATGTGCTTTTATTATTTTCTATCTTATGAGTACAGTTTACCTCTTGAAACTGACTTCTTGAAACTTGGCCCTGTTTGGAATTCTTTTCTCCTAAGTTACCCCAGGACATTTCTTGAGGGCAGGTGTCATTTACTTGAGACTGTTAAGAGCTCTGCAGCGCCTGTTTTATGGTTTCCCTGCTGGCTCAGTGGTAAAGAATCCACCTGCAGCGCAGGAGACTTGCAGGAGACACGGGTTCAGTCCCTGGGCTGGGAAGATGCCCTGGAGAAGGAAATGGCAACCCGCTCCAGTATTCTTGCCTGGAGACGCCCATGGACAGAGGAGCCTGGTGGACTGCGGTCCATATGGTCACAAAGAGTTGGACACAACTGAGCGACTAAACAGCAGCACCTGTTTAAATGCGTGTATTGATCTGAACCGGCTAATTACTCCCTGCTCCCCCTTTCCATTTTGGCACCCATAACTTTCTTTCCCAAGTCCGTGATGTTTCTCTTTTGTAATGAAGTTCATTTGTATCCATTTTTAGATTCCACCAGAAGGGGTGTTCTATGATCTCTCTCTTTCCCTGTCTCACTTCACTTAGTATGATCACCTCTGGTTTCTTCCCTGTAACTGGAAGCGGCATTCTTTCATCCTTACGTATGTCTCAGTAATACCGCACTGGGTGCATGTACCCCCTTGCCTGTATCCATCCATCTGTCCTAGCATACTGGAGTTGCTTCCTTGTCTTCGCTATTGTACCTAGTGCCGCCATGATCAGTAGTGGGGTAGAGGTGTGTTTTTAAATTTTGGTTTTTCTCTGGATCTAAGCCTTGGTATGAAATTGCTGCATCACTTGGTACTTCTATGTTTAGTTTTTAAGACCCCCTATAATGTATTCCCTCGTGAGTGTACCATGCTCTATTCCTACCTACAGTGTAGGAGGCCTGCCTTCTCTTCACACCCTCTGCAGAATTTATTGCTGTGGTTTCTTTGATACGGCCATTCTGATCAGTGTGAGGTGACACCTCGTTGTACATTTGATTTGTTTTTCTCTAAGAACTCGTGATGCTGAGCATCTTTTCATGTTCTCTATGGCCATCTCTATGACCTCTCTGGAGAAATGTGCATTTAGATCTTTAGACTGTTTTTTATTGAGATTTTGTTGTTGTTGCTGTTCATACTGAGCTGCACGAGTGATTTGTGTTTCAGGTGTTCAGGAACTTGGTTCATTAACATGTAATATTTATCTATTCTCGTTTGGGTTCTTTTTTCATATAGGTGATGAGACTGTGTTCAGTAAACTTTCCTGTGCTATTCAGTAGGTACTTGTTGATCATCTATTTGATGTATATTAATGTGTGTATGTTAATTCCAATCCCTTAAATTATCCTGCCTGCATCTGGAGGACAACAGGCAATCCAGGTCCATTGTGGAGGCACACAGCCTGCCACACGCTCCCAGCTCTCTCAGCCCCAGGACACTCCAGCCTGGGACCCAAGCCAATCAGGCTCCAGGGATGTGACAACAGTCTTTTTTTTTTTTTTTTGCTTTTTAAAAAATTTTTCTTTTTTAAAATTAATTAATTTTAGTTGGAGAATAAGTACTTTACAATATTGTGATGGTTTTTGCATGGATTGGCCTCAGGTATACATGCGTCCCCCCACATCCTGAACCCCCACCTCCTCCCTCCCCACGCTGTCCCTCTGAATTGTCCCAGAGCACTGGCTTTGGTGCCCTGCTTCATGCACTGCACTTGCGCTGGCTATCTGTTTTCCATATGGTAATGTACATGTTTCAATGCTGTTCTCTCTCTCTCAAATCATCCCACACTCACCTTCTCCCACTGAGTCCAAAAGTCTGTTCTTTACATTGGTGTCTCTGATCAGTCAGCATTTTTCGTTTTTTCCACCATTTGAACTGGAGTATATAGGTGAATTATTACTGCCTTGTTGGTGTTTTTTTTTTTTTCCTTTTCCTTCTACCACAACTTGTTTCACTTCTACTAATACACAAATGTGTGTATATTTTGGGTTTTTTCTATATAGGTTATTACAGAGTGTGGAGTAAGTTTCATTGTGTTATACAGTGGGTCTTGCTCATTTATTTTATACACAGTGTTGGGCATTTATTAGTCTGAAGTTACTCATTTCTCCACGCTCCACATCTTTATATCTTTGTGACTGGAAATTTCTAAGTCTATGAGGCAGTGTCTCCAGGCAAGCAGTTCATTTTTATCCATCTTCAGATTGCGCCTAGGAGTGATATCATATGATACTTGTCTCTCCCTGTCGCCTTAATTCACTTGGAATGATCATCTCTTTCTTTTCTGTGGCCAAACGACATTATTTCCTAGTTCTTTACTGTTGAGAAATATTGGGTTGTGTACCCGTACCCCACTGTCCGTATCTATCCATGCATCTGTTCTATAGTTAACTTATTCTCTGTCTTGGCTGTTGTACATAGTGGGGCCAGAATCCCAGGGTGACTCGTCTCTCTTAAAATTTTGGTTGTCTCCACCTGGCTTTCTCAACGCCATTCCAGTCCAGACATGAGACACAGGGTGCTCAGACTCCAGGGATGGGATAGCCTCCCAAGAGAGGGAGGTTGCAGGGAATAAACTAGGCATTGCTTTTTTCCTTTTTCTTTCCCTCACGCCGATCTTATGTTGGAGTACAGTTGATTTGTAGTTTTGTGCTTGCTGTTGGTATACAACACTTGATTCAGTATTGACCTTGAGATACAGTATGCCTGTTCTTCTTTGGATTCTTTTTCCACAGAATTTCCTGCAGAAGGTAGAGCAAAGTTCCATGCACTTATACGTACCACGTCTTCTTTAAGCTTCAATCTGTCAGTGCACATTTCGATGGTTGTGTGTCTCGGCTATTGTAAGTAATGCTGCAGTAAATGTTACTAGGGTGTGTGTGTCATTTTGAATGGTGGCTTTATCAGGATTCCAGGCCTAGGTGTGGAATGTCAGTTCCTAGGCATATTTCCCTTGAAAGTTTTTTTGGCACGTCAAGGCTGTCTTTTCTAGCAGCTATTGCCAGTGTCCCTTCCTACCAACTGTGTGTGTTGGGGGGGTTCTCCTCTCTGCTTGACCCTCTCCCCCATTTACTGTTGTAGACTTGTGAAGATGGTCCTTCTGATTGGTGTAATTTGATTTCGTGTAGTTGTTTTGATTGGCATTCCTCCTGTAGTAATTCGGGATGCTGAACATCTTGTACTGAAAATGCATGGTTTTTCTCTTTTTCTTTTCTCCTTCAGGTTGTGAGGAACATACACCTGTTGCGGTTCACTTTTTGATAGTGGGTTGTGTCTGTAATTTATTTCTGCAATATTCTCCCTAGGACTTTTCCTGAGGGCAACTGTCATTGACAGCCCCCCAAATCTTGTGAATTGGAGGTGCCAGTAAGCACAGGTCAGGCTTTCCTGGTGACTCAGATGGTAAAGAATCCACCTGCAATTCAGGAAACCCGGGTTCGATCCCTGGGCCAGGAAGATCCCCTGGAGAGGGGAATGGCAACCCACTGCAATGTTCTTGCCTGGGAAATCCCATGTTCAGAGGAGCCTGGCAGGTAAGCACAGGTGGTCAAGTTGTAGTTACAGAAAATGTCCACATGGTGGCAGCGGTTTTCATTCCCAACTCTGGATCTGGAGGCAACCAGAACCTAAGGAAGAGTTGGCTTCCTAGGCTGTGAACTGGAGTGGAATGTGCCTGAGCAAACTCCCAAAGGTTTGTGTCTCACTACTTGTTCCCCCTAAAGCTTCACCCCTTTCCTCCAGACTCATCCCAACCAGGGCCACAGCACCCTGCTGCACTCTCAAGAAGGAGGCTTAAGCTGGGAACCCCAGCCCCAGGAGAACTGAAAGCTAGGTGGCATTTCCAAGGTTCTCGAGGCCAGACGGTTGTCACAACATCCTTTGGGTGCACTAAGGACTATGGTCCCTGTCAGAGCAAACCAGAAGGTGTAAGTTTAAGAGGGGGCTCAATTAAGGGCACTCTGTCTGGTGGTTTCAACCTCACCCCAGTCCAGCCTTTGGACCGAAGTCTGCTCAGGCTGACTTCGGGCAGCCGGGGTCAGGAATTTGGCAGAAATAAGCTAGCCAAGGCTTTTCTTTTTTATTCTTTTCTTTTATTTCATGTCTGTGGTATGCTGCAGTATCACTGGTGTGCAATGTTATTCCTATTGTTAGTATCCAGCCACCTGCTTAAGTTATGACATGTATGTTGTAGGGAACTAGGTATAAGGAAGGTTGAGAAGTGCTTGCAAACGAGACTCTCAACCAGGGCTGAACATTCTTGCAAACGAGATGTTCAGCTAAGAATCCTGTTCGTTCCTGTGGAAAAAGAACATTTCTTGCACACAAGGATGTTTCTCTGATTCCTCAAAAGGAACAGACCCAGGGACAAAACAGATTCTAAGTTCATAAAGAAGTTCCCCAAAACAAAGTCTTAGCTGCAGTAAATAAGTCAAGGTAAAGGGTATCTCGCCCTGCGCCTGCGCACTGTATAGTCTCTGAATCATAGTGCTTGGCAACTTGCCCTGTAGGTTGTTGTGCAAGGGATATAAAATAAAGCAGCTGTAAGAAGCAAGTGTTAAAATACAAAGATTCAAACCACTCTGCAGTGTGGGTGTTTCATTCCGTCGCCAGCATATGTAAAGCATACGTATTCTTTCTCAGATTCACATGCTGTGAAAGTTATTGCAGAAGGTGAAGCAAAGTCCCCTGTGCTGAATATCGTGTCCTTGTGGACTGTTACATACACAGATTTCTGTGGATATGGTAGAGATACAGGTTTCTGTGGAAGGAACGAAGAAAGGAAGGGGATAATCCTTGTAGATTATCTATTAAACATACACATTTCTGTGCATATGTTAGTCCTGACTTCCTAATTCATCCCTGCTTTTCTTTGGTTTTATTAATTTTTTAAAATTCTTTGTTTGTATTTGAATTCTCAGAATCTCTTTATGTTTAAAATCTGTTTTACGTTTATGTTATGTTTGTGTTTTATGTATTAAGTTTTATGTTTATGTTTCAATTCCTTTGTATCTCTTTTGCCTAGAAGAGACATCACGTGTTAGAGTCTTCCTCTGTCTGGCTGACTTCACTTGGTGTATGATCCTCCAAGATCTATCCCTGTGACTACCAGTGGCATAATTCCATGATTTCAGTGGTAGTCTTTCATGGCTATTAGATCATTTTCTGTATGTGCCACATTGCTTTTAGGCTTCATTCTGAAGGTGGACATTTTGCTGGGTCTGTGTTCAGCTGCTTTAACTAGTGCTGGAGTGAACATTGGGGTGCACGTGGCTTCTTGAAAGATGGTTTTCTTGGGACGCAGGCCCAGGTGTGGGAATGTCAGATGGTAGGCTTAGTTTGCATTTATTGTTTGTAGACTTGTGAGGATGGATATCTGGTGAGATCTGATTTCTCATTGTCATTTTGGCTGGCATTCCTCCTGTGGTAATTAGGAATGCTCAGCATCTGGTCCTGCGGTGGTTAAGTTTTTTTTCCTCCTTCATGGTTGTGAGGAAAATTTACCGGTTTTAGTTGATTTTTTGAAAGTCAGTTGTGTTTGTACTTTTTTCCTGCAATATTCTCCCCAGGACCTTTCCTGAAGGCAGCTGTCATTAACAGTCCCCAAGATCTGTTGAATTGGAGGTACCCGCAAGCGCAGGTGGTCAAGTTGTAGTATAGAAAATGTCCACAAGGGGCAGCACTTTCCCACACCCAACTCGGATTCCTCAGGCAACCAGAGCCTAAGGAAGAGCTGGCTTCCTAGGCTGTGAGTTAGAGTGCAGTGTGCCTGAGCACATTTAGTCTCAATACTTCTTCCCCTTAAAGCTACACCCCTTTCCCTCAGACTAATCCCAACCTGGACCACAGCACCCTGATGAAGTGCCTAGGCGGCTGCACTCTCAGAAAGGAGGCTTGAGCTGGGGACCCAGCACCAGGAGACATGGAAGCTAGTAGACTTTTCCAAGGTCATCGAGGCCAAAGTGTCAGGACACCGTCGATCGTGTACCCTAGGGACTGTGGTCCCTGCCAGATTAAACCAGAAAGTACAGATTTAAGTGAGTGAAAGTGAAGTCGCTCAGTTGTGCCCGACTCTTTGCGACCCCATGGATAGTAGCCTGCACCAAGCTCCTCCGTCCATGGGATTTTCAAGGCAAGAAGTACTGGAGTGGGTTGCCATTTCCTTCGCCAGGAAATCTTCCCAACCCAGGGATCGAACCGGGGTCTCTCACATTGTAGACAGACACTTTACCGTCTGAGTCACCGAATAGCAACCAGACGGGCTGATTCAACCCCATCACAGTCCACCCATGAAAACAGCCTGCTGAGGCTCCAGGAATGGGATGGAAGCCCAAGTCAGGGGATTATTTCATACATGCAAATATAATTTTCTGTATATCCTATATGAACACACAGGTGCAAATTTAATGAATGAAATAAAATTTTCTATATTTCATATATGAAAGCATATGTACATATTTTCTATTTTGAATGAAAAGATAAATACAAATTTCATGAAGATAGAATTTTCTATATTTCTTATACAAAAGTATGTGTGAATTTTAATGTAGAAAAGGGTGCATATTTCATTAATAAAAACTAGAATTTTCATTGGTTCATATATGAAGAGATGGGTGCATATTTTATGAATAAAATATAGTTTTCTATATTTCATATATGAAAACATGGGTGCATATTTCATGGATGAAAATGGAATTTTGCATATTGCATATATTAAAACATGGTTGCTTATTTCAAAGATGAAAATAGAATTTTCTATATCTCATATATAAACATGTGTGCCTATTTCAAGATGAAAATAGAACTTTCTACATGTAATATATGAAAACATAAGGGAACTTTTAATATTTCATATATGAAAAAATTTGATATTTCATATATGCAGCTATGGGTACACATTTCATATGAAAGTAAAATTTTTTATATTTCATATATGACACTATGGGTGCCTATTTCATATATGAACATAGAATTTTCCATATTTCTCATATGAAAATATGGGTGCATATGTCAATTCCAGTTGAGCTATTTCAAATCTTGAAAGATGATGCTATGAAAGTGCTGCACTCAATATGTAAGCAAATTTGGAAAACTCAGCAGTGGCCACAGGACTGGAAAAGACCAGTTTTCATTCCAGTCCCAAAGAAAGACAATACCAAAGAATGCTCAAACTACCGCACAATTGCACTCATCTCACATGCTAGTAAAGTAATGCTCAAAATTCTCCAAGCCAGGCTTCAGCAGTATGTGAACCGTGAACTTCCAGATGTTCAAGCTGGTTTTAGAAAAGGCAGAGGAACCAGAGATCAAATTGCCAACATTCGCTGGATCATGGAAAAAGCAAGAGAGTTCCAGAAAAACATCTTTTTCTGCTTTATTGACTATGCCAAAGCCTTTGACTGTGTGGAACACAATAAACTGTGGAAAATTCTGAAAGAGATGGGAATACCAGACCACCCGACCTGCCTCTTGAGAAACCTACATGTAGGCCAGGAAGCAACAGTTAGAACTGGACATGGAACAGCAGACTGGTTCCAAATAGGAAAAGGAGTCCGTCAAGACTGTATATTGTCACCCTGCTTATTTAACTTCTATGCAGAGTACATCATGAGAAACGCTGGGCTGGAAGAAGCACAGCTGCAATCAAGATTGCTGGGAGAAATAACAATAACCTCAGATAAGCAGATGACACCACCCTTATGGCAGAAAGTGAAGAGAAGCTAAAAAGCCTCTTGATGAAAGTGAAAGAGGAGAGTGAAAAAGTTGGCTTAAAGCTCAACATTCAGAAAACGAAGATCATGGCATCCGGTCCCATCACTTCATAGGAAATGGATGGGGAAACAGTGGAAACAGTGGCTGACTTTATTTTTCTGGTCTCCAAAATGAGCAGATGGTGATTGCAGCCATGAAATTAAAAGATGCTTACTCCTTGGGAGGAAAGTTATGACCAACCTAGACAGCATATTCAAAAGCAGAGACATTGCCAACAAATGTCCATCTCATCAAGGCTTTGGTTTTTCCTGTGGTCATGTATGGATGTGAGAGTTGGACTATAAAGAAAGCTGAATGCAGAAGAATTGATGGTTTTGAACTGCGGTGTTGGAGAAGATTCTTGAGAGTCCCTTGGACTACAAGGAGATCCAACCAGTCCATCCTAAAGGAGACCAGTCCTGGGTGTTCATTGGCAGGACTGATGCTGAAGCTGAAATTCCAATACTTTGGCCACATGATGCAAAGAGCTGACTCATTGGAAAAGACCCTGATGCTGGGGAAAATTGAGGGCATGAGGAGAAGGGGACGACAGAGGATGAGATGGTTGGATTGAATCACCAACTCAATGGACATGGATTTGGGTGGGAGTTGGTGATGGACAAGGAGGCTTAGCATGCTGTGGTTCATGGGGTTGCAGAGTTGGACATGACTGAGTGACTGAACTGACTGACTGATGTCATACATAGAAATAAAGTTTTCTATATTTCATAGATGAAAATATAGATGCATATTTCATAGATGAAAATATATTTCACAGAGGAAAATACATGTATATTTCATATATGAAAATAGAATTTTCTGTATTTCACAGATGAAAATATAGGTGCATATTTTCTATATGAATAGAGAGTTTTCTATATCTCATAGGTGAATATATAGGTGCATATTTTGTATGTGACAGTTTTCTATATTTCATAAATGAAAAGATAAGTGCAAATTTCATATATGAAATATAATTTTCTATATGTCATAGATGAAAATGTTGAATATTTCATATACGAAAATAGAATTTTCTGTATTTCATATAGAATAACATAAGCCCAGTTGTGGTAATGTGAGATCCTAGGCTTAGTGTTGGAGAAGGCAGTGGCACCCCACTCCAGTGCTCTTGCCTGGAAAATCCCATGGATGGAGGAGCCTGGTAGGCCGCAGTCCATGGGGTCGCTAAGAGTCAGACACGACTGAGCGACTTCACTTTCGCTTTTCACTTTCATACATTGGAGAAGGAAATGGCAACCCACTCCAGTGTTCTTGCCTGGAGAATCCCAGGGATGGGGGAGCCTCGTGGGCTGCCGTCTATGGGGTCGCACAGAGTTGGACACGACTGCAGTGACTTAGCAGCAGCAGGCTTAGTGTCGTGATAGTTTTATTCGGCCATGCCAACATTGTCCTTTATTGTGGTTGTTGCCAATGTGCGTTCCCACAGACAGTGTAGGAGGTTTCCCCTTACTCCAAACTCACTCCTGCATTTATTGTTTGTAGACTTGAGTATGGCCATTTTGACAGGTGGGATTTGATTTCTCCTTGTCATTTTGATTGGCATTCCTTCTTTAATGATTAGGGCTGCTGGACATCCTGTCCTAGGTGAAGATATGGGGTTTGTTGGGGTTTTTCCCTTTATGGGTGTGAGGAAAATAGACCTGTGGCAGTTGGGGTCGTTTGTGTTTGGAATTTATTTTGCAATACCCGCCACAGAACATTTCCTGAGGGCAGCTGTCATGAGCAGCCGCCCAGCCCTTGTGAATTAGAGGTGCCAGGCTCCGGGAGTTGGTGATGGACAGGGAGGCCTGGTGTGCTGCAATCCATGGGGTCGCAAAGAGTCGGACACGACTGAGCCACTGAACTGAACTGAACTACTAGCGGTCAGATGTAGTTACAGGAAGTGTCCACAAGGCGGCAGAACTGAACTGAACTACTAGCGGTCACATGTAGTTACAGGACGTGTCCACAAGGCGGCAGAACTGAACTGAACTACTAGCGGTCAGATGTAGTTACAGGAAGTGTCCACAAGGCGGCAGCACTTTCTGATGCCCATATCTGGTTCTTGGGGCAAGCAAAGGTTCCGGGAAAGTCGGCTTCCAGGCTGTGAAATGTGGAATGTGCCTGAGCAAAAACCCAAGGACTTGTGTCTCACTACTTTTTCCTCTTGAAGCATCACACACACACCCTTCTTGATAGCATGACTTTTTTCACCCTAGCCCTTCTTGCTAGCTGTTTTTTGTACATTCCAAGTCTGTCCATATACTGGCTATAGCCAATGTATATTACCACCAACAGTTCTTAGGAGTATTCTTTTTCTTCCACGCTCTGTGTTGTTGTTTGTCGACTTTTGATGATGGCCATTGTGAGTGTGATATTTGGTGTCCATTGTCGTTTTGATTGGCATTCCTGCAGCCATTAGGGATGCTGAGCATCTTGTCCTGTGGTGGAGGTTTGATTTAGTTTTGTTTTGGGTTTTGTTTTCCTTTAAAGGGTGTGAGGACAATTTACCTTTGGAAGTTGGCTTCCTGGAGTTGTCTGGTTTTGGAATATATTTCTCCCATACCCGCCTCAGGGCGTTTCCTGAGGGCCGCTGTCGTTAACAGAACCACAGCCTTTGTGAATTAAGGTACCTGTGTGCACTGGTGTAGTTACAGAAAATGTCCACAGGATGGCAGCACTTTTTCTTGCCCACCTTTGGTTCCTGGGGCAACTAGATCCTTATGGAAAGTTGGCTTTCTGGTCTGTGAATTAGAGTGGAATGTGCCTGAGAAAACACCCAAGGGCTTGAATCTCACTTCTTTCTCTCTTAAAGCAGCTCACAAACGCCCCGTCCAGACTAATCCCGTCTGGGTCCACAGCACGCTGCTGAGGGTGCCTATGTGCCTAGGAGGCTGCCCTCTCAGGAAGGAGGGTTGAGCTGGGACCCCCAAAAAACAGGAAAAGTGGAGGCTCCATGATTATTGCCCCCAACTCTGAGAAGTCTTGATCCCACTCAGCACTCTGGTCCTCACAGCAGAGAGTAGAATTTTGAAAAGAGTTCAACGGATGGCAACGTGCCAGGCTGTGTCAACCCCACCCCAGTTCCGCAGTGGGAACCAAGCCTGCTCAGCCTCCAGGGCTGGGATAGCATCCCAAGTCAGGAAGATAATAGAGTAGTCACTGCTTTTCTTCCCTCTGCTTTACCGTCTTGCTGATGCTACGTTGCAGTACAGTCAGTTCAAATGTTGGGTTTGTTATCAGTGCACAGCTGATGGATTTGGGTATTATGTGTCTATGGGATATCTCTGTTGTCTTTGGGGCTTTTCTGCCATGGAAGGTCAAGCAGAGATCCTTATGAATTACCTATCTCATCAGGTCCTGGTGAATGATCTATCTTAGATACTGTTTCCTGTTTACAAAGAAGGAAGTTAGGAGATAATTTTTGTGGATTATCTCTTAGAGATACAGATTTCTGTGTGTATCTGAAAGGAAGGAATGAAGGAAGGAAGAGGATAATCCTTGTGGATTTTCTGTTACAGATACAGATTTCTTATCTATGTAGGTACTTACCTCCTAATTCATTTCAGGCCCTTCACTTTTTTTTCCTGGAACCCTTTATTTGACTTTGAATTCTCAGAGTCCCTCTTGAGTTGTAAATTTGTTTCCTTGTATGTATATTTTTATTTTTTCCAAGAAGTTATCTCATATGCCACAAACTTCCTCTGCTTAACTGATTTCCCTTAATGCATGATCCTTCAAGGTCTATCCTTGTGATTACCAGTGTCATAATTCCCTAATTTCAGTAGTAGTTTTTTAGGAGTGAGAAACAGTCTATTGGATATATGTGCAACGTCTTGCTTAAGCTTTAATCTCGGTGGAGATTTTCCTGGTTGTGTGTCTCGGCTATTGGAAGTAGTCCTCCAGTGTTCACTGGGGTTCATGTGCCTTTTGATTGAAGGTTTCCTCAGCATTTAGGGCCATGTGTGAGAATGTGAGACCCCAGGTTTAGCTCATCTTGACAGGTTGTTTATTTATTTTTTTTGAGGCATTTGGGGGCTGCTCATATACTGACTGTAGCCAGTGTATATTCCCACCAACAATTTAGGGGGATTCTTCCACTTCCAGGCTCCTTCCTGCATTTATTGTTTGTAGACTTGCGAGGATGGCCATTGTGACTGGCGGAATCTGACTTCCCGTTGTCATTTTGATTGGCATTCCTGCAGCAATTATGGATGCTGAGCATCTTGTCCTGTGCTGGAGGTTTTGTTTTGTTTGGCATTTGGCTTCCTGAAAGTCGACTCTTTTTGGAATGTATTTGTCCAGTATCCACACCATCACATTTCCTGAGGACAGCTATCATTACAGAACCCCAGGCCTTGTGAACTGAGGTGCCTGTGAGAACTGGTGATCAAGCTGTAGTTACAGAAAAAGTTCAAAAGGCAGCAGCATTTTTGCATGCCCACACTTGGTTCCCGGGGCAACCAGGAAAGCTGGCTTTCATGGGTGTGAAATAGAGTGGACTGTGCCTGGACAAACACAAAAGGGCTTGAGTTTCAGTACTTTTTGCCCCTATGGCATCACACAAACCCACCATCCAGACTAATCCCTTCCAGGTCCACAGCACCCAGTGCCTTGGAGGCTGCCCTCTCAGGAAGGAGGCTTTTGCTGCTAACCTCAGCACCAGGAGAGGTCGAGGCTAGCTGAATCATGCCTTCAAATTCCTTGGGCCCTTGATGCCACGGAGGACTCTGGTCCCAGCCAGAGAACAGTAGATTGTAAACCTTTAAAAGGGTTCAGTGAAGGGCCCCGTGCCAGGCTGTATCCACCCCTCCCCAGTCCAGCAGTGGGACCCAAGCTCACTCAGCCTCCAGGGATGGGATAGCATCCTAAGTCAGGGAGGTCATTTATAACAGAGGAGGCCCTGCTTTCCTTTCTTTTCCTTTAGCATCTTGCCATACTACATTGCAGCATAGTCGAGTTACGGTATTGTGATTGCTGTCAGCATACAGCCGCTTGATTCAGGTATTTTGTATCTGTGGTGTTTCTCTATTGTGTTTTTGGACTTTGTGCAATAACAAGTCTAGCAGGTCCCTGTGAACACCCCCTATTTCCTGCAGCAAAACACGGGTGCAGGTTCTCCTGCATGAAATATGACATCTTCCATATTGCCTTTTCCCTGCACCTTCATCAGCAGTTATTGTTTGTTGAGTTTCTGACAAGGGCCCTCTGCCTTCTGTGTGGTGATACCTTCCCGGGGTTTTGATTTGCATTCCTTATACTTAGCAATGATGACCTCTTTCCATGTGATTTCTTTTCCAGGGTGAGTTCAACTCTTCTCCAGATTGGCTCCCTTGAACTCAGCCCTGTTGTAGATTTTTTCTGATGACCACCACTAGAATGTTTGTGGAGATCAGCTGTTTTTTACTTCCAGACCCTCTGACCTTAAGAATACTCAATGGCCAACACCACATCTTTTCAAGTTGTTACAAGGCGGCAGCTTTATTCAGCCCCACACAACTTTTCCCCCTGTAATTTCCATGTTATTTTATTTTGAACAGAGATGATTTCTGAATTTATATGTGTTTCAGGTATCCAGGAACTTGATTCATTAATGTATAGTGGTTTATCTATTCTCTTTCAAGTCCTTGTTCCCATCTAGGTGATTACAGTTTTTCAGTAAACTTCCCTCTGCTATTCAGTAACTCATTTTCGACCATCTATTTGATCCATGTAAGTGTGTCTATGTTAATTCAAATCTCTTAATTTACTTTGCCTATATCTAGAGACTGAGAGCTCCTGCAGAGGGCAAGAGGCACTCCAGGAACATCATGGGGGCATGCTGCCTGCCACATCCTCCCGGGTCCCTGAGCTCCACCAAAAGCCAACCTTGGGACCCAAGCCTGCCCAGTCTCCAGAGATGTGATACCAACCAAGGTAACCGTGGGATGAGGGGAACAGAGTCAGCATATGTTTCTATATTTTTTAAGTTGATAAAGTCAGTTGAACTTGAGTATATGGGTGAATTACAACACATTGGGTTTTTTTTTTTAATTCATAGCAACTTGATTCACTCTTTGTTGTTGCATATAAGTTAAATACGCAGAGTGACAATATACAACCCTGATGAAATCCTTTCCCAATTTTGAACCAGTCCATTGTTCCAGGTCTGGTTCCTACTGGTACTTCCCGACCATCCAAGTTTCTCAGGAGGCAGGTAATGTGGTCTGGTATTCCCATCTCTTTAAGAATTTTCCACATTTTGTTGTGATCCACACAGTCAAAGGCTTAGTGTAGTCTATGATGCAGAAGTAGATGTTTCTCTGGAATTCTCTTGCTTTTCCTATGATCCAACAGATGTTTCAATGTGATGTCTGGCTCCTCTGCCTTTTCTAAATACCGCTTGAACATCTGGAAGTTCTTCATCCACGTACTGTTGAAATGTGTCTTGGGAACTTACTTTTGGTAGCGTGTGAAATCAGTGCGATTGTGCAGTAGTTTGAACATCCTTTGGCATTGCCCTTCTTTGGGATTGGAATGAAAACTGACTTTTTCCAGTCCCGTGGCCTGAGTTTTCCAAATTTGAATTTTCCAAGTTTGCTGTCATATTGAGTGCAGCACTATAATACCATCATCTTTTAGGATTTGAAATAGCTCAGCTGTATCCCACCAGGCTCCTCTGTCCTTGGGACTTCCCAGTCAAGAATACTGGAGTGGATTGCCATTTCCTTCTCCATAGGACCTTCCCAACCCAGGATCCAAACCCTGGTCTCCTGCATTGCAGGCAGATTCTTTACTGACTGAGCTACCAGGGACTGTGAGTATTCACTCATATGTAGATGGGTATATGTTGTGTTTTGGGTTCTATTCCTGTATGAAGTGAAGTGAAAGTTGCTCAGTCATGTCCAGCTCTTTGTGACCCCATGGCCTGTGCAGTCCGTGGAATTCTCCAGGTTGGAATACTGGAGTGGGTAGCCTTTCCCTTCACGAGGGGATCTTCCCAACCCAGGATCCAGACCCTGGTCTCCTGCATTGCAGGCAGATTCTTTGCTGACTGAGCCACCAGGGACTGTTAGGGATTCACTCATATGTAGATGGGTATATGTTGTATTTGGGGTTCTGTGCCTGTGGAGGTTATTACAGAGAGTGGAGGACCATTCCTTTTGTTACCCAGCGGGTCCTTGTGATTTATTTTCTAATTAGTAGTGTGCATTCAGTTCAGTCGCTCAGTCGTGTCCGACTCTTTGTGACCCCATGAATCGCAGCACACCAGGCCTCCCTGTCCATCACCAACTCCCAGAGTTCACTCAAACTCATGTCCATCAAGTCGGTGATGCCATCCAGCCATCTCATCCTCTGTCGTCCCCTTTTCTTCCTGCCCCCAATCCCTCCCAGCATCAGGGTCTTTTCCAATGAGTCAACTTTTCGCATGAGGTGGCCAAAGTATTGGAGTTTCAGCTTCAGCATCAGTACTTCCAATGAACACCCAGGGCTGATCTCCTTTAGGATGGACTGGTTGGATCTCCTTGCAGTCCAAGGGACTCTCAAGAGTATTCTCCAACACCACAGTTCAAAACAATCAATTCTTTGGTGCTCAGCTTTCTTCACAGTCCAACTCTCACATCCATACATGACCATTGGAAAAACCATAGCTTTGACTAGACTGACCTTTGTTGGCAAAGTAATATCTCTGCTTTTCAATATGCTGTCTAGGTTGGTCATAACTTTGCTTCCAAGGAGTAAGCATGAAGTGATGGGACCAGATGCCATGATCTTCATTTTCTGAATGTTGAGCTTTAAGCCAGCTTTTTCACTCTCCTCTTTCACTTTCATCAAGAGGCTTTTTAGCTCCTCTTCACTTTCTGCCATAAGGGTGGTGTCATCTGCATATCTGAGGTTATTGGTATTTCTCCTGGCAACCTTGATTCCAGCTGTGCTTCTTCCAGCCCAGTGTTTCTCATGATGTACTCTGCATAGAAGTTAAATAAGCAGTGTGACAATATACAGCCTTGACGTACTCCTTTTCCTATTTGGAACCAGTCTGTTGTTCCATGTCCAGTTCTAACTGTTGCTTCCTGACCTGCATACAGGTTTCTCAAGAGGCAGGTCAGGTGGTCTGGTATTTCCATCTCTTTTAGAATTCTCCACAGTTTATTGTGATCCACACAGTCGAAGGCTTTGGCATGGTCAATAAAGCAGAAAAAGATGTTTTTCTGGAACTCTCTTGCTTTTTCCATGATCCAGTGGATGTTGGCAATTTGATCTCTGGTTCCTCTGCCTTTTCTAAAACCAGCTTGAACATCTGGAAGCTCACGGTTCACATACTGCTGAAGCCTGGCTTGAGAATTTTGAGCATTATGTTATTTCCAATAGCTGGTTTCTATGGGCCCAATACATTTCTTCTCTGCTCTTTTTTCTAAGTGTGTGAACTGTGTGTCTTTGCTCAAGGAGCTCATATGTATCCATTGTTAGACCCGCCTAAAGTGATGCTGTATTATGATTTTGCTCACTGTCTCTCTCCGGTTCCCATGATCACTCTACCTTCTTCCCTGGGCCTGAAGATGCCATCATTCCATTGCTCTTTATGGCTGAGTAATATAGCATTGTGTGTACATCCCGTATACTTCATTCATTTCTGTGAATAACACTTAGGTTGCATCTGTGTCTTTGCTTTGAAAACCAGTACGGCAAGGATGGCACGGGTACCCCTGTCTTTGAAAATGTTGCTTCTCCCTGACTATGTGCTCAGTCATGTGATTGCTGTCTCCTGAGGCACTTCTGTGTGTCATTATTTCAAGATCCTCCATATTGTTCTTTCTAGTGGACGAACCAGTGGACATTTTCAGTAATCTCATGCAAATTAATTTCCTGATGGGAATTTCTATTCCTAAAATTTTCCCATTTTTATTTTGCTAACCTTCAGTCTTGATAATTTTTTGTGTTTGTAGTTATCAGTCCACTATTTCTTTGCCCTCTGAAGTACAGGATACCACATGTGATTCAGTATTTTAACAGAATATACTCCATCTAAAGATATTACAAAATCATGGCTGTATTGCTCTCTGCTGCCTACGATATCCTATTATTTTTCTTACATATGGGGCTTCCCTGGTGGCTCAGATGGCAAAGCATTACATTACGTATAGTCATTTTTATCTCTCAACCTCTACTCCAGTCTGGCAATGCCTACAACCAAATTCCCCAGGCATCCACCAGTTTCTGGATTTGTGAGTCTTTCTGTTTCATAGGTGGGTTCATTTGTGTCTTTTTTTAGATTCTACACAAATGTGACTTCTTATGGCCGTTTTCTGTGTGTTTCTGACAACCTTGCCTTAGTATGAGAAAATGTGGATTCATTTTCCTGAAAATATTTATAACTTCAATCAGAATTGTCCATTTTTCATACAGGAAATTATGGGCACAGATTTCCCTGCATGAAGTATGATATTTTCCAAATTTTGTACAGGAAAATGTGGCTGTAGAGTTTCCTGTATTAAATATGAAAATTGCCATATTTAATGCAGGAAAATATTGGCACATATAGAATATGGAAAATACATCTTCAGAGTGAACTCCTTTTGATTCATTCTTTAAAGAAAATCAGAATTTTTCTGGATTTTTTAACGGTACTAATTATCACCATGTGATACAATGTGTCTGGTAAAATGTGTCTTCAACTGCTTTCTAGGCCATATTTATCTTGTTGGTAGATTAATTGGCCTCATTTAACTAATTAGTTATTTTTGAAATATAGATTAAAGTGGTAAATCTAGTTTCTGTTTTTTTTAAATAATCTCAAGCAAAGGAAGTTTCTCAGTTGGATCTTTTGTTGTAAGAAATATCCCATTTTCATTTTGCTAGTTTTTTCTTCTCAGTTTTCTATTGTGTTTGTAGCTGTACATCAAGTATATTTTTTCAAATTGAAGTACAGTTGTTTGACGTAACTACATGGTTTTCTCAGGATATGGGCCCAGGTGTTGTAATGTCAAATCCTAGGCTTAGTCCCTCTTAATAGTTTTTTTCCAGTCCTTCGAAGCCTGCATTATACTGGCTGGTGCTGTTGTATATTCCCACCAACAGCTCAGGGCGATTGTTCTTCCTCCAGGCTCTCCCGCAGTTATTTTTTGTAGACTTCTGATGATAGCCTTGTGAGTGGTGAAATTTGATTTTCCATTGTCATTTTGATTGACATTCCTCCCACATTTAGGGAATCGTAGCATCCGTCCTGTGGTGGAGATTTGGGTTTGTTTTGTCTTTTTTTTTCCTTAACGGGTATGATCACAATTTACCTTTGGCAGTTGGTTTCCTGAAATTTGGCTGTGTTTCAGATTTTTTCCAATATTCGTCCCTGATCCTCAGGGCAGTTGTCACCAACAGAATCCCAGGCCTAGTGAATTGAGGCTCCTTTAGAACCCGTGATCAAATTTTATTTACAGAAAATATCCACAAGGTGGCAACACTTTTTAAGCCCACCTTTGGTTCCTGGGGGGTAACCAGAGCCTTAGGGCAAGCTGGCTACTTGGGCTGTGAAATAGTGGAATGTGCCGGAGAAGGTGATGGCACCCCACTCCAGTACTCTTGCCTGGAAAATCCCATGGACGGAGGAGCCTGGTAGGCTACAGTCCATGGGGTCGCTAGGAGTCGGACAGGACTGAGCGACTTCACTTTCACTTTTCCTTCCACGCATTGGAGAAGGAAGTGGCAACCCACTCCCGTGTTCTTGCCTGGAGAATCCCAGGGACGGGGGAGCCTGGCGGGCTGCCATCTCTGGGGTCGCACAGAGTCAGACACGACTGAAGCGACTTAGCAGCAGCAGCAGTGCCTGAGCAAACAGGAAAGGGCTTGAGTCTCACTACTTTTTCCCCTTAAGCGTCACACAAACACCCTGTCCTGACATCCTTTTCAGTTTCACAGTACACTGCTGAGGTTGCATATGGATCTAGGAGGCTGCACTCTCAGGAATGAGCTCTGAATTGGGAACACGCCCATCAGAAGTGGATGCTTGCTGATCCTTGCCTTCAGATTCCTTGTGGCCTTGATGCCACATGAGACTCTGGTGCCAGCCAGAATGTAGGAGACAGTACACATTTAAAAATGGCTTGAAAAACGGCACTGTGTCAGTCCAGGAGCCGGACCAAAGCCTGCTCAGCTTCCAGGGGTGGGATAGCATCTCAGGTCAGGGAGGTTGGGGATCATAGAGAAGGAACTGCTATTCTTTCCTTTTAACATTTTCCAGATGCCAACTTGCAGTATAGTCGATTTGCAGTGTTGTGATTTTTGTCAGTATACAGCTCCCTGATCAGGTATTTAATAATCATGTGGTATCTCTATTCTTTTTTTATTTTTGCCGTAGAATGTCAAGCAGAGTGCTAAGCATCAGGCCTCCTGGATTATGTATCCCAGATACACTTTTTTATGTATACAAAGAAGGAAGGTAGTTAATTTTTGAGGTTTATGTCTTATAGAGATTTCTGTGTATAATTAGAGATAAAGATTTCTGTGTACATACAGAATGAAGGAAGAGGATAATCCTCATGGATTATCTATTACAGACACACATTTCTTGTTTATGTAGGTACGAAACTCAATTCATTAAAGGCCCTTCACTTATTGTTTTTTTCCTGAGTACTTTGTTTGACTTTGGATTCTCAGAGTCCCTTTTTGGATTGTAAATATGTTGCCTTGTATGTTTATATTTGTTTTGCTTGGAACTTGCCTCATATTCCACAGTCTTCCTCTGCCTGACTGACTTCCCTTTATGTTTGGTCCTTCGAGGTCCATCCCTGTGGCTCCCAGTGTCCTAATTCCCTAATTTCAGTGTCTGTTTTTAGTGACTGAGAAACAGTCTACCGGATGTGTGTACCACATCACGTTTAAGCTTTGACCTCTCGTTGGAGATTTTGATGGCTGTGAGTCTTGGCTACTGGAAGTGGCGCTGCAGTGCTCCTTGGGGTGGATGTGCCTTATGGTCAGGTGTTTTCTCGGGATATAGGCCCAGGTGTGGGAATGTCAGATCCTATGCTGAACCTCTTTGGAGAGTTCTTCCCAGGTGTTCGAGACAGTCCCTTTCACGGGCTGTTGCCATAGTATTTATCCACCGACACCTTAGGGTCTTCCTTTTCCTCCAGGCTCTCTCCCGAACTTAATGCTTGTAGATTTGTGATGATCGTGATTGTGACAGTTGGCATTTGATTGACCATTGTCGTTTTGAGTGCCATTCCTTCAGCAATTAGGGATGCTTAGCACCTTGTCCTGTTGTGGAGGTTTTTTTTTTTTTTCTTAACAGGTGTCAGGACAATTTGCCTCTGACAGCTGGGTTCCTGAAAGTTGGGTGTGTTTGGAAATTATTTTTCCAATACTGCCCCAGGACATTTTCTCAGGGCATCTGTCATTATACAAGCCCAGTCCTTGTGAACTGAGATGCCAGTGAACTCTGGAGATAAAATAGTAGTTACTGAAATCGTCTGCAAGAAGACAGCACTATTCAGGCCTCCCTTTGGTTCCTGGGGTGACCGGAGCCTTAGGGAGAGTTTGCTCCCTGGGCAGTGAAATAGAGTGGAATGTGCCTGAGCAAACACGAAAGACCTTGAGTGTCAGGTCTTTTTCCTCTAAAGCATCATGCAAACAGCCGGTCCAGGCTCATCCTTTCAGGGTCCACAGCACACTGCTGAGGGTGCTCAGGTGCTAAGAGGCTGCACTGTCAGGAATGAGCCTTGAGCTGGGAACCCCAGCATCCTGAGAGTACTAGGCTTGCTGAGCCGCACGCAACCCTGACCCCAGCCAGAATGTAAGAGATGGTAGACATTTCAATAGGGTTCAACGAAGGGCACTGGGCCAGGCTGTGTCAACCACCCCTAGTCCCGAAGTGGGACCCAAGCCTGCTCAGCCTCCAGGGATGGGATAGCATCCCATGTCAGAGAGCTTGGAGATCATAGAAAAGGCACTGATTTACTTCCTTTCTTTAACATCTTGCCGATGCTACAGCGCAGCACTGCCGATTTGCCATGTTGTGACCGTTGTCAGTGGACATCACGGGATTCAGCTATCACGTGTCTATGGGATAGCTCTATGGTTGCTTGGGTTTTTACCATAGAATGGTGAGCAAAGTGCTGAGTACAGGGGCCTTTGACATTATCCCAGATACACTTTTTTGTGGATACAAGGAAGGAAGATAGTTAATTTTTGTGGTATATCTGAGAAAGAGATTTCTGGGTATAGGTTCAAGATGCATATTTCCGTGTATATGTGGAAGGAAGAGGATCATCCTTGTGGATTACCTACTGCAGATATACCTTTCCTGTCTGTGTAGGTACAGACCTCCTATTTCATTCACGACCCTTCAGTTATTCATTTATTTATTCATGGAACCCTAAATGTCTGACTTTGAGTCCTCAGAGTCTCTTCTTCGGTTGTAAATTTGTTGACTTGCGTGTGTATTTTCATTTTGCCTGGAATGTGCCTCATATACCATGGTCTCCTCTGCCTGACTGACTCCCCTTAGTGCAGGATCCTTCACGGTCCATCCCTTGGCTCCCAGTGCCCTAATTCCCTAATTTCAGTGGTGATTTGTAATGAGTGAGAAATAATCTACTGTATATGTGTACACTTCTTGTTTAAGCTTTAACTTCTGGTTGGAGATTTTGTGGTGGTTTGTCTCGGCTACTGGAAGTCATGCTGGAGGTTTGTTGGGGTGCTTGTGCCTTTTGATCGATGGCTTTCTCAGGATACAGGCCAAAGTGGGGGAACGTTGGATCCTCAGCTTAGCAGGACTTGATTGTTTTTTACCAGGCACTAGGAGACTGGCCACGATGCTGGCTGCTGCCGATATATGTTCCCACTGAGAGCTTAGGGAGATTCTTTCTCCCCCAGACTCCCTCCCATTATTGTTGCAGATTTGTGACACTGACCACTGTGAGTGGTGGGATTTGATTTACCATCGTCTTTCAACTGGCATTTCTGCAGCAATTAGGAAAGCTGAGCATCTTGTTTGGTGGGGGAGGTTTGTGTTTTTCTTTTCCTTAAAGGGTGTGAGGACAATTACCTCTGGGTATTCCTGAAAGATTCTGGCTGTGTTTGGAATTTATTTCTCTGGTGCTGGCCTCAGGACGGCTGTCATTCACAGAACCCCAGGCCTTGTGAATTGAGGTGCCTGTGAGCTAGGGTGATCAAATTGTAGTTCCAGAAAATGTCCACAAGGCGGCAGCACTTTTCAGGCCCCGCTTGGTGCCTGAAGGCAACCAGAGCCTTAGTGCAAGTTTGCTTTTTGGGCTGTGAGATGGAGTGGAATGTGCCTGAGCAAACAGGAAAGGGCTTGAGTCTCACTACTTTTTTCCCCTAAAGCCTCACACAAACACTGTGTCCAGACTAATCCCTTCAGGGTCCACAGTACACTGCTGAGGGCTTAGGTGCTAGGAGGCTGCACTCAGGAAGGAGGCTTGGACTGGGACCCGCAGCACCAGGGGTGGTTGAGGCTAGCTGAATTATCCCTTGAAATTCCTTGGGGCCTGATGCCAGGCGGGACTCTTGTCCTAGCCAGACAGAGCACACAGTAGACCTTTCAAAAGTGTTCAGTGAAGGGTACCCTGCCAGGCTGTGTCAACCCCACCTGAGTTCAGCAGTGGGACCCAAGCCTACTTAGGCTCCAGGGATGGGATAGCATCCCACGTCAGGGAAGTTGGACACAATACAGCAGGCAATGCTTTCCTTCTCCTTTCTTTAACATTTTGCCAAGACTACCTTGCAGCAGAGGCTATTTGCTTTCTGCCATTAGGGTGGTGTCATCTACATATGTGAGGCTATAGATATTTCTCCCAGCATCTTGATTCCAGCTTGTATTTCATCCACCTGGCATTTCACTTGATGTACTCTGCATGTAAATTAAATAAACAGGATCACAATATATAGTCTTGACATACTCCTTTCCCAGTTTTGAACTAGTCCATTGTTGGCCTGTCCAGTTCTAACTGTTGTTTCTTTTTTGTTGTTGTTATTGCTTTTAATTTTTTAATTAAATTTTTTTCTTTCTTTATTTTAATGGGAGGCTAATTACAATATTGTGGTGGTTTTTGCCATACATTCACATGAATCAGCCATGAGTGTACATGTGTTCCCCATCCTGAACCCCCCTCCCACCTCCCTCCCCATCCCATCCCTCAGGGTCATCCCAGCGCACCGGCCCTGAGCGCACTGTCTCATGCATTGAACCTGGACTGGTGATCTATTTCACATGTGATAATATACATGTTTCAGTGCTATTCTCTCAAATCATCCCAACCTCGCCTTCTCCCACAGAGTCCAAAAGTCTGTTTTTTACATCTGTGTCTCTTTTGCTGTCTCGCATATAGGATCATCATTGCCATCTTTCTAAATTCCATATATATGCATTAGTATACTGTATTGGTGTTTTTCTTTCTGGCTTACTTCGCTCTGTATAATAGGCTCCAGTTTCATCCACCTCATTAGAACTGATTCAAACGCATTCTTTTTAATGGCTGAGTAACACTCCATTGTGTGTATGCACCACAGCTTTCTTATCCATTCGTCTGCCAGTGGACATCTAGGTTGCTTCCATGTCCTGGCTATTGTAAACAGTGCTGCGATGAACATTGGGGTACACGTGTCTCTTTCAATTTTGGATTCCTCGGTGTGTATGCCCAGCAGTGGGATTGCTGGGTTGGATGGCAGTTCTATTTCCAGTTTTTTAAGGAATCTCCACACTGTTCTCCATAGTGGCTGTACTAGTTTGCATTCCCACCAGCAATGTAAGAGGGCTCCCTTTTCTCCACACCCTCTCCAGCACTTATTGCTTTTAGACTTTTGGATCGCAGCCATTCTGACTGGTGTGAAATGGTACCTCATTGTGGTTTTGATTTGCATTTCTCTGATAATGAGTGATGTTGAGCATCTTTTCATGGGTTTGTTAGCCATCTGTATGTCTTCTTTGGAGAAATGTCTGTTTAGTTCTTTGGCCCATATTTTGATTGGGTCGCTTATTTTTCTGGAATTGAGCTGCAGGAGTTGCTTGTATATTTTGGAGATTAATTCTTTGTCAGTTGCTTCATTTGCTATTACTTTCTCCTATTCTGAAGACTGTCTTTCACCTTGCTTATAGTTTCCTTCGTTGTGCAAAAGCTTTTAAGTTTAATTAGGTCCCATTTGTTTATTTTTGCTTTCATTTCCATTACTCCGGGAGGTGGGTCATAGAGGATCCTGCTATGGTTTACATCAGAGAATATTTTGCCTACGTTTTCCTCTAGGAGTTTTATAGTTTCTGGTATTACATGTAGATCTTTAATCCATTTTGAGTTTATTTTTGTGTATAGTGTTAGAAAGTGTTCTAGTTTCATTCTTTGACAAGTGGTTGACCAGTTTTCCCAGCACCACTTGTTTCTTGACCTACATACAAGCTTCTCCGGGGGCAGGTAAGGTGGTCTGGTATTCCCGTCTCTTTAAGAATTTTCCACAGTTTGTTGTGATCCACACAATTAAAGGCTTTAATTCTTTGAAAGTTTTTAATTTTATGAAAGTTTTAAATTTGATTTAAAAATATATACCTTATTTTATATATGACATATATATACCTCTATTTTTATATATAAGATATATACCTATATTGTCACATAGGGATATATACTGATATTTTCATATAATGCGTATATACCTATATTGCCATATATGAAATATATACATCTATCTTCATATATGAAATATATATTGAATACTATTCAGCAAAATAGCAAAATGAGAATGGGAAATTTTTAAAAATAGAAGATTCCATCAAGATACTGATTTTGATGAGATTTTTAAAAATCACATTAAGTAGTTTTACTCTGAAGTTATGCTTTACAAAGAACTTATCAGTGAAGTTAAGGCAATTAATCTGAATACAGGATAATACTTTTTATTTAAGATGCTTCTGTCAATGTTCTCTGACACATTTTATTTTCATTATTTTTGATGCATACATAGTGATTGCAGTTCACAGTGCTCTATAAATAGAAGTCATTTAGCAATCTTCTAGTTCCAAATTAAGCCTTCTGTACCTATTAAGATGTAAGGCAGTGTACTTGAGTAGGAAGGGTTCTCTTAAGTCCCTAAAAACATTACTCAAAAGGCACAACAATGATTTTCATTATGGTCCCTAGACTGGTGTTTGCAAATCTTCTAAGTCAGAAGGTCTGGAACTGCCATCTGACAATTTTAGTTAATAAGCCCTCCAGGTGCATCTGAGGCACTGAAGCAAACTGAAGTTTGAGAACTATTGCCCTGGAAGTCCTGGCAAAACTCATATTTTACCCGATTGTACAAATTGTGAGTTGCAGTTAAATGTTCATATCATGAGTTGCAGGAAATTTTTCATTCCTTTGGTTACAGAACAGTTGCAAATGAGTGCACTCAGAAAATATATGTATGTATATTTTCATATATGAAATATATACCGAGGTTTTCATACATGAAATATATACCGAATACTACTCAGCTATAAAGGCAACTAACATAATGACATTTTCAGCAGTATAACCCTAGAGATTATCATAGTAAGTGATGTAAGTCAGAAAGACAAAGAGCAATACCATATAATATCACTTATATGTGAAATTAAAGTATGCCACCAATGAACTTCTCTGTGAAATGGAAACAGACTCACAGATACAGAGAACTAGTGTTTACCAGTGGGGAGAGGGATGTAGGAGGGGCAAGATAGGTGTAGGGGATTAAGAGATAGAGACTAGGTATAAAATCAATAAGCCATAAGGATATATTATACAGCACAAAAAAATATACCCTTTATTTGTAATAATTTTAAATGGAGTATAATGATATTGAATCACTATTTTGTATATCCAAAACTAATATAGTATTATAGATAAACTGTACTTCAACTTAAAAATTGTTGATGAAAGTGAAAGTGAAGTTGCTCAGTCGTGTCCGACTCTTTGCGACCCCATGGACTGTAGCCTACCAGGCTCTTCCCTCCATGGGATTATCCAGGCAAGAGTACTGGAGAGGGTTGCAATTTCCTTCTCCAGGGGATCTTCCTGACCCAGGGATCGAACCTGGGTCTCCCACATTCCAGGCAGATGCTTTAACCTCTGAACAATAAGGAATGAAAAATAAGTGAAATAAAAATGGGAAATTTTAAAAAATAGAAAATTCTGTCAAATAATGGATTTAGATGAGAATTTTAAGAATCACATAAAGTAGCTTAACTCGTAATTTTTGCTTTCCAAGAACTTATTAGTCAAGACAAGCCAATTAATCTACCTAACACTAACCCTTGCCCAGCTAAGGGCACTAAGCACATTTTGTCACCAAGTTTTTTCAAGATAACTCTTGTTGGCAAAGGTTTCTTTAACTTTAACCTTTCTTGTCACTAATTGTAGCTATTTGAGGAACAACATTGTTCTGGTAGCAATATCATGTGGTCCAACAGGTCCTAAGACCACATTACCAAGGGTTTTCTTTTTTTCTTTTAGTTTTCATGAAAAAGCTTTATCAAAACCTCCCTCTGCCTTTTTAAAACAAGAGTTTTCTTTTTGAATGAGCAACTTAAAAAAGAGTTGTGCTGTACTTCATCTTGTCCATGTGAAATTCTTATGGAGAAAAAGTTACTTGTGAAGCTGTTAGCCCCAAAGCCTTCTATTCTCCCCTTAAAGTGCACCTGTCTTGCGTTATTAAGAATTTGGGAACTGCAAAGTGAAGAGATTACTGTGCTGAAGGAGCTGGGAAGTGCCCCATTTGGAGCGGTCCATCTGAGCAGGTGGAAGGGGCAGTGTGTTCTGTTAAGGTGACCAGGGAGAGCTCCATGTCAGATGAATTCTTCCAGGAGGCCCAGACCATCAGGTCAGTTTCTTCTGGGGAATCGTGGTTTAGCCCTCACCATGAGAGGATGTTCATGGTAACAGGTCTGTCTGTAACATCTGTAAGGCCTGAATCAAGAGTCCACATCTCATAGAATGAATGGAATATCACTCAGTCGTAAAAAATGAAATAATGCCATTTCAGCAACATGGATGGATGTAGAGACTACCACATGAAGATACAACACAGAAAGACAAATATCATGTGGCATCACTTATGAGTGGGCTCGAAACTGCGATGCATGTGAACTTCTCGACAAAACAGAAACTGTCTCAGAGCAAACAAACGTCAGGTTACCGAGCGGGAAAGGGATGGGGGGCTACTTAGGAATTTGGCATTGACAGGTGCATACTGCTATATATAAGGTAGATAAACAAGGCCCTCCTGTATAGCACAGGGAGCTACATTCAATGTTTGTAATAGCCTAATAATCTGAGAGCATGTATATAGGCGTGCTTCATATGTATATGTATTATATATGTTTATATGTAATAGATATAATGTTTATTATATACAATATATATATATTTAACTGAATCCCTTGGGTGTGTACCTGGAACTAACACAACATGAAGCAACTATTCTTCAATTAAAATGAACCCAGTTTTTGATAGGAAAAAAAGAGTCCACATGTCATTGACACAAATATTTGAAGTTTAAGTCAATTTAAAACACCATTACACAAAATGCATGTCTTTATAACTGCTTAAAGATGAATAACTGAGCTCATCGCCTTGAGTAACATGATAATGCACGTGCCTATAGTTAGACTAAGAAGAAAGGAAATAACTAAATATGTAACAAATCCTTATCTGTGAAAAAATTGTCAAGTTGAGGTGTCAAATCTAATTTATACATCTGAAAATTAAAAATTCATCCTGAATGCTCCTCGTTGTTAATTATTTAAGAAATGCAAATCAGAATTTCAATGAGGTACCACCTCAAACTGGTCAGAATGGCCATCAATTAAAACTTTTCAAATAACAAGTGTTGTGGTTGTGTGTTGAAGGTGTGAAGAAAAGGGAAGCCTCCTACACTGTTGGTTGGACTATAAATTGGTGTAGCCACTGTAGAGAAGAGTATGGCAGTTCCTCAGAAAACTCAAAATAGAGTAACACTATGATCTAGCAATCCCACTTCTAGCCATACATCCAGACAAAGCCATAATTTGGAAAGATACAGGTAGCATTCGAAAAGAATTTGTGCATACCAGCTGTAGATCTGACAGGAAACCTTTACTCTTACAGCTGAGATATCAGATTTGATTTCACATGTTGTCTGCTATATTTAGACTCTTGGTTCATACTCCATGTAAGCACATATTGTCATAATTAAATCAAAATTGAATGTTAGCTTTATTTTTCAGATGTGGTTTCCCTCAAGCAGCGTAGGAGCATTCCCTTTTCTCCAGGTCCTATTTCCCTGATATTGCGAGAGTCAATTCCTAGGCAGGTTGATAAGACGTCTGGGATCCCCAAGAAGGAGACAGGGGTCTGGAGTTCTCAAGGAGGAGAGAAGGGCAAATGTTTTGTTCTTTAAGCCCAGAGCTGATTGTACAACAAACAACTCATCTTGCTCAAGGATATGTTTTCCTTAAACTCTACCAATGATTATATAACAACAATGTATCCTGCTTGAGGAAGTGTTTCTCCTTCTTGAGAACTTTCTAACTAATCTGGTCATCTTAAAATGTATATTATGGGAGTGGGT
This sequence comes from Ovis canadensis, assembly GCF_042477335.2. Taxonomy (NCBI): domain Eukaryota; kingdom Metazoa; phylum Chordata; class Mammalia; order Artiodactyla; family Bovidae; genus Ovis; species Ovis canadensis. The sequence continues at coordinate 36,057,094 of NC_091262.1, forward strand.
CTGGTAAGACCTTTCTATTGTTAGTTCTAACCCCATTATCTTAAAATGTGAATTGCAGGAGTTCAGTTCAGTTCAGTTGCTCAGTCATGTCTGACTCTGTGACAGCTCTTTGCGACACCATGGACTGCAGCACGCCAGGCCTCCCTGTCCATCACCAACTCCCAGAGTTTACACAAACTCATGTCCATTGAGTCGGTGATGCCATCCAACCATCTCATCCTCTGTCGTCCCCTTCTCCTCCTGCCCTCAATCATTCCCATGAATCTTTCCCAAGGGTCTTTTCCAATGAGTCAGCTCTTTGCATCAGGTGGCCAAAGTATTGGAGTTTCAGCTTCAACATCAGTCCTTCCAATGAACACCCAGGACTGATCTCCTTTAGGATGGACTGGTTGGATCTCCTTGCAGTCCAAGGGACTCTGAAGAGTCTTCAACACCACAGTTCAAAAGCATCAATTCTTCGGCACTCAGCTTTGTTTACAGTCCAAATCTTACATCCATACATGACCACTGGAAAAACCATAGCCTTGACTAGATGGACCTTTGTTGGCAAAGTAATGTCTCTGTTTTTGAACATGCTATCTAGGTTGGTCATAACTTTCCTTCCAAGGAGCAGGCATCTTCTAATTTCATGGCTGTAATCACCATCTGCAGTCATTTTGGAGCCAAGAAAAATAAAGACAGCCACTGTTACCATTGTTTCCCCATCTATTTGCCATGAAGTGATGGGACTGGATGCCATGATCTTCATTTTCTGAATGTTGAGCTTTAAGCCAACTTTTTCACTCTCCTCTTTCACTTTCATCAAGAGGCTCTTTAGTTCTTCTTCACTTTCTGCCATAAGGGTGTTGTTATCTGCATCTCTGAGGTTATTGATATTTCTCCCAGCAATCTTGATTCCAGCTTGTGCTTCTTCCAGCCCAGCATTTCTCATGATGTACTCTGCATAGAAGTTAAATAAGCAGGGTGACAATATACAGCCTTGACGTACTCCTTTTCCTACTTGGAACCAGTCTGTTGTTCCATGTCCAGTTCTAACTGTTGCTTCCTGACCTGCATACAGGTTTCTCAAGAGGCAGGTCAGGTGGTCTGATATTCCTATCTCTTTCAGAATTTTCCACAGTTTCTTGTGATCCACACAGTCAAAGGCTTTGGCATAGTCAATAAAGCAGAAAAAGATGTTTTTCTGGAACTCTCTTGCTTTTTCCATGATCCAGCAGATGTTGGCAATTTGATCTCTGGTTCCTCTGCCTTTTCTAAAACCAGCTGGAACATCTGGAAGTTCACGGTTTACATATTGCTGAAGCCTGGCTTGGAGAATTTTAAGCATCACTTTACTAGCGTGTGAGATGAGGGCAACTGTGCGGTAGTTTGAGCACTCTTTGGCATTGCCTTTCTTTGGGCTTGGAATGAAAACTGGTCTTTTCCAGTCCTGTGGCCACTGACGAGTTTTCCAAATTTGCTGGTATATCGAGTGCAGCACTTTCACAGCATCATCTTTCAGGATTTGAAATAGCTCAACTGGAATTCCATCACCTCCACTAGCTTTGTTCATAGTGATGCTTTCTAAGGCCCACTTGACGTCACATTCCAGGATGTCTGGCTCTAGGTGAGTGATCACACCATCGTGATTATTTGGGTCATGAAGATGTTTTTTGTACAGTTCTTCTGTGTGTTCTTGCCATCTCTTCTTAATATCTTCTGCTTCTGTTAGGTCCATACCATTTCTGTCCTTTATCAAGCACATCTTTGCATGAAATGTTCCCTTGGTATCTCCAGTTTTCTTGAAGAGATCTCTAGTCTTTCCCATCCTATTGTTTTCCTCTATTTCTTTGCTTTGATCGCTGAGGAAGGCTTTCTTATCTCTTCTTGCTATTCTTTGGAACTCTGCATTCAAATGGGAATATCTTTCCTTTTCTCCTTTGCTTTTCACCTCTGTTCTTTTCAGCCCTATTTGTAAGGGCTCCTCAGACAGCCCTTTTGCCCTTTTGCATTTCTTTTTCTTGGGGATGGTCTTGATCCCTGTCTCCTGTACAATGTCATGAATCATCAGGCACTCTGTCTATCAGATCTAGTCCCTTAAATCTATTTCTCACTTCCACTGTATAATCATAAGGGATTTGATTTAGGGCATACCTGAATGGTCTAGGGGTTTTCTCCACTTTCCTCAATTTCAGTCTGAATTTGACAATAAGGAGCAGTACATGATCTGAGCCACAGTCAGCTCCCAGTCTTGTTTTTGCTGTCTATATAGAGCTTCTCCATCTTTGGCTGCAAAGAATATAATCAGCCTGATTTCGGTGTTGACCATCTGGTGATGTCCATGTGTAGAGTCTTCTCTTGTGTTGTTGGAAGAGGGTGTTTGCTATGACCAGTGTGTTCTCTTGGCAGTACTCTATTAGCCTTTGCCCTGCTTCATTCTGTACTCCAAGGCCAAATTTGTCTGTTATTTCAGGTGTTTCTTGAATTCATACTTTTGCATCCTAGTCCCCTACTATGAAAAGGACATATTTTGGGGGTGTTATTTCTAAAAGGTGTTGCAGGTCTTCATAGAACTGTTCAACTTCAGCCTCTTCAGTGTTACTGGTTGGGGCATAGACTTGGATTACAGTGATATTGAATGGTTTGCCTTGGAAATGAACAGAGATCATTCTGTCATTTTTGAGACTGCATCCAAGTACTGCATTTCAGACTCTTTTGTTGACCATGAAGACTACTCCATTTCTTCTAAGGGATTCCTGCCTGCCGTAGTAGATATAATGGTCATCTGAGTTAAATTCACCCATTCCAGTCCATTTTAGTTTGCTGATTCCTAGAATGTTGATGTTCACTCTTGCCATCTCCTGTTTGACCACTTCCAATTTGCCTTGATTCATGGACCTAACATTCCAGGTTCCTATGCAATATTGCTCTTTACAGCATTGAACCTTGCTTCTGTCACCGGTCCCATCCACAACTGGTTGTTTTTTTCCTTTGGCTCCATTCCTTTATTCTTTCTGGAGTTATTTCTCCACTGATCTCCAGTAGTGTATTGTGCACCTACCTACCTGGGGAGTTCATCTTTCAGTGTCCTATCTTTTTGCTTTTTCATACTGTTCATGGGGGTTTTCAAGGCAAGAATACTGAAGTGGTTTGCCATTCCCTTCTCCAGTGGACCACATTCTGTCAGACCTCTCCACCATGACCTGTCCGTCTTGGGTGGCCCCATAAAGCCTGAGGTTAAGGAAGAGTTAAAACCCATCATTGAAAATTTAAAGGAACAAGCACTATTTATTCCCTTTAACAGTCCATACAACACTCCTATTTTGGGTTTAAAAATGTCAAATAATAAATGGAGACTAATTCAAGATATATAAGTGCCTAATCCTTATACTTTATTGTCTGAAATTCCTGAACAAGCCATACATTTTTCAGTCATTGATTTGAAGGATACTTTCTAGAGTTAAACCTATATTAAATCTTCATGGGGTCCATCAGCCCCGTGACAGTCCATCCTTGGGAAACAAGCCTGCCCAGGCTTCAGGGATGTGACAGCAGCCCAGGTCACCAAGGCCTGAGGAGAACAGAGTCGGCATTCTCTTCTTATAGTTTGTATGTTGTATTGGTGTGTAGGTGACTTACAATGTTGTAGGGTGCGTTTGAATTTTCAGTTGAGTTCAGTTGCTCAGTCGTGTCTGACTCTTTGTGACTCCATGAATCGCAGCACGCCAGGCCTCCCTGTCCATCACCAACTCCCGGAGTTCACTCAGACTCATGTCCATCGAGTCAGTGATGCCATCCAGCCATCTCATCCTCTGTGGTCCCCTTCTCCTACTGCCCCCAATCCCTCCCAGCATCAGAGTCTTTTCCAATGAATCAACTTTTCGCATGAGGTGGCCAAAGTACTGGGGTTTCAGCTTTAGCATCATTCCCTCCAAAGAAATCCCAGGGCTGATCTCCTTCAGAATGGACTGGTTGGATCTCCTTGCAGTCCAAGGGACTCTCAAGAGTCTTCTCCAACACCACAGTTCAAAAGCATCAATTCTTCGGCACTCAGCCTTCTTCACAGTCTAACTCTCAAATCCACACATGACCACAGGAAAAACCATAGCCTTGACTAGACAGACCTTAGTCGGCAAAGTAATGTCTCTGCTTTTGAATATACTATCTAGGTTAGTCATAACTTTTCTTCCAAGGAGTAAGCGTCTTTTAATTTCATGGCTGCAGTCACTATCTGCAGTGATTTTGGAGCCCCCAAAAATGAAGTCTGACACTGTTTCCACTGTTTCCCCATCTATTTCCCATGAAGTGATGGGACCAGATGCCATGATCTTCATTTTCTGAATGTTGAGCTTTAAGCCAACTTTTTCACTCTCCTCTTTCACTTTCATCAAAAGGCTTTTTAGTTCTTCACTTTCTGTCATAAGGGTGGTGTCATCTGCATATGTGTGGTTATTGATATTTCTCCCAGCAATCTTGATTCCAGCTTGTGCTTCTTCCAGTCCAGCGTTTCTTATGATGTACTCTGCATATAAGTTAAATAAGCAGGGTGACAATATACAGCCTTGACGCACTCCTTTTCCTATTTGGAACCAGTCTGTTGTTCTATGTCCAGTTCTAACTGTTGCTTCCTGACCTGCATACAGATTTCTCAAGCAGCAGGTTAGGTGGTCTGGTATTCCCATCTCTCTCAGGTGGACAGCAACATGATTCACTTATGAATAGGCATGTACATGTCCTTTTTTGAGTTCTCTTCCCATATAGTTTATTATGCAGTGTTAAATAGGAGTCCTCGTTGATTATTTCATAAAGAGTATTGTGTGTATGTTCATCTCCACCAGCTCATTTCTCAATGCCCACCACTTTCCCTTTTGGTAACCATAAAGTGCTTTTCTATGTTGTAAGGCCATTTCTGTTTGTAAAGAAGTTCATTGGTATCCATTTTTAAAATCCACCTCCAAGAGATATCATATGAAACGTGTCTTCCTTTGTCTCACTTCCCTTACTCTGATTGTCACTACTTCCTTCCTGGTTGCTGGACATGGCATGATGTCACCCTCTTTATGGCTGAGTAATATTGCACTGTGTGCGTGCACCCCATCTTGTTTACCCGTTCATCTGTCCTTATCCACTTAGATCACTTCCAAGTCTTGGCTGTTGTACATAGTGCTACCATAAACGTAGTGTGCACCTGTCTTTTAAAATAATGGTTTTCTCTGGATCGAGGAACCAGAGATCAAATTGCCAACATCCGCTGGATCATGGAAAAAGCAAGAGAGTTCCAGAAAAACATCTTTTTCTGCTTTATTGACTATGTCAAAGCCTTTGACTGTGTGGATCACAAGAAACTGTGGAAAATTCTGAAAGAGATGGGAATCCCAGACCACCTAACCTGCCTCTTGAGAAATCTGTATGCAAGCCAGGAAGCAACAGTTAGAACTGGACATAGAACAACAGACTGGTTCCAAATAGGAAAAGGAGTGCATCAAGGCTGTATATTGTCACCCTGCTTCATTAACTTCTATGCAGAGTACATCATGAGAAACGCTGGACTGGAAGAAACACAGGCTGGAATCAAGATTGCTGGGAGAAATATCAATAACCTCAGATATGCAGATGACACCACCCTTATGACAGAAAGTGAAGAGAAGCTAAAAAGCTTCTTAATGAAAGTGAAAGAGGAGAGTGAAAAAGTTGGCTTAAAGCTCAACATTCAGAAAACGAAGATCATGGCATCTGGTTCCATCACTCCATGGGAAATAGATGGAGAAACAGTGGAAACAGTGTCAGACTTTATTTTTTGGGGCTCCAAAATCACTGCATATAGTGACTGGAGCTATGAAATTAAAAGACGCTTACTCCTTGGAAGAAAAGCTATGACCAACCTAGATAGCACATTCAAAAGCAGAGACACTACTATGCCGACTAAGGTCTATCTAGTCAAGGCTATAGTTTTTCCAGTAGTCATGTATGGATGTGAGAGTTAGACTGTGAAGAAGGCTGAGCGCCAAAGAGTTGATACTTTTGAACTGTGGTGTTGGAGAAGACTCTTGAGAGTCCCTTGGACTGCAAGGAGATCCAACCAGTCCATTCTGAAGATCAACCCTGGGATTTCTTTGGAGGGAATGGTGCTAAAGCTGAAACTCCAGTACTTTGGCCGCCTCATGCAGAGTTGACTCATTGGAAAAGACTTTGATGCTGGGAGGGATTGGAGGCAGGAGGAGAAGGGCATGACCGAGGATGAGATGGCTGGATGGCATCACTGACTCGATGGACGTGAGTCTGAGTGAACTCCGGTAGTTGGTGATGGACAGGGACGCCTGGCATGCTGGGATTCATGGAGTCGCAAAGAGTCGGACACGACTGAGTGACTGAACTGAACTGAACTGGATCTATGCCCAGTAATGGGATTGCTGAGTCCTATAGTACTTCTCTGTTTAGTTTGTAATGAACCATTGTTCTGTTCTCCTTCATGAATATTGACTTTATTCCCATCAACAGGTAGGAGTTTTCTTTTTTCTACATACCCTCTCCAGCATTTATTTTTGTAGATTTTTTGATGCTGACCATTCTGATTCATGTGTGGCGATACCACATTTTACCTCTGATCCACAGTTCTGTCATACTTAGAGATGCTGAGCATCTTTTCATGTGCTTCCTGGCCACCTCCAAGTCTTCTTTAGAGAAATGTCCATTTAAATCTTGTGCCTCTGTTTGGGGTTTTTTCTTTGCTCTTGAGGTGCATAAGCTGTTTGTGTGTTTTGGAGGTAAGTTCCTCATGGATGTCTTTTCTGCAAATATTAGTTACATTTTGAGGGTTGTCTTTTTGCTGTCTTTATGGTTTCCTCTGCTCTGCCATTGCTTTTAGGGGAATTCAGTGCCAGTTATTATTTTTTCATGGTTCTAACAGGTGGGTCAAGAGAGAACTTGCTGCATTTTATGTCAAAGCATATTCTTCTTTTTTCCTCAAGTTTCATATTATCCTTTTTACTTAAGCTTATTTTTGTGTATGCTGTTAGGGAGTATTCTAATTTCATTCTCGTTTCTTAAAAAACCTGCACATCATTCTCCATAGTGGCTGTTACTAATTTACCTTTTTACTGACAGTCTAGGAGGGTTCCCTTTTCCCCAAATTTCTCCAGCATTTATTGTTTCTCCAGTTTTGGACAGTGGCTGTTGTAAACCATGTGAGGAAATGCCTCATTGTAGTTTTGATCTGCATTGCTCTAATAAATAGTGATGCTGACATCTTTTCATGTGAGATATTTTAAAGGGCGTGAGTTAAACTTACCTCTTCAATTGGCCGCTTGGACGCCTACCTTGTTTCACATCTACACAGATGTATATGTGATTTGTTGGTTTTTTTCTTTATAGGTTAATACAGAGCGTGAAGTAAGTTTCCTTGTGTTACGCAGTGGGTTCTGGTGACTGACTTTATAAATAGTATTGTGCGTATATTAGTCTGAAGAAGCTCATTTCTCCCTGCTCCAGATCTCTCTATCTCAGTGACTGGAAGTTTCTTAGTCTGTGGTCCTGTGTCTTGGGGCAATAATTTCATTTGTATCCATCTTTAGATTACACCTAGAAGCAATATCATATGATACTTGTCTGTCCCTGTCTCCCTTACTTAACTGGGAATGATCATCTCTCCTTTCTTTCCTGAGGCTGGACTTGCTGTTAATTCCTACTTCTTTATGGTTGAGAAACATTTCCTTGTGTACATGTACCCCATGGCCTGTTTCCATTCCTGTGCTTCTATGACTCGCTTGCTTTCCGGTCTTGGTCATTGTACCTAGTGGGGCCAAAATCACAGGGTTGCCTGTCTCTATGAAAATTTTGGTTTTTATAACTGGCTGCTTCGACTCCACCCAAGTCCAGACGTGAAGACACAAGCCTGCTCAGGGATGGGAGAGAAGCCCAGGTCAGGGAGGGGAGAGGGAGTAAGCTCGGCATTGACTTTTCTGTTCCTTTTCTTTAATCTCATGTCTGTGCTATGTTGGAGTATAGTCAGTTTGCAGTTTTGTGTTTATCTTCAGGGTACAGCCACCTGATTCACTTATGACATATACCTACAGCGTCTCTGTTCTTTTTTGGATTCTGTTGCCCTAGATGATATTGTAGAAGGTAGACCAAGTTCCCTGTGCTGAACATCAGGTCCTTCTTGAGTATCTATTAGAGATACAGATTTCTGTGTGTATGTGGAAGGAAGATAAGAGATAATGGTTTTGGATTATCTATTACAGATACAGATTTCTCTGAATATGTTTGAGATACAAATTTCTGTGTATATTTGAAAGGAAGGAAGGAAGAAAAGAGATAATCCTTGTGGATTCTCTATTACAGATGCAGATTTCTGTATATATGTTAGACCTGACCTCCTAATTGATCCTTGCTCTTTCACTTTTTCTTGGATATCTTTGTGTTTGAATTCTCAGTCTCTTTTTGATTAATAAATGTGTTCCTTTATCATTTTTTATTTTGCCCAGAGGGACATCAGGTGCTATTTTCTTTCTTTCTTTGGCTGACTTCACTTATCTATGATTCTCCAACCTCCATCTTTGTGAAAATTAGTGGCATAATTTCAAAATTTCAGTGGTGGTTTTTCGTAGCTGAGTAATACTCCACTGTATATAGAAACCACATCTCCTTTAACTTTTAATCTGTCAGACAACGTCTTGCTGGCCCTGGTGTCATGTCTACTATAAATGGTGCTGCAGTGAACTTTGGGTGCACGTGACCTTTTTGTTGATGGATTTCTTGGGATATAGTCCCAGGTGTGGGTATGTCAGGTCATGGGCTGAGCTATTTTGAAATTTTATTTTCTGGCCTGTGAAGGCTGTCGTTTTTAGGGGTTATTGCCAATGTCCATTCCCACTGACCATGTAGGGGGTTTCCTCTCTGCCTGGCTCTCTCCCGCATCTATTGTTAATACATTTGTGAGGATGCCCATTCTGAAAAGTGTGATTTGATTTCTTGTTGTCTTTGTTGTTGTTGTTACATTTATGTTTATTAAAAACTGTTACAAACGCTTGTTGTCTTTTAGGTTGGTATTCCTATAATAATTAGGGATGTTGAGCATCTTGTCCTGTGGCCATTTGTTTTGTTTTTTATCTTTTCCTTAAAGAGTGTGAGGAAAATTTACCTGCTGCAATTGGTTTCTTGAAAGACGGTTGTGTTTGGAATTTATGACTGCAATATATGTTCCAGGACCTTTCCTCAGGGAAGCTGTCATTAACAGTTCCCCAGGCCTTATGAAATGCAAGATGTAGAGTATCTTATACAATAGAATGGGAAAGGCTAGAGATCTCCTCAAGAGTATTAGAGATAGCAAGGGAACATTTCATGCTAAGATGGGCCTGATAAAGGACAGAAATGGTATGAACCTAACAGAAGCAGAAGATATTAAGAAGCGGTTACAAGAATACACAGAAAAACTTAGGTACAAAAAAGTCTTAATGAGCTGGATAACTATGGAGGAGTGGTCACTCACCTAGAGCCGGATAACCTGGAGTGTGAAGTCAGGTTTGCCTATGGAAGCACTGTGTGTGCTCAGTCCCTTCAGTCGTGTCCCACTCTCTGTGACCCCACGGACGGTAGCCCGCCAGACTCCTCTGTCCATGGGATTCTCCAGGCAAGAATACTTGAGTGGGTTGCTGGGCCCTCCTCCAGGGGATCTTCCCGACCCAGGGATTGAACCTATGTCTCCTGCATCCCAGATGGACCACTTGGGAAGTCTGGAAGGAAGCATTACTATGAACAAAGCTAGAGGAGGTGATTGTAATCCAGCCGAGCTATTTCAAATCCTAAAAGATGATTCTGTTAAAATGCTGCACTCTCAATATGACAACAAATTTGGAAAACTCAGCAGTGGCCACAGGACTGGAAAGGTCAGTTTACATTCCAATCCCAAAGAAGGACAATGCCGAAGAATGTTCAAACTACTGTGCAATTGAACTCATTTCCCATGCCAGCAAGGTAATACCCAAAATCATTCAAGCTAAGCTTCAACAGTACATGAGCAAGAAATTATAGATGTACAAGCTGGATTTAGAAAAGGCAGAGGAACCAAAGATCAAATTGCCAATATCCATTGGATCATAGCGTTCTCCAAATTTGCTGTCATATTGAGTGTAGCACTTTAACAGAATTAACTTTGAGGATTTGAAACAGCTCAGCTGGATTTCAATCACCTCCACTAGCTTTGTTCAGTCGCTCAGTCATTCCAACTCTTTGCAACCCCATGGACTGCAGTACACCCGACTTCCCTGTCCTTCACCATCTCCTAGAGGTTGTTCAAACTCCTGTCTATTGAGTCAGTGATGCCATCCAACCATCTTGTCCTCTGTCATCCCTTTTCCTCCTGCCTTCAATCTTATTCTTCAGGGTTGATTTCCTTTAAGATTGACTGGTTTGATTTCCAAGGGACTCTCAAGAGTCTTCTCCAACACCACTGTGGTGTTGCATCAGATCTTTGGTGCTCATCCTTCTTTATGATCCAACACTCACATCCATACATGACTGCTGGAAAAACCATAGCTTTGACTATATCAGTCAGTCCAGTCGCTCAGTCATGTCTGACTCTATGCGACCCCATGAATCACAGCACACTAGGCCTCCCAGTCCATCACCAACTCTCGGAGTTTACCCAAACTCAGGTCCATCGAGTTGGTGATACCATCCAGCCATCTCATCTTCTGTCGTCCCCTTCTCCTCCTGCCCTCAATCCCTCCCAGCATCAGGGTCTTTTCCAAAGAGTCAACTCTTCACATGTGCTGGCCAAAGTATTGGAGTTTCAGCTTCAGCATCAGTCCTTCCAATGCACACCCAGGACTGATCTCCTTTATGACGGACTGGTTGGATCTCCTTGCAGTCCAGGAACTCTCAAGAGTCTTCTCCGGCACCACAGTTCGAAAGCATGAATTCTTCAGCGCTCAGCATTCTTCACAGTCCAACTCTCGCATCCATACATGACCACTGGAAAAACCACAGCCTTGACTAGATGGACATTTGTTGGCAAAGTAATGTCTCTGATTTTCAATATGCTATCTAGGTTGGTCATAACTTTCCTTCTAAGGAGTAAGCGTCTTTTAATTTCATGGCTGCAGTCACTATCTGCAGTGATTTTGGAGCCCCCAAAATAAAGTCTGACACTGTTTCCACCATTTCCCATCTATTTCCCAAGAAGTGATGGGACCGGATGCCATGATCTTAGCTTTCTGAATGTTGAGCTTTAAGCCAACTTTTTCACTCTCTTTTTTCACTTCCATCAAGAGGCTTTTTAGCTCCTCTTCACTTTCTGCCTTAAGGGTGATGTCATCTGCATATCGGAGGTTATTGATATTTCTCCCGGCAATCTTGATTCCAGCTTGTGCTTCATCCAGCCCAGCGTTTCTCATGATGTTCTCTGCATAGAAGTTAATGAAGCAAGGTGACAATATACAGCCTTGACATACTCCTTTTCCTATTTGGAACCAGTCTGTTGTTCCATGTCCAGTTCTAACTGTTGCTTCCAGACCTGCATAGAGGTTTCTCAAGAGGCAGGTCAAGTGGTCTGGTATTCCCATCTCTTTCAGAATTTTCCACAGTTTATTGTGATCCACACAGTCAAAGGCTGTGGTATAGTCAATAAAGCAGAAATAGATGTTTTTTTCTGGAACTCTCTTCTCTTCTTTTTCCATGATCCAGCGGATGTTGGCAATTTGATCTCTGGTTCCTCTGCCTTTTCTAAAACCAGCTGGAGCATCTGGAAGTTCACGGTTCACATACTGCTAAAGCCTGGCTTGGAGAATTTTGAGCATTACTTTACTAGCATGTGAGATGAGTGCAACTGTGCGGTAGTTTGAGCATTCTTTGGCATTGCCTTTCTTTGGAATTGGAATGAAAACTGGCCTTTTCCAGTCCTGCGGCCACTGCTGAGTTTTCCAAATTTGCTGGCATATTGAGTGCAGCACTTTCACAGCATCATCTTTTAGGATTTGAAATAACTCAACTGGAATTCCATCACCTCCACTAGTTTTGTTTGTAGTGATGCTTCCTAAGGCCCACTTGACTTCACATTCCAGGATGTCTGGCTCTAGGTGAGTGATCACACCATCATGATTATCTGGATCATGAAGCTCTTTTTTGTACAGTTCTGTGTATTTTTGCCACGTCTTCCTAATATCTTCTGCTTCTGTTAGGTCCGTACCATTTCTGTCCTTTATTGAGCCCATCTTTGCATGAAATGTTCCCTTGGTATCTCTAACTTTCTTGAAGAGATCTCTAGTCTTTCCCATCCTATTGTTCTCTACTAGTTCTTTGCATTGATCGCTGAGGAAGGCTTTCTTATGTCTCTTTGCTATTCTTTGGAACCTTGCATTCAAATAGGAATATCTTTCCTTTTCTCCTTTGCTTTTTGCTTCTCTTCTTTTCACAGCTATTGTAAGGCCTCCTCAGGCAGCCATTTTGCTTTTTTGCATTTCTTTTCCTTGGGGATGGTCTTGATCCCTGTCTCCTGTACAATGTCATGAACCTCCATCCATAGTTCATCACGCACTCTGTCTATCAGATCTAGTCCCTTAAATCTATTTCTCATTTCCACTGTATAATCATAAAGGATTTGATTTAGGTCATACCTGAATGGTCTAGTGTTTTTCTACACTTTCTTCAATTTCAGTCTGAATTTGGTAATAAGGAAGAGTTCATGATCTGAGCCACAGTCAGCTCCCAGTCTTGTTTTTGCTGACTATATAGAGCTTCTCCATCTTTGGCTGCAAAGAATATAATCAATCTGATTTCGGTGTTGGCCATCTGGTGATGTCCATGTGTAGAGTCTGCTCTTGTGTTGTTGGAAGAGGGTGTTTGCTATGACCAGTGTGTTCTCTTGGCAGTACTCTATTAGCCTTTGCCCTGCTTCATTCTGTACTCCAAGGCCAAATTTGCCTGTTATTCCAGTTGTTTCTTGACTTCGTACTTTTGCATTCCAGTCCCCTATAATGAAAAGGACATCTTTTGGGGTGTTAGTTCTAAAAGGTCTTTGACTTATATGGACCTTATCTATTAGAGACAGAAAGTTCTGTGTATGTTAGAGATACAGGTTTCTGTGTATATGTGGAAGAAAGGGAGGGAAAGACAGAGGGAGGGAGATAATCCTTGGGTTTATCTATTGCAGATTCACATTTCTATATTTATGTTACTACAAAATATAGAGGCTGCACTCTCAGGAAGGAGGCTTCAGCTTGGGGAGTCTACCCTGTATCCTTGGGGCCGGAGGGTCAGGCCACCATCATTGGGGTGCACTAGGGATTCTGGTCCCAGCCAGAAAAAAACAGATAGTACAGGTTTAAGAGACCCTAACACTATGAAGGGGTCTCTGCGAAGGGCACCCTGCTGGGCCATCTCACCCCTCTGCAGGCCAGCCCTGGGACTCAGGCCTCCTCAGGTCCAGGGATGGGGTAAGAGCCCATGTCTTAGAGGTCAGAGGGAATAAAGTAGGCATTACTTCTCTTTCCTTTTCCTTAGTCTCATTCTGATGCTCTGTTGAAGTTTAGTCGATCTTAAGTTTTGTGCTTGTCCTCAGTATACAATGAACTGATTCAGTTATGACAGATACATTCAGCATATGTGTGGTGGTTTTTGTTTTGATTTTTTCCCATGGAGTTTACTGAACAAGGTCCAGTAAAGTTCTCTATTCTGATCATCAGGTCCCTGTGGACTGATATTAGAGATGCAGATTTTTTGTACATGTGCAAGGAATCAAGGAAGGAAACAGTCCTTGTAGATGATCTATTTCAGCAACAGATTTCTACATCTATGTTAGAGATAAATACTTCCGTGTATATGTGAAAGGAAGGAAGAAAGAAATCAAGAAAGGAAGGCCCAAGATAAGCCTTGTGGGTTAGCTCATACAGATACAGATTTCTGGATATAGGTTGGATATACAGATTTCAGTGCCTATATGAAAGGAAGGAAGGACGGGAGGAAAGAAGGAAGGGAGGAGGAGATAATCCTTGTGAATTACCTATTACAGACACAGAGTTCTGTGTATACATTAGTACTGACCTCCTAATTCTTCCCTGACTCTTTCCCTTTTATTCCCCCCCTCCCCGCCCCCTTTGGAATTCTGGTTCGTGTTTGCATCTCAGAGTCACTTTTTATGTTGGAAATGACTTCCTCTGTCTCCCCTTTTTGCAGTTTTGCCCTCCAGGGATTTCATCTGCTGTTTTCTTCCTCTGCTGCTCATTTCTCTTAATGTATAATCCCCCAAGGTCCATCATTGTGGGGACCATTGGCCTAATTCCATAATTTCAGTGAGTTCTTAAGTCCAAGTAGCAGCCCATTGTATGTACGCAGCACGTTTGTTGAAGATTTAATCTGTCATTGGCACTTGTCTTGGGTTTGTGTCTTGGCAATTGGAGATACCACTGCGGTGAACGTTGGGGTGCGTGTGTCATTTTGGATGACAGTTTTTCGTAATATAGGCCCAGGTGTGGGTATTAGAATCCTAGGTTTAGCTGTCTTGAAATTTTTTCTTCTGGCCTGTGGAGGCTGTCCCTTCAAGGGGTTGTTGCCCTTGTCTAGTCATTATCTCCTGGCTCTGTTTGCAGACACTTAGGATGCCCATGCTGTCAGATGGGATTTGATTGCTTGTTGTCATTTTGATTGGCATCATTCCTATAATAATTAGCGATGCTGAACATCTTGTCCTGTGGCCATGTGGGTTCTTTGTTTCTTTCTTTCGTTAAAGGATGTGAGGAAAATTGACCTTTGAAACTGGGTTTTTGAAAGTCAGTTGTGTTTGGAATTCATTTCTGCAATACCTTCCCCAGGACCTTTCCTGAGGGCAGCTGTCATTAACTGCCTTTTGAATTGGAGGTGCCAGTCAGCACTGGTGGGCAAGTTGCTATTACAGGATGTTTCCACAAGGTGGCAGCACTTCTTCATGCCCAACTCTGGTTCCACCTGCAACCAGAGCCTTAGGGAAAGTCCAGTGCTGTGCTGTGATTTAGAGTGGAATGTGCAGGAGCAAACGCCCAGGGGCTTATATCTCACTACTTCCTACCCCCTGAAGCTTCACCCCTCCCTCCTCTAGCCTCATGCCTACCTGGGGCACTGCTCCCTGCTAAAGTGCCTAGGAGGCTGCACTCTCAGGAAGGAGTCTTGAGTTGGGGATCCCAGGAGACCTGGGATCGGAGTGATTTTCTGTGTTCTTCCAAGTAATAGGGTCGGGCCGTTAGGATTTGAATTCACTAGGATTCTGGACTGAGCCAGGGTAAACCAGACAGTACAGATTTAAGAGGGGTATCTATGATGGGCACCCTGCTTGGCTGTCTTGACCCCACCCTGGTCCAGCCCTGGAACTCAAACCTACTAGGTTCCAGAATTCAGATAGCATCCCAAATCCAACAGGTGCAGGGAGTAAACTAGGCATGATTTCCTTTCCCTTTTTAAAAAAATCATTTCATGCCCATGCTTTGTTGAAGTCAATTCACGGTTTTGTCCATGTGCACAGTGTCCAGTGGACTGATTCAGCTGTGACACACACACAGGCTTCACTACTTTTTATTGATTCTTATGCCATAGAGGTTGTTGAGCAAGGTCACGTAAGTTCTCTGTGCTGGACGTCAGATGCCTTTAGGGCATTATTAGAGGTGCAGCTTTTTGGTACATGTGCAAGCAATGAAGGAAGGATGTAGGCCTTGTGGATTACATACTACAGCTACTGATTTAATTATGTTTGAGATAAATATTTCTCTGTATATGTGCCTGAGGGAGAGGAAGCAGGCAGGCAGGCAGAGGAGAATCCTCATGGATTAGCTAATAGAGATGCCTATTCCTGTGGACATATTAGAGATACCGGAGAAGAAAATGGCAACCCACTCCAGTATTCTTTCCTGGGAATCCCATGGGCAGAGAAGCCTGGTGGGCTAGAGTCCATGGGGTTGCAAAGTGTCAGAGAAAACTTAGCGGCCACAGAACAACAAGCATGTTAGAGATACGGATTGCAGTGCACGTGTGGAAGGAAGGAAGGAGCTAATCCTTGTGGTTTACCTATTACAGGTATAGATTTCTGGGTATGCTTAGTAGCAACTTCCTAACTCATCCCTGGCAGTTTCCTTTTATTTATTTTTTGGGGGGAATCCTATGTGTTAGAATGTCAGACTCTCTTTTTGTGTTGTACATGACTTCCCCTGTACCTCGGTTATTTTTGCCCAGAAGGGACATCATCTGCCTATTTCTTTGTCCGTTGGTGGCTTCACTTAGTGTATGATGCTCCAAAGTCCATTCTGTGGAGACAATTGGCCTGATCTCATAATTTCAGTGGCAGTTCTTCGAGTCTGAGAAATAGCCCATTGTATATACGTACCACATTTCTTTAAGATTTCATCTGTGGATGGACCTCTTCTCATGTCTGTCTCTTCGCATCTGGAGGTCCCATTGCAAGTGAACGTTGGGGTGCATGAATCATTCTCAGTGATGGTTTTTTGTAACAGAGGCCCAAGAGTGGATATTAAATTCCTAGGCTTAGCTCTCTTGAATTTTTCTCTTTCTAGGGGCTGTTGTCAATGTCCATTCCCAGGGCACTTGTTGGGGGTTCTGTCATTTCCCTGCCGTCTCCACCATTTACTGTTTGCAGATAGTCAAGATGGTTGTTCTGTCAGATGGGATTTAACTTCTTGTTGTCACCTTTTTTTTTTTTTTTTTGAGAATAAAACTTTTTTTAATTTGGCCTTCACTCAGCTATTGGGGAAATTTTGAAAATTTCCAGACTTGCCTTTTTAAAAGGACCCCCGTGGGGAAAGACTCAATGTTTCAGTAAGACTTCTGTTTTCCTAACAGAAATTATAAAAGCAGGAGAGAAAATACAGAAATTCTCTTTCACATGGTTTTTAGGCAGTGCTTCTGAGGCAGAAGGCAGATGGGCCCCTCCAGGGTGAGCAATTTGAGTTCATTCCCTGTGGACAGAAACTCCAGGACAATGGAGAGAGGAGGCCAGGCTCTACCCTGATAAAAGATAAAAGACCACATATTTCTCATTCTCGAAGTTAGGGAGACCTTCCTGACTAAGCTTCTTGGAGGTCAAAAGAGGGATGATGTCAAGTCTACCCATAGTCCTTTTTACTGGAATCCATCTTGGCTGTAAATGATTCAACTACCAGAGGGCCTAACTCTGAATCTGCCGTGTGTCTATCCACATGCGCGGTACTTTTCTCCTAATAAATATTTTACGTGTTTCCCTGCTTTCAATGTTTATAGTGGTGGTGGTTTAGTCGCCAAGTCGTGTCCAACTCTTGGGACCCAGTGGACTGCAGCCTGCCAGGCTCCTCTATCCATGGGATTTTCCAGGCGAGAGTACTGGAGTGGGTGCCATGCCTTCTCCAGGTCTTGCTGTCATTTTGACTGCCATTCCTCCTGTCATAGTTAGGGTTGCTGAGCATCTTAGTTCTGGCTGATTGGATTTGGGTTTGTTTGTTTTTTTTTCATTAATGGGTGTGAGCAAAATTTACCTGTTCCTATTGGCTTTTTGAAAGTTGGCTGTTTTTGGAATTTATTTCTGCAAAACCTGCTGGGGAGGTGCCTAGGAGGCTACACTCTCAGGAACAAGGCTTCAGCTGGCATTCCCAACCAGGGCCCTGGACACTTGGTGACTTTACTCTGTATCCTTGATACCAGAGGGTCAGGCCACCATCGTTGGGGTGCACTAAGGATTCTGGTCTCAGCCAGGAAAAAAACAGACAGTACAGGTTTAAGAGGCAAGTCTATGAAAGGCACCCTGTGGGCCTTCTTGACCCCACCACAGGCTAGCCATGGTACTCAAGTTTCCTCATAGTTCAGGGATGGGATAAGAGCCCAAGTCTCGGAGGTCAGAGGGAATAAAGTAGGCATTACTTTTTTTTCCTTTTCCTTAGTCTCATCCCTATGCTCTGTTGAAGTCTAGCCGATCTGAAGTTTTGTGCTTGTCCTCAGTATACAACGAACTGACTCAGTTATGACAGATATATTCAGCATATGTGTAGTTGTTTTGATTTTTTTTTCCATGGAGTTTTTTGGACAAGGTCCAGTAAGTTCTCTATTCTGACCATCAGGTCCCTGTGGACTGTTTATTAGAGACAGAGTTTTTGTACATGTGCAAGGAACCAAGGAAGGAAATGGTCCTTGTACATGATCTGTTCCAGCGACAGAGTTTTATGTATATGTTAGAGATAAATACTTCTGTGTCTAGGAAGGAAGGAAGGACGGAGATAAGCTTTGTGGATTAGCTCATACAGATACAGATTTCTGGATATAGGTTGGATATACAGATTTCAGTGCCTATGTGAAAGGAAGGAAGGAGGAGATAATCTGTGGATTACCTATTTCAGACACAGATTTCCATGGATACATTAGTACTGACATCCTAATTCATCCCTGGCTCTTTCCCTCCCCCCTGCCCACTTTGGAATTCTGGGTTTGTGTTCTCATCTCAGAGTCTCTATGTCGTAAATGACTTTATCTAGTTTTCAGTTTCGCCCTCCAGGACATCTGCTATTTTTTTCCTCTGTTGCCGATTTCTCTTAGCATCTTTTCCTCCAAGGTCCATCATTTTGGGGACCATTGGCCTAATTTCATAATATCAGTGTTCATTTTTCAAGTCTGAGTAATAGACTATTTTATATTAGTACCACATTTGTTTAAGATTTCATCTGTCATTGGACCTTATCTTGGGTCTA
Organism: Ovis canadensis; assembly: GCF_042477335.2. NCBI lineage: Eukaryota > Metazoa > Chordata > Mammalia > Artiodactyla > Bovidae > Ovis > Ovis canadensis. Next base: position 36,075,759 of record NC_091262.1, read on the forward strand.
TGTCTTGGCAATTGGAGGTACCACTGCAGTGAACATTGGAGTACATTTTTCCTTTTGAATGATGGTTTTTTTATACTATAGGCCCAGATGTGAGTATTAGAATCCTAGGTTTAACTGTCTTGAAATTTTTTCTTCTGGCCTGTGGAGGCTGTCCCTTCAAGGGGTTGTTGCCCATGTCTGTTCCTAGGGAACTTGAAAGGGGTTCCTGCATCTTGGTGCATCAGTTCAGTTCAGTTGCTCAGTTGTGTCTGACTCTTTGCAACCCCATGGACTGCAGCACGCCAGGCCTCCCTGTCCATCACCAACTCCCAGAGTTTACTCAGACTCATGTCCATTGAGTTGATGATGCCATCCAACCATCTCATCCTCTGTCATCCCCTTCTCCTCCCACCTTCAATCTTTCCCACCATCAGGGTCTTTTCAAATGAGTCAGTTCTTCACATGAGGTGGCCAGAGTATTAGAGTTTCAGCTTCAAAATCGGTCCTTCCAGTGATTATTCAGGTCTGATCTCCTTTAGGATGGTTTGGTTGGATCTCCTTGCAGTACAAGGGACTCTCAAGAGTCTTCTCCAACACCACAGTTCAAAAGCTACAATTCTTCGGCACTCAGCTTTCTTTATAGTCCAACTCTCATATCCATACGTGACTACTGGAAAAAACATAGCCTTGACTAGACGGACCTTTGTTGGCAAAGTCATATCTCTGTTTTTCAATATGCTGTCCAGGTTGGTCATAACTTTTCTTCCAAGGAATAAGTGTCTTTTAATTTCATGGCTGCAGTCAGCATCCTGTTGCATGGAGAAACCAATTCTGACTCCATGTTGAAAACTGTTTTTTTGACTGCTTTTCATCTTTAATTATTATATTTGCACTCAATGACTTGCCTGGAGGTCCCTATCCGCCCCCCACCCCCCCCCCACCCCCCCACCCCCCCACCCCCGCTTGACTGTCAACTAAAGTGCCTTTGTTCAGCTCAGGGAGAGATCATTTGTCCTTGCCTACCTGTAAATAGAAGAGATTAACACACCCTTTCAGAAGGCTTTTCATTCCCTTGGAAATGTTTTGCAAGACTGAGACCCTCAATTTACTTCCCCACTGCATCTCCCTCTCCTTCTGCCTTCTGATTTCAGTTCCTCATTGTTTCTTTCTCTCTGGTCTATAAAACAACCTGGCATCCAGACCCCAATAAGATGGTTAATTTGAGGCGCTAGTCTGCCATCTTCTCAGTCTGCTGGCTCCCCGATTAAAGTCCCTTCCTTGCCTCAACACCTCATCTCTCAGATTCATTGGCCTATTGTGCAGTGAGCAGAGTGAGCTTGGACTCGGGAACAATTTGGCTTAGCCAGCCAGGAGTCTTGCTGCTTGTGGCTAGCCGGCCCCAATCAGAAAATATTAGGGCAAGACCCTAGCAGCTGCTGGGACCATTTGTTGTCCTGAAGTTCTTCCCTTCAGGATTCCCTGAAGTGACACTGGCTACCCCCAGCACTTGGCAGGTGAGCCAAGTAACCGACAACCGACTCTATTCTAGAGTAGAGAGACTCTATTTCATTGTAGGGTGAGTATATGCAATTTGATAGCGGTTCAGCCAGTATGATGTTTTTTGTGTCCTTTTGTGTTAAGGGCTGATTGGTTAGATTTTGTAGGGCAAGTTGTTCCAGTGTGCACATGGAAATTTTAGGTAGTTAGAATAGGAAACAGGAGTCCAAAATGGCGGTGGCTAAAAGACAAGCCACCTTATTGCCAAATTCAGACTTAAACTGAACAAAGTGGGGAAAACCACTAGACCATTCAGGTATGATCTAAATCAAATCCCTTATATTATACAGTGGAAGTGAGAAATAGATTTAAGGGACTAGATCTGATAGAGTGCCTGATGAACTATGGATGGAGGTTCGTGACATTGTACAGGAGACAGGGATCAAGACCATCCCCATGGAAAAGAAATGCAAGAAAGCAAAATGCCTGCCTGACGAGGCCTTACAATAGCTGTGAAAAGAAGAGAAGCAAAAAGCAAAGGAGAAAAGGAAAGATATTCCTATTTGAATGCAGAGTTCCAAAGAATAGCAAAGAGACCTAAGAAAGCCTTCCTAAGCAATCAGTGCAAAGAAATAGAGGAAAACAATAGGACAGGAAAGACTAGAGATTGCTTCAAGAAAATTAGAGATACCAAGGTAGCATTTCATGCAAAGATGGGCTTGATAAAGGACAGAAATGGTATGGACCTAACAAAAGCAGAAGATATTAAGAAGAGGTGGCAAGAATACACAGAAGAACTGTACAAAAAAGAGCTTCACAACCCAGATAATCATGATGGTATGATCACTCACCTAGAGCCAGACATCCTGGAATGTGAAGTGAAGTGAGCCTTAGAAAGCATCACTACGAACAACGCTAGTGGATGTGACGGAATTCCAGTTGAGTTATTTCAAATCCTAAAAGATGATGCTGTGAAAGTGCTGCACTCAATATGCCAGAAAATTTGAAAAACTCAGCAGTGGCCACAGGACTGGAGAAAGCAGTTTTCATTCCAATCCCAAAGAAAAGCAATGCAGAAGAATGCTCCAACTACTGCACTATTGCACTCATCTCACACGCTAGCAAAGTATGTGAATATGTGAACCATGAACTTCCTGATGTTCAAGCTGGTTTTAGAAAAGGCAGAGGAACCAGAGGTCAAATTGCCAACATCTGTTGCATCATGGAAAAAGCAAGAGAGTTCCAGAAAAACATCTATTTCTCCTTTATTGACTATGTCAAAGCCTTTGACTGTGTGGATCACAATAAACTGTGGAAAATTCTGAAAGAGATGACAATACCAGACCACCTTACCTGCCTCTTGAGAAACCTATATGCAGGTCAAGAAGCAACAGTTAGAACTGGACATGGAACAACAGACTGGTTCCAAATAGGAAAAGGAATACGTCAAGGCTGTATATTATCACCCTGCTTATTTACCTTATATGCAGAGTACATCATGAGAAACGCTGGGCTGGAAGAAGCACAAGCTGGAATCAAGATTGCCGGGAGAAATATCAATAACCTCAGATATGCAGATGACACCACCCTTAAGGCAGAAAGAGAAGAGGAGCTAAAGAGCCTCTTGATAAAGGTGAAAGAGGAGAGTGTAAAAGTTGGCTTAAAGCTCAACACTCAGAAAACTAAGATCATGGCATCCGGTCCCATCAATTCATGGGAAGTAGACGGGGAAACAGTGGAAACAGTGCCAGACTTTGTTTGGGCTCCAGAGTCACTGCAGATGGTGATTGCAGCCATGAAATTAAAAGACACTTACTCCTTGAAAGTTATGACCACCCTAGATAGCATATTCAAAAGCAGAGATATTACTTTGCCACCAATGGTCTGTCTAGTCAGGCTATGGTTTTTCCAGTGGTCATGTGTGGATGTGAAAGTTGGACTATGAAGAAAGCTGACTTCCAAAGAATTGATGCGTTTGAACTGTGGTATTAGAGAAGACTCCTGAGAGTCCCTTGGACTGCAAGGAGATCCAACCAGTTCATCCTAAAGGAGATCAGTCCTGGGTGTTCATTGGAAGGACTGATGCTGAGGATGAAACTCCAATACTTTGGCCACCTCATGCAAAGAGTTGACTCATTTGAAAAGAACCTGATGCTGGGAAAGATTAAAGGCAGGAGGAGAAGGGGAAGGCAGAGGATGCGATGACTGGATGGCATCACCGAGTTGCTGGACATGAGTTTGAGTGAACTCTGGGAGTTGGTGATGGACAGGGAGGCCTGGCATGCTGTGATTCATGGGGTCACAAAGAGTCGGACACGACTGAGTGACTGAGCTGAACTGAAAAGACAAGGAAGGGAAAAGCCTTCAAAAATAGAACAAAGGAAGGTCTGAGGACCGGAGTGAGGACCTCAGGTAGACCACACAGCACTCCTGGCTAGCCCAGTTTACACAGGACAGGCCCGGGGCAAGGAAGAAACACAAAAAGAGGAGCCATAGGGCTGGGGCACCCTCTCTTCTCTTCGTGTCTTTGGGTTGACATGCCCTCATGCCTCGAGGATGTATTTTCCTGCTATTTTCTAAATAAAACTGAGCTGTAACACGGAGCTGTAACGCTGATCTAATAGCTATAACACGGTCTGTTCAGGAACCGAGAGCTATAACACGGTATGTCCAAGAGCTGTGATGTGCCGAGGATTTTAATGTCCATTGCTTCAAATTTTTGGTGAGATGAGACAGAACCAAGATTCCACTTGTCTGACAGAAACATATTTTCCCCTCAATCTGGGCTTTTCGTTTACAGGATAAGCAAATTTGGTTGGGTACCATTTGTTGGGTACCCCTCGCCCAGAGGGGAGGTGGTGTTGGACTCTACCTTGAACATTTTCACTGGGAACTAGTCCTCGTGGGGCATGCCCACCATAGTTGCAAGTAACTCAATTGTAGGATAAATGTATTTACCTGATTTGGGAGCTGGTCCAGTTGGAACCGGTTCATTTGGGAGGTAAATCTTGTGGGAGTGGGTAACCTAGTTGGAATTACTTCATTTTATAAGGTAAATTTATTACCTGATCTGGGAATAAGTTCATCTGGATGCATTGATGCTAGAATCTGTGCCGGTTTTGTTGGAATCTGTGTCTTCTGTGTTTGGCATTATACAGCTGATGAAAGTGGGAAAACTCTCATCTATCCCAAAGGTAAGATCTATGGGGTGCACATTAGATATGTTAAGATCAGGAGAACAAAGCCCCTGAATGGCTCAAAATTAAATAATCTGGCCTCATAGACACAGACCAGTTTAGCGTCTGCCTGGAGGCCTCATAGCCACCTACAAGCTGAGTGTCAGCATACAGACCTCTAGTTGGACACAAGCTGAGCATCTGCCCAGGTGCCTCATAGACAACATGAGCTGAGCATCAGACTAGAGGCCTCAAACACATGCACGAGATGAGAGTCAGTCTTCAGGTTTGTAGTTAGACAGGAGCTGAGTGTCTGCCTACAGATCTCATAGACATACACGAGATGACAGTCTGCCTGGAGGCCTCAAAGATAAACACAAGCTGAGCATCTGACAAAAGGCCTGTATATAGACAAAGTCTAAGCATCTGCCTAGAGGCTGCATAGACTCACACGAGCTGACCACGTGCCTAGAGAACTCATAGACACACACGAGCTGAGCGTCTGAATAGAGGCCTCATAGAAACACAGGAGGTTTAGCATCTGACTAGAGGCCTCACAGACACACACTTGTGCTCAGAGTCTGACCAGAGGCCTCATAGACAAACAACAGGTGAGTGTCAGCACAGAAGTCTCAGAGATACACACGGGTTAAGCATTATTTTCAGATCTCTAGATAAACACGAGCTAAGTGTCAGCCTACAGACTTCATAGACACACACAACCTGAGCATCAGCCTAGAGGCCTCTGTGTAGACACAGGCTGAGCATTAGTTTAGAGATCTAATAGTCATAGTAAAGTTGAGTGTCAGTGAGAGGCCACTGTAGAGACACAGGCTGAGAATCTGCCTAGAGGTTTATAGACACACATGAGCTCAGCATCTGCCTAGAGGCCTGTAGACACCTAAGACCTGAGGGTCTGCTTAGAGGTGTCATAGACACACAAGAGCTGAGCATCTGCCTCTGGGCCTTAAAGACACACACAACTTGAGTGTCTGCCTAGCTACACTGAGTGAGTGTGTGGCCAGAGGCCTCATAGACATGAGCTGAGCATCTGCCTAGACCTCATAGACACATAGGAGTTGAGCATCTGCCTAGAGGCCTCATAGACACACATGAGCTGAGCATCTGCCTAAAGGCCTCACAGGCATCCAGGACATGAGTGTCTGCCTAGAAGACTTCATAGATACACTGAGCTGAGTGCATGGCCAAAGGCCTTATAGATAAGAACTGAGCATCTGCCTGGAGGCTTCATAGAAACACAGGAATTGAGCATCTGACTAGAGGCCTCAGAGACACACAAGCTGAGCACCTGCCTAGACCTCACAGACACACAGGAGCTGAGCATCTGCTGAGAGGCTTCTTAGAGAGGAGCTGAGCATCTGCCCAGAACCCTCACAGACACACAGGAGCTGAGATCTGCCTCGAGGCCTCGGGGACACGCTGAGCTGGACGTAGGGCCAGAGGCCTCAGGAGACACCTGCCCTCAGGAAAGGTCCTGCAGCAGGTATTGCAGAAATTCCAAACACAACCAACTTTTAAGCCAATTTCAAAGGTCAGTTTTCCTCACACCCTTTAAGGAAAGCAAAAAAAAACAAAAAACAAAAAACCAGGAAAGAACCCAAATGGCCACAGGACAAGATACTCAGCATCCTGAATTATTACAGGAGCAGTGCCGATCAAAATGACAACAAGAAATCCAATCCTGTCTGACAGGATGGCCATCCTAACTGTGTGCAAACAGTGTATGGAGGAGAGAGCCGGGAGATGATGGGACCCCTTCATGTTCCCTGTGAACACACACTGGCAACAGCCCCAAGGACAGCCACAGGCCAGAGTGAAACATCTCAGGAGAGCTAAACCTGGGATTCTCATACCCACGCCTCGGCCTATGTCACAAAAAACCGCCATTGAAAGTGACACACGCACCCAACGTTCACTGCGGTGGTTCCTCCCATTGCCGAGACATAGACCCAAGAACAGGCCCTCTGACAGATGAAATCTTATATACATATATGATATATATGGTGTGTATATATATATGGTACATATATATAAAGGGCTATTACTCAGACTTGAAACGCCACTTCTGAAATTATGAAATTAGGCCAACAGTCCCAACAAGGATGGGCCTTGGAGGAAAATACACTTAAGTTAGCAACAGAGAAAGAAAATACCAGATGATGTCCCTTGAGGGCAAAACTGAAAGAATGAGATACGGAGGAAGTAATTTAAAACATAAGAAACTCTCAGTTGCAAACACAAACTAAGAGTTCAAAAAAATAAAAGCAAAACACAGGAAAGGGCCAGGCATGAATTGGGAGGTTGGTATTAACGCATACAAAGAAATCTGCGTCTGTAGTAGATAATCCGCAAGGATTATTGCCTCTTTCCTTCCACCCTTCCTTCCTTTCACATAGGCGCTGAAATCTGTATACCTAACCTCCAGAAATCTGTATGAGCTAATCCACAAGGCTTATCTCCTGCCTTCTTTCCTTGCTTGCTTTCTTCCTGCTGAGAGGGTTACAGGCAGGAAGGCTAGGGTCCCCAAACTGAGGAAATGGGCTGCAAGTGTCTGACATTTTTTTCTCTCTCTTAAGAGGCAGGAGGAAACAAACCACAAGTGTCAGGCTTTGTTTCCCCCTCGGCGCTACAAAATTAAGAGGTTTATTTTAAAATTCTGTGTTGCCATGACGACACCTGGTTCCACCCGAACTTTTCTCAAACCTGGAGCTAACCAATGCCTTTTTCTTATGGAAATGCTTTTCTTAAGCTACGTTAATATACTATGTATTTACGTCAGACTCTGTCTTTCTTCAAGTCAGTTCTGCCTGAGACTCAGAACCAATAATGGCTCAGCAAACCAGGATGTTTTACTCATGGAAATGTTCTCTTAACCTATGTTAACGAAACTAGGTATTTGCTCAGAAAACTGCCTTTCATCAAGATTCACATCAGCTGTTTTATAGCCCTGGATGACTCACCTTGTGCCAATGTTATCTCAGAATGCATGTTGTGGGTGAGGGGCCTGGTGCCACTTTCTGAGTTTTGAGACATTTCCTTTCTTTAATTAGCAGCTAGCTAATAGGTATATAACTTCTTGCTGAAAACTAGCAAGGGGGCGCTCTTTCTGCCCCCTTCTGATGTCTATGTCAGATGCTTTCTCTATCTCTTTTATACTTTAATAAAACTTGATCACACGAAGGCTCTGCGTGATCAAGCCTCGTCTCTGGCCCTGGATTGCATTCCTCTCCTCCGGAGGCCAAGAATCCTGACGTCGTTCCTGGCTCATAGTGGCAACTTTTCACGTCTGTGCACATATACACAGAAGCATCTGTCTCTAACACAGACACAGAAATGTGTCGCTGGAATAGATAGTCTACAAGGACTACTTCCTTGGCTCCTTGCACATGTGCAAAAATCTGTATCTCTAATAAATACGCCACAGGGACCTGAAGATCAGAATAGAGAATTTTACCGAACCTTGTTCAATAAACTCTATGGCAAAAAAAAAAAAAAAAACTACACATATGCTGAATATACCTGTCATAACTGAATCAGCTCACTGTACACCGAGGACAAGCACAAAACTGAAAATGGACTAGACATCAACAGAGCATCAGCATGAGACTAAGGAAAAGGAAGGAAAGTAATGCCTACTTTATTCCCTGCCTCCTCCAAGACTTGGGCTGTTATCCCATCCCTGGACCCGGAGCGGGCTTGAGTCCTAGGGCAGGGCTGGGGATGGGTAGAGCCAGCACAGCAGGGTGCCCATCATAGACACTCCTTTCTGTTCGGTTTGTCCTGTCTTGGACCAGAATCCCTAGTGAACCCAAATCCTACTGGCCCAACCCTCTGACTTTGAGAAACACGGAAAGTCACCCAGACTCCAGTCTCCTGGTGCTTGGGTCCCCAGCTCAAGACTCCTTCCTGAGAGTGCAGCCTCCTAGGCACTTCAGCAGGGGGCGGTGCCCCAGGTAGGCATGAGGCCAGAGGGGAGGGGTGAAGCTTCAGGGGGAAGAAGTGAGATAGAAGGGCTTGGGCGTTTGCTCAGGCACATTCTACTCTAATTCACAGCCCAGGAAGTCGACTTTCCCTAAGGCTCCGGTTGCAGGTAGAACCAGAGTTGGACGTGAAGAAGTGCTGCTCCCTTGTGGACGTATCGTGTAACAACAACTTGCCCACCAGTACTGACTGTGGCACCTCCAATTCAAAAGGCCTGTGAGGTTGCTAATGACAGTTACCCTCAGGAAAGGTCCTGGGGCAGGTATTGCAGAAATGAATTCCAAACACAACTGACTTTCAAGAAGCTAATTTCCAACGTCAACTTTCCTTGCACCCTTTTAGGAAAGGAAAAAAAAGAAAAACCCAAATGCCTACACAAGATGAGGACATGAGCTGAGAGCCTTTCTAGATGCCTCATAGTCACAGATGAGGTGAGTGTCTGCCTTGAGGCCTCATAGAAACACAAATTGAGCAAGAGCATTGAGGTCTCTAGATAAACGTGAGCTGAGCATCTGCCTAGAAGCCTTATAGTCAAACATGCGGTCAGCATTTGCTGAGAGGTCCCATAACAAGAGAGATGCTGTTTGTGTATGTCATAATTGAATCAGGTGACCGTACACTAACCTGAAGCAAAACACTAGAGGTTAAAGAAAAGAGAAAGAAAAGGAATGCCTGTTTTCTTCCCTCCGAACTCCCAACTTGGCCTACCAACCCATCCCTGGAGCCCGAGTAGGCTTGAGTCCCATGGCTGGACTAGATGGGGATGAGACAGCTGGGCAGGGTGTCCTTAACTGACCTCCCTTTTGAACCCCTACTATCTGAATTGGTTGGCTGGGAGCACCCAAAAGATGGTGGCTCAGTCCTCTGACCTCCAGGACCGTGGAAAATTCACCTCACTTCTTGGTCTCTTCATGGTGGGGTCCCCAGTTCTAGCTTTCTTCCTGAGTTGCAGCCTCCTAGGCACCTCAGCAGGGTGCTGTGGCCCGGGGGGGAGGTGTCTGAAGGGGAGGGTGGAGCTTTAGGGGGAAGAAGTAGTGAGACACAAGCCCTTGAGTGTTTGCTCACACTTTCCACTATAATCCACAGCCCAGGAGGCCAGTCTTTCCTAAGGATCTCTGTGCTCCAGGAACAACAGTTGGGCATGAAGAAATGCTGCTGTCTTGTGGACATTTCCTGTAAATACAACTTGACCGGCAGTGCTTAACTGCAAGCCCAGTTCACAAGATTGAGGGGCTTTTAATGAGAGCCGCCCTCAGGAAATGTCCTATGGTGGGTACTGCAGAAAAATTTCCAAACACATTCAACTTTCAAGAAGTCAATTGAGACATGTAAATTTCTTCAAATCCTTTATGGAAAAGAAAGAAAAAAAAACAAATAGCCACAGAACAAGATGTTCAGCATCGTAATTATTACAGGAGGAATGACAATCAAAACAATATCAAGAAATCAAATCCCACCAGTCAGAATGGATATCCTCAAAGGTCTACAGACAGCAAAAGCAGGAGAGAGCCAGGACATCATTGAACCCCACTACACAGTTAGTGGGGATGGACATTGCCACCACCCCTAGAGAAGACAGCCTCAGCATGCCAGAAGATAAACCACTGAAGAGAGCAAAGCCTCGTATCTGACATCCACGCCTGGGCCTATATCCCTGAGAAAACCATCGTTCAAAAAGACACGTGCACCCCAGCATTCACTGTTGTATTCCTTACAGAAGCCAAGACGCAGAACCACAAGATGTCCTCTGACAGAATAAAGCTTACTGCAGATGTGGTACATAAATGCATTCGCATTAGTCAGACACACACAAGCAGCACTAAGATTATGAAATTATGCACCGCAAGCATGGACCTTGCAGGGTCATACACTAACTGTATTCAGCCAGGCAGGAAGAGAATAGCATATGATGTTCCTTCTAGGCAAATAAAGTGATATATACAAACTAATTTACAACACAAAAGAGACTCTAAAAATTTAAAGAGAAATAAGGAATTACCGAAAAAAAAAGAATAAATAGCCAGGGATGAATTATGAATTAAGGACTAATGTATATACAGAAATCCGTATCTGTAAGACGTATTTTACAAGGATTATCTCCTTCCTTCCCTTCCCTCCTTCCTTCCACATATACACTTAAATCTGTATCTCTAACATATATACCCCAAACCATATCTGTAATAGATGATTCACAATGAATATCTCCTTCCTTCCTTCCACATATACACAAATCTGTGCCTGATGAGATGGTTGGATGGCATCACCAGTTTAATGGGCATGAGACTGAGCAAGCTCTGGGAGATGGTGAAGGACAGGGAAGCCTGGCATGCTGCGGTCCCTGGTGTCACAGAGTCAGACATGAACTGAGTGACTGAACAACACAACAGATAATTCAAAGGGTTATCTTCTTCCTCCTTTCTTCTACATATACAAAAAAATCTGTATCTCTAATAGATACGAGGGGTTCCTTGGTGGCTCAAAGGTAAATAATATGACGGCAATGTGGGAGCCTGCATTCAACTCCTGGATCCAAAAGCTCTCCAGAAGGGAATGGCTACCCACTCCAGTTTCCAAGCCTGGAGAATCCATGGAAAGAGGATCTCAGAGGGTTACAGTCCTTGGTGTCACATACAGTCAGAATGGATACTTCAGAAGGACATAATTTTCAGCACAGGGAACTTGCTCAACTTTATTCAATAATCTTTCTGGCAAAAAATTTGAAAAAGAACAGATATTCTGTATGTATATGTCATAACTGAATCAGGAGCCTGTATACTAACAATAAGCACAAAACTGAAAAACAAATATAGGTCAATATTGTATCACCATGAGATTTTAAAAAAGAGAAGACTATTGACTACTTTATCCCCTCTGATCTCCCTGACCTGGGCTGCTTTCCAATCCCTGGAATCCGACCAGGCTTGGGTCCCCAGGATTGGACTGGAGAGGGTTGAGACAGTCAGGGTGGGTGCCCTTAATTGAGCCCCTCTTAACCTGACCATCTGGTTGGCTCTGGCTGGGACCATAGACCCTAATGCACCCAAATGATGGTGGCCTGATGCTCTGGCCACAAGGATCTTGGAAAGGTCACCTAGCCTCCAGGTCTGCTGGTTCTGGGGTCCCCAGCTGAAATCTCTTTCCAGAGTGCAGCCTCCTAGGCATGTAAGCAGCAAGCAGTGTCTCAGGTCGGGATGAGTCTGAAAGGAAGGGTGAAGCCTTAAGGGGAAGCAGCAGTGAGACTCAAGGCCTTGGTGTTTTTCAGGCACATTCCACTCTTATTCACAGCCCAGGAAGCCGACTTTCCTGAAATCTCAGTTTGCCTGAAGAACCAGAGTTGGACTGGGGGCTTCCCTGGTAGCTCAGCTGGTAAAGAATCTGCCTGCAATGCAGGAGACCCCTGTTTGATTCCTGGGTCAGGAAGGTCCCCTGGAGAAGGGAAAGGCTACCCACTCCAGTATTCTTGGGCTTCCCTGGTGGCTCAGCTGGTAGATTCCTCCTGCAATGCGAGAGGCCTGGGTTCAATCCCTGGGTTGAGCTAATCCCCTGGAGGAGGGCATGGCAACCCACTCCAGTATTCTTGCCTGAAGAATCCCCATGGAAAGGGCAGCCGGCGGGCTACAGTCCATGACGTTGCAAAGTGTGGGACAAGACTGAGGGACTAAGCATCAGGTTGGACATGGAATAGTGCTGCCCCCTCGTGGACATTTCCTGTAACTACAGCTTAAACACCTTGCTTACTGGTACCTTCTTTCACAAGGACTGTGGGGTTGCTAATGACAACTGCCCTCAGGAAAGGTCCTTGGGCAGTTATTGCAGAAATAAAGTCCAAACACAACTGACTTTCAAGAAGCCAACTGCAACAGGTACATTTTCTTCTCACACTTTAAGGAAAAATGAAGAAGATAAACAATCCCCAAAAGGACACAGGATGAGATGCTCAGCATCCCTAATTATTACATGAAGAATACCAATCAAAATAACAACAAGAAATCTAATCACACTAGTCAGAATGGTCATACTAAGAAGGCTACAAATACATGCAGTAGTGGGCTGGCAAGAAATGTAACACCCCTGCTCCCCCCTGACTCTGTTGGTGGGATTGACATTGGCAACAGCCACTGAAAGGATAGCATCCCCATGCGAGGGAAAAACTTGCAAAGGAGTCAAGCCTAGGATCTGACATACCCACACCTGGTCATATATCCCATGAAAAACATGAATCCAAAAGACACATGCTCCCCAATGTTCACTGCAGCACTGCTTACAGCAGCTGAGACACAGACATGAGAAAACGTCCACCGACAGATTAAAGATTAAAGAAAATGTGGCAACATATATAGTGGGCTATTCCTCATCCATGAGAAGCTACCACTGAAGCTATGAGATTACGCCATCAGGCACTGAAAGAATGGACCTTGGGGCATCATACACTAAGTGAAGTCAGCTAGAGACAGAGGAAGACAAAATAACATGGTATCTCTTACAGGCAAAATTTTTAAAATATACAAAGGAACTCATTTAAAACACAAAATACTGAGGATTCAGTCATAATCAATCAGTCTCAAAAAAGTAACAATAAATGGGCAGGGATAAAATCAGAGGTCCCGAATAACATACACACAGGAGTCCGTATCTGTAATGATAATCCCCCTTCAAGGATCACTGCCTTGTCGTGGCAAAGGGACTTGCAGAATCACTGAAGCTGTGAGCCGCGCCACCCAACGTGAACGGGTCACACCGGAGAGCTCTGCCAACACGCGATCCACTGGAGGAGAGAACTGCAAACCACTCCGGTACACTTGCCGTGAGAAACTCAGTACCTGCTGTTAAAACATCTAGAGGATGCAATGGAATTCCAGTAGAGCTATTCAAAACCATAAAGGATGATGCAACAAGGTGTTGCATTCAATATGTCAGCAAATCTGGAAGACCCATCAGTGGCCACAGGACTGGAAAAGGTCAATCCGCATCCCGATTCCCAAGAAGGGTAGTGTTAAAGATGTGCTAACTATCAGACAGTTAGGTTAGGGTCAGGGTAGGAAAAGAAGAGGAACTAGAGATCAAATTGCAACGTTCGTTGGATCACAGAGAAAGCAAGAGAATTCCAGAAAAACATCTACTTCTGGTTCATCAACTTCACTGACTGTGTGGACCATAACAAACTGTGGAAAGCTCTTAAAGAGATACCAGACCACCTTACTTGTCTCCTGAGAAACCTGGATGCAAACCAAGAAACAACAGTTAGAACCCTGTTTGGAACACCTGATGGGTTCAAGATTGAGAAAGGAGGATGACAGGGCTGTCTGCTGTCACCCTGCTTGTTTAACCTATATGCTGAGCACATCATGAGAAAGGCCGGGCTGCTGAGTTACAAGCTGGAATCAAGATAAGCGGGAGAAACATCAACAGTCCCAGATATGCAGATGATACCACTATAATGGCAGAAAGTGAAGAGGAACTAAAGAGCCTCTTGATGAGGGTGAAGGAGCAGAGTGAAAGAGCCAGCTTAAAACTCTGTATTCAAAATACTCAGATCATGGCATCCGGCCCCGTTACTTGATGGCAAATAGAAGGGGGAAAGGTGGAAGTAGTGACAGATTTCCTCTCCTTGGGCTCCACAATCACTGTGCGTGGTGATTGCAGCCATGAAGTGGGAAGATGACTGTTTCTTGGCAGGAAAGCTATGACACACCTAGAGAGTGTGTTGACAGGCAGAGACGGTACTGTTACTGTGCTGACAAAGTTGCAAATAGTCAAGGCTGTGGTCTTCCCAGGGGTCCTGTGTGGTTGTAAGAGCTGGACCATGAAGAAGGCAGAATGCCAATGAATTGATACCTTCAAACTATGCTCCTGGAGAATACTCCTGAAAGTCCCTTGGACAGCAAGGAGATCATACCAGTTGGTCTTAAGAGAAATCAACCCTGAATACTTATTGGAAGGAGTGATGCTGAAGCTCCCAAATTTTGGTCATCTTACACAAACAGCTGACTCACTGGAAAAGTCCCTGATGCTGGGAAAGATTGAGAGCAGAAGAGGGTTTCAGAGGATGAGATGGTTGGATGGAATCACCAGTGAAATGGACATGAACTTGGGCAAATCTGGGGAGATGGTCAGGGCCAAGGATGCCTGGTGTGCTGAGGTCCATGGGGTTGCAAAGAGTCTGCCATGAAAGAACTAAAAAGCCATTTCTCCAAAGAAGACATACAGATGGCTAACAAACCCATGAAAAGATGCTCAACATCACTCATTATCAGAGAAATGCAAATCAAAACCACAATGAGGTACCATCTCACACCAGTCAGAATGGCTGCCATCCAGAAGTCTACAAACAGTAAATGCTGGAGAGGGTGTGGGGAAAAGGGAACCCTCTTACACTGTTGATGGGAATGCAAACTAGTACAGCCACTATGGAGAACAGTGTGGAGATTCCTTAAAAAACTGGAAATAGAACTGCCTTATGACCCAGCAATCCCACTGCTGGGCATACACACTAAGGAAACTAGAGTTCAAAGAGACACATGTATCCCAATGTTCATCGTAGCACTGTTTACAATAGCCAGGACATGGAGGCAACCTAGATGCCCACTGGCAGATGAATGGATAAGAAAGCTGTGGTACATACACACAATGGAGTATTACTCAGCCATTAAAAAGGATACATTTGAATCAGTTCTAATGAGGTGGATGAAACTGGAGCTGATTATACAGAGTGAATTAAGCCAGAAAGAAAAACACCAATACAGTATACTAACATATATATACGGAATTTAGAAAGATGGCAATGATGATGCTATATGAGACAGCAAAGGAGACACAGATGTATAGAACAGTCTTCTGGACTCTGTGGGAGAAGGTGAGGGTGGGATGATTTGAGATAATAGCATTGAAACATGTATATTATCATATGTGAAAGAGATCGTCATTCCAGGTTTGATGCATGAGACAGGGCGCTCAGGGCTGGTACACTGGGACGACCCTGAGGGGTGGGATGGGGAGGGAGGTGGGAGGAGGGTTCAGGATGGGGGATACATGTACACTCATGGCTGATTCATGTGAATATATGGCAAAACCCACCACAATATTGTAAAGTAATTAGCCTCCAATTAAAATAAACACATTTACAAAATAAAAAATAAAAGAATTGTCATCTTCACACACACACACACAGAGTTGGCCATGACTGGGCAACTGAACAACAATGATACCACAAGGATTATCCTCTCCTTAGTCTCTTTCTTTCAAATATACACAGACATCTGTATCTCTAACATATACAAAGAAATCTATCTCTGTCAGTATTATAACTATCTGCTATAGATAATTCACAAGGATTATCTCTTCCCTTCCTTTGTTCCACAAACACAAAATATCTGTGTTTGCTATGACTGGTGCCAGACCACCTGACCTGCCTCTTGAGAAACCTATATGCAGGTCAGGAAGCAACAGTTAGAACTGGACATGGAACAACAGACTAGTTTCAAATAGGAAAAGGAGTACATCAAGGCTGGATATTGTCACCCTGCTTCTATGCAGAGTACATCATGAGAAACACTGGGCTGGATGAAGCACAGGCTGGAATCAAGATTGTCGGGAGAAATACAAAAAATCTCAGATATGCAGATGACATCACCCTCATGGCAGAAAGTGAAGAAGAACTAAAGAGCCTCTTGATGAAAGTGAAAGAGGAGAGTGAAAAAGTTAACTTAAAACTCAACATTCATAAAACTAAGATCATGGCATCTGGTCCTGTCACTTCATGGCAGATAGATGGGGAAACGGTGGAAACAGTGGCTGACTTTATTTTTCTGGGCTCCAAAATGACAGCAGATGGTGATTGCAGCCATGAAATTAAAAGATGCTTGCTCCTTGGGAGAAAAGTTATGACCAACCTAGATAGCATATTAAAAAGCAGAGGCATTACTTTGCCAACAAAGGTCTGTCTAGTCAAGGCTATGGTTTTTCCAGTGGTCACGTATGGATGTGAGAGTTGGACTGTGAAGAAAGCTGAGCGCCGAAAAATGGATGGTTTTGAACTGTGGTGTTGGGGAAGACTGTTGAGAGTCCCTTGGACTGCAAGGAGATCCAACCAGTCCATTCTAAAGGAGATGAGTCCTGAATATTCATTGGAGGAACTGATGCTGAAGCTGAAACTCCAATACTTTGGCCACCTGATGTGAAGAACTGACTCATTTGAAAAGACACTGATGCTGGGAAAGATTGAAGGCAGGAGGAGAAGGGGACAACAGAGGATGAGATGGTTGGATGGCATCACCGACTCAATGGACATGAGTTTGAGTAAACTCCAGGAGTTGGTGAAGGACAGGGAAGCCTGGCATGCTGCAGTCCCTGGGGTCACAAAAAGTTGGACACGACTGAGTGACTGAACTGAAAAGAAGGAAAAGAAATGTCCATTTGCTCCCTCCAGCCTCCCTGACTTGGGCTCTATCCCATCCCTGGGCCCTGAGCAGGCATGGGTGCCCACACTGGACTGGATGGGGTACAGACAGCAGGCAGGGTGCTGGTAATAGAGCCCCCCCCCAAACCTGTACTGTCTGGTTTGCTTGGCGGGGAACAGAGTCCCAGGCACCTAAAGGATGGTGGCCCAACCCTCTGACCTCCAGGACCTTGGAAAGTCACCTAGACTCTAGGTCTCCTGGTGCTCTGGTGCCCAATTCAAGCCTCCTTCCTGACAGCGGAGCCTCCTTGGCCCCTTGGCAGGATGCTGTGGCTCAGATTGGGAGAAGTCTAGAGGGGAGGGGTGAAGATTTAGGGGGAGAAGTACTGAGGCCAAGCCCTTGAGGGCTTCCTCAGGCACTTTCCACTGTAATTCACAGCCCAGGAGGCTGATTTCCCCTAAGGACTTCCTTGCAAGGGGAACAAGAGTTGGGCAGGCAGAACTGCTATTGCCTTGTGGACATTTCCTGTAATTACAACTTGACCACCAGTGCACACTTGCACCTCCAATTCACAATTCTTGCAGGGCTGTTAATGACAAGTTGCCCTCAGGAAAGATCTTGGGCAGGTGTTGCAGAAATTTATTCCAAACAGGATCGACATTCAATCAGCCACTATGACAGGTAAAGACCCTAAATTCTTTATGGAGAAAACCCCGAACAACCACAGGACATGATGGTCAGTGAGGGGAATGACAATCACAACAGCAAGAAATCAAATCCCATCAGTCAGAATGGGCATTGTCACATGTCTACAAACAGTAAATGCAGGAGAGAGCCAGGAGATGGTTGAACCCCACTACACGGTTGGTGAGAATGGACATTGCCAGCAGCCCTTAGAACAGACAGTCTTCACATGCCAAAGGAAGAAAAACCTTTCGGACAAGCTAAACCTAGTATTGTCATTCCTCCTGTAATAATTAGATGCTGAAGGGCTTGTCCTGTGGCCATTTTTTTTTCTTTTTTTCCTTTAAGGATTTGAGGAAAGTTACCTGCCGCACTTGGCTTCTTGAGTCAGTTATGTTTGGAATTTATTTCTGCAATACCCACCCAGGACCTTTCCTGAGGGCAGCTGTCATTAGCAGCCCCATAATTAAAAGCCACTTACGCCTTGGAAGGAAAGTTATCACCAACCTGGATAGCATATATCAAAAGCAGAGACATTACCTTGCCAACAAAGGTCTGTCTAGTCAAGGCTATGGTTTTTCCAGTGGTCATGTATGGATGTGAGAGTTGGACTGTGAAGAAAGTTGAGAGCTGAAGAATTGATGCTTTTGAACTGTGGTGTTGGGGAAGACTGTTGAGAGTCCCTTGGACTGCAAGGAGATCAAACCAGTCCATTCTAAAGGAGATTAGTCCTGGGTGTTCATTGGAAGGACTGATGCTAAAGGTGAAATTCCAATACTCTGGCCACCTGTGTGAAGAGTTGACTCATTGGAAAAGACTGATGCTGGGAGGGATTGGGGGCAGGAGGAGAAGGGGACCACAGAGGATGAGATGGCTGGATGGTATCACTGACTTGATGGACATGAGTTTGAGTGAACTCCGGGAGATGGTGATGGACAAGGAGGCCTGGTGTGCTGCGATTCATGGGGTCGCAAAGAGTCAGACACGACTGAGCGACTCAACTGAACTGAACTGAACTGAACTGACTGATGCCTTGTGAATGGAGGTACCAGTAAGCACAGGTGTACAAGTTGTAGTTACAGGAAATGTCCACAAGGTGGCAGAACTTCTTCATGCCCAACTCGTCCTCAAGCAACCAGAGACAAGGAGAGCAGGTCTCCTCGCCTGTGATTTAGAGTGGAATGTGTCTGAGCAACGGCACCCCACTCCAGTACTCTTGCCTGGAAAATCCCATGGACGGAGGAGCCTGTAGGCTGCAGTCCATGGGGTATGAAGAGTCGGACATGACTGCGCGACTTCACTTTCACTTTTCACTTTCATGCACTGGAGAAGGAAATGGCAACCCACTCCAGTATTCTTGCCTGGAGAATCCCAGGGAAGGCAGAGCCTGGTGGGCTGCTGTCTATGGGGTCGCACAGAGTTGGACACGACTGAAGTGACTTAGCAGCAGCAGCAATGCCTGAGCAAACACTCAAAGGCTTGTGTCTCACTACTGCTAAGGTTCTCCCCTCTTCTGCAGACTCTTCCCAAGTTTGGCTACAGCCCCTTGTGAGGGGCCTACAAGGCTGCACTCCCTTCAGAGAACCTTGAATTGGGGACCGCAGCAACTTTGTTCAATAACCTCTTTGGCAAAGAATTGAAAAAAGAACAGATGTGCTGTATGCATATGTCATAACAGAATCAGGAGCCCTTACGCTGACAAGCACAAAACTGCAAATCAAACACAGGTCAGCACTGTGTAGGCATGAGATTAAAGAAAAGAAAAAAGTAATGTCTATTTTATTCCCTCTAATCTCCCTGACCCGGGCCGCTTGCCATATCTGGAACCTGACCAGATGGCTTGAGTCCATGACTGGGCAGGAGAGGGGTTGAGACAGTCAGACTGGGTGCCCTTAATTGAGCCTGCTCTTAAGTAACTACATCTACAACTACAAGTTGTAGTTACAGGTTTTGCCTTGGCTGGGACCACAGACCCTCGTGCACCCAAAGGATGGTGGCTTGAGCCTCTGGCCACAAAGACCTTGGTAAAGTCACCTATCCACCAGGTCCCCTGGTACTGGGGTCCCTAGTTGAAGCCTCCTTCCTGAGAGTGCAGCCCAGGTTGGGATGCATCTGAAAGGCATGGGTGAAGCCTTAAGGGGAAGAAGTAGTGAGACAAGTTCTTGGGTGTTTGCTCAGGCACATTCCACTCTTATTCACAGCCCTGGAAACCACTTTCCCAAAGGCTCAGTTTGCCTGAAGAACCAGAGTTGGACAGGAAACAGTGCTGCCTCCTCGTGGCCATTTCCCATAATAACACCATGAAGAGCTGTGCTGCTGGACATTTAATATTCACGAGGATCTAGGGGCTCTAAAAAATTAAACACATGCCCTCAAGAAATGTCTTATAGGTGGTCAAGAAAAAAGAATTCAAAACAAGGTAGGCATTAAAGAAGCCAATGTCAAGGTGTAAGTTTAACTCATACCCTTTTCAAAAAATCACATGAAATGATGTCAGCACCACTAAACATTAGAGAAGTGCAAATCTAAACCACAGCAAGGCATCACATCACACCAGTCAGAACGGCCATTGCCAGACACGCTACAAGCAGGAAGTGCTAGGGAGGGTGTGCAGACAAGGGAACCCTCCTCTGCTGAGGATTGGGATGTAAATTGTAATAGCCACAATGGAGGCCACAGTGAGGGTTCCTTCAGACACGAAAATGAGAATGAAACTAGAAAACTTCCTAAGACCATACACAAAACCAGCTCCAACTAGTATAAATGTCTAAAGGTAATGATGGACACTATGAAATTCCTGAGAAAAATGTAAACAGGACATGATCTGAGATAAAATGCAGCCAGTCTGCTGTGGCTCTTCCTCTCAGAACAATGAAAGTGAACCACAGATCAGAAGATGGGGCCTCATTAACCTGAAGACCATTCGCCTACCAAAGGAAACCCTAAATGAGAGATAAGCACAACCCTCAGGACAGGAAGAAACATTTGCAAACAAAGACACCCACAAGGAATTCATCTCCAAAACATACAAACAGCTCATGCAACTCAATATCAAAAATAAATACAACCCAAGAACAAAATGGGCCAAAGATTGAAATGGGTATTTCTCCAAGGAAGGCCTACAAATTACAGTTAGGCACATGAAAGATGCTCAGCATCACTAATTATTCTCTCTCTTTAGTCGCTAAATCATGTCCGACTCTTGCGACCACATGGACTGTAGCATGCCAGGCCTCTCTGTCCATGGGATTCTCCAGACAAGAATACTGGGGTGGGTTGCCGTTTCCTTCCCCAGGGGATCGTCCCCACCCAGGGATCGAACCCAGGTCTCCTGCACCACAGGCAGACCCTTTACCGACTGAGCTACAAGGGAGGCCCTAAAGTGAAAGTCGCTCAGTCGTGTCTCATGGACTATACATCCCATGGAATTCTCCAGGCCAGAACACCCCAACCCAGGGATCAAATCCAGGTCTCCTGCATTGCAGGCGGATTCTTTACCAGCTGAGCCATAAGGGAGGTGCGAGAATGCTGGAGTGGGTAGTCTATCCTTTCTCCAGGGGATCTTCCTGACCCAGGAATCGAACCAGGGTCTCCCGCATTGCAGCTGGATTCTTTACCAACTGAGCTATTATTAGAGAGACGCAAATCAAAAGCCCAATGAGCTAAGCACTCACACTGGTCAGAATGGCCATTTCAAAACATCTTAAAGAATAAATGCTAGGACTTCCCTGGTGGTGTAGTGATTAAGAATCAGCCTGCAAATGCAGGAGACACGGGTTCGATCCCTGGTCTGAGAAGATTCCACATATGTGGGACAACTAAGCCCACGGACCAAAACTGCTGAGCCTGTGCTCTAGGGCCCTGGAACCACAACTGCTGAGCCCTTGCAATGCAGCTCCTGAAGCCCGGCGCTCTAGAGCCCACATTCTGCAACCAGAAGCCACCACAACGAGAAGCTGCACAGTGAAACTAGAGAGTACCCCCCGCTTGCTGCAGATAGAGAAAGTCTACGCTCAGCAGCCAAGACTCAGTGCAACTAAAGGTAAATGAATAAATAAAATTATTTTTAAAAGAATAAATGCTAGAGAGAGTGTGGAGACAAGGGAACCCTCCTGCACCATTGATTGCAATGTACATAGGTTCATCCAGTAGGGAGAACACATGGAGGTTCATTTTAAAAATAACATAGAAGTACTTCAGGACCCAGCAATCCCATGTCTGGGCATAAATCTGGAGAAAATAAAAAAAAATTTAAGTTTTTTAAACTTTTTAAAGTTTTTTAAACAGGAACCCCTGCAATCTTGGCCCCACAAGGTACAACAGCCAAGTCTGGGAAGCAAGCTAATTGATGAAATTCCAGATGAATGGATACACAATGGGATACATACACACAATGCAATATTTCTCAACCATAAAGAAGTAGGAAATAATTCTAAGTCCAGCCACAGAAAAGAAGGTCAAGGCGATCATTTCAAGTGAAGTAAGGGAGACAGGGACAGACAAGTATCATACATCACTCCTAGCTGTAATCTAAAAATGGATGCAAATGAACTTCTTTACAAAAGAGAGACAGATTCACAGACGTAGAATCTAAGAAACTTACGGTTACTAAGAAAGAAATGTGGAGGGGCAGGGAGTAATTACCTGGTTCAGATCGATATACACACATTAGAACGTGAGCTGCTGTTGTTTAATCACTCAGTCATGTCTGACTCTGTGTGACCCCGTGGACTGTAGCCCAGCAGGCTCCTCTGTCTATGGGGTTTCCCAGGCAAGAATACTGCAGTGGGTTGCCATTTCCTCCACCAGGGAGCTTTCTGACCCAGGGATTGAACCCATGTCTCCTGCACTGCAGGTGGATTCTTTATCACTGAGCCAGCAGGGAAGCTGTAACACAGGTGCTGAAGGGCTCTTAATAGTCACAAGTCCAGCAGGGCTTTAAATGACTCTTGCCCTCAAGAAATGTCCTGGGAAAATCATTGCAAAAGAATTCCAAACAGGGCCAAGTTTGAAGAAGCCACTTTCAAGAGGTAAACTGTATTCACAAGGTGTAAAATAATAAAAGCACATGGGAAGATGCTCCACATCAAAATTATTAAATCAATGGCAACCAAAACTTCAATAAGCTATCACCTTACTCTAGTCCCAACGGCCATCATCGACAAGATCTACAGAGAATAAATGCAGTAGAGAACGTACAGAAAATGGAATCTTCCTACGGTCTTGGCGGGAATGTAACTGCTGAGGCCATGATGGAAAACAGCATGGAGGTTCCTTGAAACATTAAACATAGAGGTATCATAGGACCCTGCAATCCCATTCCTAGGCTTCGATCCAAGGAAAATCATCATTCACAATGACACGTGCACCTCGATTTTCAGGGCAGCACTATTTACAATGGCCCAAACATAAAACCCACCAAAATGTCCACTGACACAAATATGGGGACTACATTGTGCATCTGTACACTAAAATACTACTCGGCCTTAAAACAGAACGAAATAATCCTATTGGCAGCAGCATGGATGAACCAAGAAATTATAATTCTATGTGAGGTAAGTCAGAGAGAAAAAGAAAACATCCTAAGTTACCCTGTACAGGTGGGATCTATAAATTCATACCATTGAACTAATGTACAAAACAAACAGCCTGAGAAAACCAAATTCTGATTATCCAAAGAAAGTTAGGAGGGAGGGATAGATTAAGAGTTCGGGATGAAAGTATACACATGAATATATGTCAAGTTGATAATGAAAAAGGACCTACTGACTAGAACATGGAACTCTCCTGAACATACTGTAATAACCTATGCGAGAAAAAAACAGAAAAAGAATATATATAGATCCACGTATAACATATTGAAAAGCAGAGACATTACTTTGCCAGCAAAGGTCCGTCTAGTCAAGCCTATGGTTTTTCCTGTGGTCATGTATGGATGTGAGAGTTGGACTGTGAAGAAGGCTGAGCACCGAAGAATTGATGCTTTTGAACTGTGGTGTTGGAGAAGACTCTTGAGAGTCCCTTGGACTGCAAGGAGGTCCAACCAGTCCATTCTAAAGGAGATTAGTCCTGGGTGTTCTTTGGAAAGAATGATGCTAAAGCTGAAACTCCAGTACTTTGGCCACCTCATGCAAAGAGTTGACTCATTGGAAAAGACTCTGATGCTGGGAGGGATTGGGGGGAGGAGGAGAAGGGGACGATGGAGGATGAGATGGTTGGATGGCATCACCGACTCGATGGACGTGAGTCTGAGTGAACTCCGGGAGTTGGTGAGGGACAGGGAGGCCTGGCGTGCTGCAATTCATGGGGTCACAAAGAGTCGGACACGACTGAGCGACTGAACTGAACTGATGTATAACTGAATCAAGTTCATGTACACCTAAAACTAAACATTGGAAATCAACTCGACTCCAATATAAAATAACAATTCAATTACAAACTAAATTACCCACAGGGATGATCCAGAGAGATGATATGGGGTGGGAGGGGGTTCAGGATTGGGAACTCATGTACACCCGTGGCGGATTCATGTCAATGTATGGCAAAACCAGTACAGTATTGTAAAGTAAAATAAAGTAAAAATAAAAATTAAAAAAAACAAACAAAATTATCTGAGCTCGGTCTAGGGGAAACCAGACAGTTGTGACCCCATGAATTAGCATGTGATATGCTATGATATTAATATGACACCTCCAAAGGTTTTCACTCAGCAGAACACAGAGCAGCAGCCCACCCAAAGTGCCTGACCTCATGTGAATGCGACAAGATGACAAGAAGAAAAAGGACCGCAGGTTAATCAGGCAGCACCCGCAATTCACACGTTGGGAATCTCTGAGGAGACAGGACACACTGCAGGTGAAGAGCAGACATGTGGTCTCCGTGTGCACAGGATCCTGACCCACGTGGATGGGGTGAGACCCACACAGTCCCCAGAGCCTGCACCTGGGGACACACTTCCACAGTCTCCAAGGTGGCACCACCTCCCCAGACCCTGCACATGGGGTTGCATGACCCTTGGTTAGGACACCAGGTCTCTGCTGGTTAGACCCCTAAAGTGGAAATGAATGGGTTCCTGTAAACTCCTGGTATGGTAGGAAGAAGAGTAGGGTCTGTCTCCTCCCCCTCAATTGTTTTAGAGAAGTCCTCCTCTTTTCCTTTTGGTTCTGTGATTTTTTTTTTTTTTTTTTTTTTTGCTGGTTTGAAAGCTCACACTAGAGGTGAACACACTACCTTGGTTCTTGCAGGCTCTGTCTTTCTTGACCCGCTGATATGTTGAGAAACAACTGGAGAGCTGGACTGAAAGACGAGAGGCCGCTCTGTTCTCTTCCAAGGAGAGAGTCGACTGGAAGGAGAGCACAGCAGCAACCTCATCTGCTGCCCACTGACTTTATACCCGATCCCTGTGCCCTGGAATCAGTTCACCAGGTGAACCTGCCTCCCTACTCAGCCTGAATGTGCTGGAACATTGGAATGATTACCAGGTAGCCCACCTAATGGAGAAGGAAATGGCAACCCACTCCAGTATTCTTGCCTGGAGAATCCCAGGAACAGGGGAGCCTGGTGGGCTGCCGTCTATGGGGTCACACAGAGTTGAACACAACTGAAGCAACTTCGCAGCAGCAGCAGCAGCTGCCCACCTGACGGGTCTCCAGGAGCCCCAGGGAGAGTGAACCCGGCAGGGGAGAGAATAGGAGCCTGACCGCAGCACTGACCCCCTGGAGGGCCAGGGAGGCCCACTCAGAGGAGAGCACGGCTCCCAGAGAAGCCCACCCAGCCCGAGCCCAGACATCTGAGCACTGACGCTCAGACGCAGGCACGGAGTTTCCAGACAGAGGCCAGGCCTGCACCCGAGTCCCCATGTCCCAGTGCCAAGAGTACAAGGTCAGGCCTAAGTGTTCTCACTGCAGAGAGCACACAGTTTCATCCAATCATAAACAGTAGAGACCAGACTTTGTTCAGTTGCTCTATTTTCATATATGAAGTAAAGGAAATCTTACCTCTTTCATATATGAAATATGCACTTCCTTGCTCATATATGAAATACAGAAAATTCTACCACTTTCATAGAAGAAATATGCAGCTCTCCTTTCATATATAAAATATAGAAAGTTCTACTTTTCAATGTGCCTGTTTTCATATATGAAATATAGAAAATTCAACCACTTTCATATATGATATATGGACCTCTATTTTCACATATGAAATATAGAAAATTCCCTTTTCGGAGATAAAATGTGCACACAATTTCATGTATGAAATATAGAAAGTAGTAATATAATGCCATTTTCAGCAACAGGGACCTGTTCTACTAGCAACATGGATTATTCTACTAAGTGAAATC
Organism: Ovis canadensis; assembly: GCF_042477335.2. Lineage (NCBI taxonomy): Eukaryota > Metazoa > Chordata > Mammalia > Artiodactyla > Bovidae > Ovis > Ovis canadensis. Next base: position 36,101,834 of record NC_091262.1, read on the forward strand.
AGAAAGACAATGACAAATACCATGTGATTTCACTTATATGTGGGACCTAATATATGATGTAAATGAATTTATCTATGAAACAGAAACCAGCTCACTGATGTAGAGAACTAACGGTTAGCAGAGCAGAGAGGGAGGTGGGAGGGGCAGGACGGGGCAGGGGAATGAGAGACGCGCTCTGCTGTCTGTGAGGTGAATAAGCTGCCGTGACGCAGCACACAGCAGAGGGAGACGGAGCTGTTACTTTCCGATGCCTTTAAATACGTTCCATAAAAATATTGGATCACTATGCTGTACACCCAAAACAAATATAGGGATGTAAATCAGCTATGCTGCAGTTTAAAAATATTGTTAATGGCCACCTACTAACACAAAAAGTAATCAACAAAAAAGTTAGCAAAATAAAACTGGGGTATTTTTAAAAATAGAAGATTCCATCCATCAGGAAATTAATTTTTATGAGATTTAAAATAACCTATAAAGTAGTTTAGTCTCTTAAAATTTGCTTCACAACAAACTAGTCAAGCCAATTAATCTAACTACAGAATAAATATGGTTTTTTGAAAGTTGCTTTTTTCAGTGTTCTCTAACAAACACTTTGTTTAATGTTATTTTTGATGCCTACATATTGATTTCAGTTCACAATGCCATATAAATAAAAGTCACTTAGCAATCTTCTGGTTTCAAATTAAGACTTTCATATGTATTAAGATGTAAGACAGTATACTTGATGTAGAGCAGTACTCAAAAGGCACAATGATTTTCATTCTGATCCCTGGACTGGTATTTGCAAATCTACTAAATCAAAAGCTCTGGAACTGCCGTCTGACAATTTGAGTTCATAAGCCCTCCAGGTGATTCTGAAGCACTGAAGCACACTGAAGTTTGAGAAATCCAGGCAAAATTCACATTTTACCAAGCCCAAGTTGTCAGACTTAATATCCTTATCAGTTCAGTTCAGTCGCTCAGTCGTGTCCGACTCTTTGTGACCCCATGAATCGCAGCACGCCAGGCCTCCCTGTCCATCCCCATCTCCCGGAGTTCATTCAGACTCACGTCCATCGAGTCGGTGATGCCATCCAGCCATCTCATCCTCTGTCGTCCCCTTTTCTTTCTGCCCCCAATCCCTCCCAGCATCAGAGTCTTTTCCAATGAGTCAACTCTTCACATGAGGTGGCCAAAGTACTGGAGTTTCACCTTTAGCATCATTCCTTCCAACGAACACCCAGGGCTGATTTCCTTTAGAATGGACTGGTTGGATCTCCTTGCAGTCCAAGGGACTCTCAAGAGTCTTCTCCAACATCACAGTTCAAAACCATCAATTATTCGGTGCTCAGCTTTCTTCACAGTCCAACTCTCACATGTATACATGACCACTGGGAAAACCGTAGCCTTGACTAGACGGACCTTTGTTGGCAAAGTAATGTCTCTGCTTTTGAATATGCTGTCCAGGTTGGTCATAACTTTCCTTCCAAGGAGTAAGCGTCTTTTAATTTCATGGCTGCAATCACCATCTGCAGTGATTTTGGAGCCTCAAAAAATAAAGTCTGACACTGTTTCCGCTATTTCCCCATCTATTTGCCATGAAGTGATGGGACCAGATGCCATGATCTTCACTTTCTGAATGTTGAGCTTGAAGCCAACTTTTCACTTTTTTTTTTCACTTCCATCAAGAGGCTTTTTAGTTCCTCTTCACTTTCTGCCATAAAGGTGGTGTCACCTGCATATCTGAGGTTATTGATATTTCTCCTGGCAATCTTGATTCCAGCTTGTGCTTCTTCCAGCCCAGCATTTCTCATGATATACTCTGCATATAAGTTAGATAAGCAGGGTGACAATATACAGCCTTGACCTACTCCTTTCCTATTTGAAACCAGTCTGTTGTTCCACGTCCAGTTCCAACCGTTGCTTCCTGACGTGCATATAGGTTTCTCTAAGAGGCAGGTTGGGTGGTCTGGCACTGGTCATAGCAAACACCGTCTTCTAACAACACAAGAGAAGACTCTACACATGGACATCACCAGATGGTCAACACCGAAATCAAATTGATTATATTATTTGTAGCCAAATATGGAGAAGCTCTATACAGTCAGCAAAAACAAGACTGGGAGCTGACTGTGGCTCAGATCATGTACTGCTCCTTATTGTCAAATTCAGACCGAAATTGAGGACAGTGGAGAAAACCACTAGACCACTCAGGTATGCCCTAAATCAAATCCCTTATGATTATACAGTGGAAGTGAGAAATAGATTTAAGGGACTAGATCTGATAGATAGAGTGCCTGATGAACTATGGACTGAGGCTTGTGACATTGTACAGGAGACGGGGAACAAGACCATTCCCGTGGAAAAGAAATGCAAAAGAGCAAAATGGCGGTCTGGGGAGGTCTTACAAACAGCTGGGAAAAGAAGAGAAGCAAAAAGTAAAGGAGGAAAGGAAAGACATAATATCATTATAAATTACTGTATGTTTTTGATCCTTTTGGTTAAAGAATGATAGCAAATGTGTTCACTCTACAAATGTAAATACCTATATTTTCATACATAAAATATAGAAAATTCTATTTTCGTATGTGAAATATGCCGTGGTATTTTCATATATGAAATATAGAAAATTCCATTTTCACATGTGAAATATGCACCTATATTTTCTGTATGAAATATAGAAAACTCAATTTTCATATTGAAATACACATTTTCATGTGACATACAGAAAATTCTATTTTCATACATGAAATATGCACCTATATATTCGTATATAAAATACAGAAAATTCTTTCATATGTGAAATATGCACCTGTATGTTCATATATGAAATACAGAAATATAGACCTGGGTTTAATCTCTGGGTCAGAAAGTTCTCCTGGAGAAGGGAATGTCTACCCACTCCAGTATTTTTGCCTGGAGAATTTGTTGGACAGAGGAGCCTGGCGGACTACACTTGTTCCTTGTGAGGAGAGCTATGACCAACCTAGACAGTGTTTTCAAAAGCAGAGACATCGCTTTGCCGACAAAGGTCTTCGTAGTCAACGCTGACAGCCAAGACAGGGAAGCGGGCTAATTACAGGAGCAACATGAATGGAGACGGGGTGGGGTACACGCACACAACGCAGCGACCTCAACCACAGGAAGCAGGACATGATGCACAGTCCAGCCGCAGGGAAGGAAGGGGACGTGGTCACTCCAGGAGAAGGGAGGGAGGCAGGGAGATGCCAGTGTCACATGACGTCACTTCTGGTGTGATCTGAAAATGCATACAAATGAAGGCCTTTCAAAAAGAGACACAGCCTCAGAGACTTAGAAGGGAAACTTCCAGTCACCGAGAACGTAAGATGTGGGGCAGGGAGAAATGAGCTGCTTCAGACTAACATACGCACACAACCATATCTAAAGTAAGACTCCAGGACCCAGTGTGTAACACAAGGAATCTTACACAACACTATGTAATCACCTCTATGGAAAAAGAACCCCCCCCCACCCCCCGCCAAACACGTATACATCTATGTGGAAGTGAACCAGGTGCAGCACGTTGAAAAGGAAAAGAAAAAAACAAAATCCCCAAACCAACAAAATTTTAATTCACCTATATATTCTAGTTCAAATAATAGATTAAAAACAGAATAAACGGGGGGAAATGCTGACTCTATTCCCTGCAGGCAGTGGTGACCTGGCTGGAGTCATATCCCCGGAGCCAGATCGCCTTGCGTCCGGAGGCTGGAGAATCCAGGAGCCGAGGGAGGTGGGAACACGTGGCAGGCACCTCCAAAATGGACCTGGAGTATCTCTTCCTCTCTGCAGAGCCCCCAACCTCCAGATACAGGCAGGAGAAGTTGAGAGCTTGGAGTTAACATATACACATTAATATGTGTCGGATAGATGATCCAGAAGTAACTACCGAAAAGCAGAGGGAAGTTTGTTGAACACATTGTAATCACCTAAATGCGAAAAAGGACCTGAAAGAGAATGGATAAACAGCTATGTATAACTGAATCGAGTTCCTGTACACCTGAAACAAAGACATCAGAAATCAACTATATTCCGACAAAAAATTACAAGGAAATTACAGAATTTTTTTTTTTAAAGGGAAACATTGTAGCTTGGAGAAGTGCTGCCACCCTGTGGTCATTTTCTGTAACAACACCATGCAGAGCTGTGCGGCTGGGTATTTAATATTCATAAGGATTTAGGGGCTGTAAGCGAGAAACACCTGCCCCTGAGAAAGGTCCTAAAAGCGGTCATTGAAAAAGAATTTAAAAGAGGACGGCGTTCAAGAACCCAACTTCAAGAACTACTTCACATCTTTTGAAAAAAAAAAAATCACGTGAAAAGATGGAAACATGGCTAAATAAAAGAGGGAGGCAAATCCAAGCTGCAGCGAGGTATCACATCACACCGGAAAGAACGGCCCTCGTCAAACACTCTACAATCAACAAGTGCTGGAGGGGGTGTGGAGACAAAGGGAACCCTTCACTGATGCTTGGGATGTAAATTGGTAACAGCCACTATGAAGGACACTCTGAAGATTTCTTCAGCCATGAAAATGAGAATAAGGTTGGAATACACCCTGACACCATACTCAAAAATAAACTCCAAATAGTATATCTAAGTATAAGGACGGATACTATGAAATTCTTGAGAAAAATATAAACAGGACATGATCTGACATGCATTACAGCAAATTCTTTGTGAATCCATCTCTTAGGATAATGAACAATAAGCTACAAACCAGAAAAAGGGGCTGCTGCTGCTGCTGCTGCTGCTAAGTCGCTTCAGTCGAGTCCGACCCTGTGTGACCCCAGAGACGGCAGCCCACCAGGCTCCCCTGTCCCTGGGATTCTCCAGGCAAGAACACTGGAGTGGGTTGCCATTTCCTTCTCCAATGCAGGAAAGTGAAAAGTGAAAGTGAAGTCGCTCAGTCATGTCCAACTCTTAGCAGCCCCATGGACTGCAGCCCACAAGGCTCCTCAGTCCATGGGATTTTCCAAGCAAGAGTACTGGAGTGGGGTGCCATTGCCTTCTCCGAGAAACGGGGACTGATTAGCTTTAAAAGCACTTGAATACAAAAGGAAATAAAAAAATGAAACATGAACACAAGGAATTCACCTCCAAAATATACAAACAGCCCCTGCCACTCAGTATCAAAAAATTCATACACCGCTAGAAAAGAATGGGACAAAGTTTGAATGAAAACGGAGTGTTCAAATGACAGGATAAAAACAGAATAAACAACAAAAGATGCTGACTCTATTCCATTCCGGCCATAGTGATCTGGGCTGTTATCACAGCCCTGAAGCCTGGGCAGGCTTGTTTCCCAAGGATGGACTGTGATGGGGTTGACGGAGCTGGGAAGGATTTGCCAGCCAATGAGCCCCGCCTCGTGGACCTGGCAAGCCTACTCCCCTCTGCCCGGGCCCACAACTCCAGATCCAGGCGGGTTCTCCTGCAGTGAAACTACGCGTGCTGCGCCCAAAGGATGTGGAGCCTCTGGGCTGAAAGAGCTTTGAAAAGCCCCGTGGGCTCCATGTCTCCTGGTGGTGGGGTTCCAGCCTCCTTCCTTTGGGTCGTCCCACCTGTGGATGAAAGCACCGTCCCCAGAGTGGTGTTGCAGGAACTGGGATTTGGCCAGGGAACAGGAGTAAGGAAGGAAGAAGGAATGGGACACAAGCCTTAAGTGCTAATCGTCAATCCAGGAACAGGACTTTCCCCAAGGCACTGGTTCCTCCAGTAAACGGAGTTCGGCATAAAGACATGCTGCCACCTTGTGGCCATTTCCCAAAACAACAACTTATGAAACCGTTGTGCACGGGCACTTAATATTCCCAAGGCCTGCAGGGCTGTGAGTGAAAAACACCAGCCCTCAAGAAATGTCCTCCGGGAGGTCATCAGAAAAATATTCAAAACAGGGAAGATGTTTTGAATATTTATTCAAGAAGCCAACTTGAATAAGTAAGTTTAACTCATACTGTTTAAAAAAACACACATGAAAAGATGTCAACATCACTAAATATGAGAGAAAGGCCAATCAAACCTTCAATGAGGTATCACCTCACTGATCAGAATGGCCACGGGCAGAAATTCTACAAGCAGTAAATGCTGGCGCGTGTAGAGCACAGGGACCCTCCTACACTGGTGCTGGGAATGGAAACTGGGAGCAGGCCTGTGGAGAACGCGGGGCAGGCTCCTTAGCGTGAGAATGAGAACGAATTTAGACTACTCCCTGACACCATGCACAAAATAGACTGCAAATAGATTAAAGATCTCAATCAAAGGACAGATACTATGAAACTAAAGACAAAATCAGAACACACTTTGACATAAAATGCAGCATTTGTGATCCATCTCTCAGAATCATGAAAAATAAAACAATAATAAACAAATGGGACCTAATAAATGTTAAAAATTGCACAGCAAAGGAAATCACAAGTGAAGGAAAAAAGACAACCCTCAGAATGGAAAAAAATTCTTGCAAACAAAGATACCCACAAGGAGTTTATATCCAACACATACAAACAGCATGTACAGTGCAGTATCAAAAACCAAACAATCCAATTAAAAAAATCAACCAAAGGTCCAAATGCACATTTCTCCAAAGAAGGCGTAGAGATGGCTATAAAGCACATAAAAAGATGCTCAGCCTCACGAGTTCTTAGAGAAAAACAAATCAAATGTACAACGAGGTGTCACCTCACATTGATCAAAATGGCCTCATCAAAAATCCTACAACAGTAAATTCTGCAGAGGCTGTGGAGAGAAGGGAGCCCTCCTGCACTGTTGGTGGGAGTGTAAATCAGTACACCCACTAGGGAGAGCATTATGGTTCTTAGGAAGGTAAGCATAGAAGTACCAAGTGATCCAGCAACACCACACCTAGGCGTAGATCCAGAGGAAACCAAAACTGAAAGACACCTGCATCCCAAAGATCATGGCAGCACTAGGTACAGTAGCAAAGAAGCAGGAGCGACTGAAGTGCACGAAGACAGAGGAGTGGACACAGAAGGCGGGGCACATACACCCAGTGCAGTATAACTCGGAAATAAAGGAGGAAACAACGGCGTTTCCAGTTACAGGGAAAACCAGAGATGAGCATACTAAGTGAAGTGAGACAGGGAAAGACAAGAGTCATAGGACATCACTGCTGGCAGAACCTAGAAACGGATACAAATGGACTTCATTACAAAAGAGAAGCAGGTTCACAGACCAGGAAAAGAAATTGATGTTTACCAAAAAAGACATGTGGTCAGGGGCAGGGAGTAATTAGGTGGTTCAGATCACTATAGACACATTAAAACAGGTGCTGCTGTTTAGTCACTCAACTGTGACTCTACAACTCCATGGACTGTGGCCTGCCAGGCTCCTCTGTTCATGGGATTTTCCAGGCAGGAATACTGGAGTCTGTTGCCATTTCCTCCTCCAGGGGATCTTCCCCACCCAGGGATCAAACCCACGTCTCCTGCAAGCGTCCTGCATTGTAGGCGGATCCCTTACCGCTGAGCCAACAGGGAAGCCGTAAAGCAGGTGGCGCCGGCTCTTAAAGGCTCCACAGGGCTTCAAATGACACCTGCCCTCAAGAGATGTCCTGGGGTAAGTCATCGCAAAAGAATTCCAAACAGGGTCAGGTTTCTAGAGGCCAGTTTCAGGAGGTAAACTGTACTCACAATGCGTAAAATAATAAAAACACATGGAAAAATACTCATCAATAATTATTAAATCAATGCCAATCAAAACTTCAATAAGGCACCACCTTACACTAGTCACAATGGCCATCATTGAGAAGATTTACAAAGAATAAATACCGTCGAGAACGTACGGAAAAAGGAATCCTCCTACCATCTTGGTGGGAATGTAAATGGCGAAGCTACTGTGAAAAACGGCATGGAGGTTCCTTGAAACACTAAACCTGGAGGTATCATATGATCCTGCAATCTCATTCCTGGACTTGGGTTCAGAAAAAAGTCTTCATTCAGAATGACACGTGCGCCTTGATATTCAGGGCAGCACTATTTACAACAGCCAGGACAGAATCCACCAGCGTCCACTGACAGAAGCATGAAGACCACGTGGTACGTTACACACTGGAATGCTACTCAGCCATAGAGCAAGATGAAATAATGGTATTGGCAGCGGCATGGATGAACCAAGAAATTACAATTCTACGTGAGGAAAGTCAGAGAGACAAATATGTGATATGTGCAGGTGGGGTATATAAATTCATACCAGTGAACTAATGTACTGAACAGGCTCACAGCCTGAGAAAACCAAATTCCAATTATCAAAAGAAAGAAGAGAGTTTGGAATGAAAATCTACACACTAATATATATCAAGTTGATAATATATCAAGTTTTCTGAATAGAACAAGAAACTGTACTGAAAAAAATTGTAATAATATATATGAGGGGGAAAAAGTAAAAGGATATATGTCTATGTATATATAACTGAATCAAGTTCATGTACATCCAATACAAACAAAAACATTGGAAAGCAACTCACTCCAACACAAAATAACATTACCTGAGCCTGGTGTAGGGGGAACCATACAGTGGTGACCCTATGAATTGGATATGGGATATGCTATGATATTAATATGACGCCTGCAAAGGTTTTCACTCAGCAGAACACAGAGCAGCAAGCCACTCACAGGTGCCTGATCTCTTATGAATGTGACAAGATGAAGAAAAAGGACCACCAGTTAATCAGGGCAACACCCGCAATTTAGATGTTGGGAATCTCAGAGGGGACAAGACACACTGCAGGCAAAGAGCAGACATGTGGTCTCCGTGTACACAGGATCCTGATCCATGTGGAAGGGGTGAGACCCACACAATCCCCAGACCCTGCACCTGGGCCCACGACCCTTGGTTAGGACCCCAGGTCTCTACTGGTTGGGCCCCTAAGGTGGAAATGAGTGGGCTCCTGTAACCCCCTGGGATGGCAGAAAGAGGGAGGGTCGGTCTCCTCTCCCCGCACTGTCCCAGAGAAGTCCTCCTCCTTTCCCTTTGGTTCTGTGTGATATTAACTGTTTTTACAGCTGTCATGATAATGTTGAACACATTACCTTGGTTCTGGCAGGCTTGGTCCTTTCCTGTTCCACTGGAGTGTTGAGAAAACACGCCAGGTGCACGGCTGGGAGACGAGGAGAGACGGTCGACTGGAAGGAGATCCCAGCAGCAGCGTCACCTGCTGCCCATTGGCTTTTTGCCTGATCCGTGTGCCCTGCAGTCAATTCACCAGGTGAACCTGCCTCCCTCCCGCCACGCTCATGCTGGAAAATTGGAAAAATTACCAGGTAGACACCTACCTGAGGAGTCTCCAGGAGCCCCAGGAAGGGTGGACCTCGCGGGGGTAAAGAGGCAGACAGGCACAGGCCTGTATAAAGTGAATACCGGGAAGCATTAATTCCTAAACACGAGTGAAGCGCTCATGTATTCTTCCCTTTTTCTCAACTTTGTTTGTGGTCTCCCCGTACATGTGATCCTGACCCATGCAGACGGGGTGAGACTCACACAGTGCTCAGACCCCCCACCTGGGGTCACATGTCCCCTCGGTCAGGACACCATGGCTGTGGTCAGCCGGCCCCCAATGTGTGAACAAGCCAGGACACTGGGACCCTAGAAAGAAGTGCAGGGACCATCTCCTCTCCCCTCAGTCGTCCCTGAGAAGTCAGGCCCCTCCTGTTTTCACTTTGGATCTGTGTGATTTTTGCAGCTTTGAAAGCTCATGCTAGAAGTGAACACACTACCTTGGTTCTGGCAGGCTCTTTCTCGTCCCGCTGAGGTGCTGAGAAAACAGGAGAGCTGGGCTGAGAGATGAGGGGCAGCTCTGTTCTCTTCGGAGGAGAGAGTCGACAGGAAGGAGAGCACAGCAGCAGCCTCACCTGCTGCCCATTGACTTTTTGCCTGATCCCTGTGCCCTGGAACCAATTCACCAGGTGAACCTGCCTCCCTACTCAACCTGAATGTGCTGGAAAATTGGAATGATTACCATGTAGTCAACCTGAGGGGTCTCCAGGAGCCCCAGGAAGATGAATCTGGCAGGGGAGAGACTAGGAGCCCAACTGCAGCACTGACCCCCGGGAGGGCCAGGGAAGCCCACTCAGAGGAGAGCACGGTTCCCAGAGAAGCCCACCCAGCCCCAGAGCCCAGACATCTGAGCACTGATGCTCAGACACAGGCATGGAGTTTTCCATGCCCAGCGCACACAGAACAGTCAGGTCATGTCCTCACTGCAGAAAGCGCATGGTCTTGTCTAAACTGTTAGGGACCAAACAACGGTCTCTAGGACCTGAGTCATGTTTACCAAAAAGAGACAGGATATGCGCTCATCCTGCCTGGCCAATCATGTAACGCCAGCTATTCCTGTAACTGAGACAAAGAACTGCCTGTATATAAGCCACCATACTCCTTTGTTCGGGGCTCTTGTAGGATTCCCTTGTGTGGGATGAGACTTGAGCCCTAGCGCACTAGAGATAAACTCCCTTCTTGTTTTTGCATTACTGTGGTGGACTTGCTCTCTCGGTTGGTTCGGAGATACAGGCTCGGAGCATAACATCTGGGGGCTCGTCCGGGATCTCCGTCCCGCCAGGGAGGACAACTCTCCTGGTAGAAGGGAGTAACCTCGTTAAGAAATAAGAGCTCTGAGCACAGGTGCTAATGTTGCAGAAGCCCAGATTAAGTCCGGGGCCCAGTTTCGTGCTGGGGAGGCATCTGGGTGTAAAGTGCAGAGGTAAGCCCAGCGTAAGGCCGGGGCCCGGTTTCGTGCTGGGGAGGCAGCTGGCTCTGTGAACACCCTGCAGGTAAGATTGAGTACATTGTTGGTGGCCACCTTGTGTTTGTTATCTGTTTGTCTATTCGTGGTGTCTGCGGTGCTCTTTGTGTGCTCTGTTGGCTCCCAGTGTACTTTCCTGTGATCATGGGACAAACACCTTCTACTCCTTTATCTCTTATGATTAACCACTTCTCTGATTTCAAGTCTAGAGTACAAAATCTATCATTGCTGGTGAAGAAAAGCAAGTTAGTAACTTTTTGTTCTGCCGAGTGGCCTGCTTTTGATGTCAGCTGGCCACAAGAAGGCACCTTCAGCCTGCCTACTATTCGAGCGGTCAGAGAGAAGGTGCTCGCCCCCTACACTTTGGGACACCCAGCCAGACCAAACTCCATACATTTTGGTCTGACAGGACCTGGTGGAAAACCCCCTGGCCTGGCTAAAGCCTTTTGTTTTTCAGCCCCTCACTTCCCTTCCCTCTTCCCTGCCCTTGCTTCCACAGGTTCCACAGGTTTCATTGGGAAAAGCCAGAAAGAAAACCAAGCCTTCAGCTCCTCCCAAAAAAAGGGGCCCAGCCTAGGGAACTCGGGGAAAGGCAAAAAAAAAAAAAAAAAAAATGGCCGGCATAGCAGAAGACCCGGAGGTTCCCTCCTCCACCGTTCATGCATTTCCAGTCCTGGCGGGGCCAGCCAGAGAGGGTAGAAAACGGACATATCAGTATTGGCCCTTCTCCACTAGTGATTTGTACAATTGGAAAACCCAGACTCCCTCCTTCTCTGAAAAACCGCAGAGTCTTATTGATCTTTTAGAGTCTATCCTGTTTACTCACAATCCCACCTGAGATAATTGTCAGCAACTGTTACAGGTACTTTTTACTACAGAGGAGTGCGAACGGATCCTGTCAGAAGCCCGGTAAAATGTGCCAGGGGTGGATGGGAGGCCCACAATACAGCCTAACCTCATTGAGGAGGGGCTCCCCTTGGTGCGACCCAACTGGGACTTCAAACGCGCTGAAGGTAAGGAGCGTCTCCGAGTGTACCGTCAGACTCTCATGGCTGGCCTTGGAGCGGCCGCCAAAAAGCCAACTAAATTGGCCAAAATAAATTCAGTGAGACAAGAGCCAAATGATAGCCCAGCAGCCTTCCTGAAAAGGATAATGGAAGCTTTTAGACAGTATACCCCTATGGACCCACAGGCAGATGAGTCACGAGCGGCAGTTATGTTAGCACTTATAAATCAAGCAGCCCCCGATATTAGAAAAAAGTTACAAAAGATAGAGAGGTTAAGTGAACAATCCTTGCAAGATCTAGTGAGGGCAGCCGAGAGAGTTTTTAATCATAGAGAGACCCCAGAAGAGAGAGAGGACCGCATTAGAAGAGAAGAAAGAGAATTTAGAGCTGAAGAAAACCGTAAAAATCAAAAAGAGCTGGCCCAGATATTTTTTGCTGGGGTTAAAAACAAAAACAGGTTCCAGAAAGGAAAAAAACTGGACTCAAAAACTGAAAAAAAAAAACGACAAGGCATAAGCTTGAGAAAAACCAATGTGTGTTTTGTAAAGAGTTTGGGCATTGGAAAGATAAATGCCCCAAGAAAAATCTAAAAGAGGGGCCCAAGAACCCCAAGAACGAGACTCCCTCTCCAGACAGTCATATCCTCTATGCGGGTGAGGATAGCGACTAGGGGGGTCAGGGCTCGAAGCCCCTCCCCAAGTCCTGGATAACTATAAATGTGGAGGGAAAACCGGTTGGCTTCATGGTGGATACGGGAGCTCAATACTCAGTCTTAAACCAAAAAGATGGACCCATGTCTAAGAAAAGTAGCTGGTTGCAGGGAGCAACCGGGACTAAGCGATATGGATGGACTACAAAATGGCGTGTGAACTTGGGGGCCCACCAAGTGACCCATTCCTTTCTGGTGATACCTGAGTGTCCAGCGCCTTTGCTGGGAAGAGATTTACTGTCTAAAGTAAATGCCCAAGTTCATTTCGACCACGGGCAAGTGTCAGTTTTAGATGGAACCGGGCATCCTCTTCAGGTCTTGTCTCTGGCATTAAAAGATAAATACAGACTGTACTTGCCAAAGGCCCCAGCGACAATAAGTCCAGAAGTACAGCCATGGGTTCGGAGATACCCTCAGGCCTGGGTTAAAACAGCAGGAATGGGACTGGCCAAACAGAGGCCCCCTATTATTGTGGAACTAAAAGCCAGTGCCTCACCAGTGAGAGTGCGGCAATATCCCATGAGTCAAGAGGCTCGGAAAAAAATTACTCCTCACATACAATGCCTCATAGATGCTAGGGTCTTGAAAAGGTGCCGGTCCCCATGGAACACTCCCCTGTTGCCTGTGAAAAAGCCTGGGGAAACTGATTTTAGACCGGTTCAAGATCTACGAAAAGTCAACAAACGGGTAAATGATATTCATCCTATGGTTCCTAACCCTTATACATTGCTAAGCAACTTGCCTCCAAACTACATTTGGTACACTGTTTTAGATTTAAAAGATGCCTTTTTCAGTTTGCCTCTTGCCCCCGCAAGCCAAGAGATCTTTGCCTTCGAATGGCAGGAAGACGGTGGTCAGACCCCTGTGCAGCTGACATGGACTCGCTTACCACAGGGTTTCAAAAACTCGTCCACATTATTTAACGAGGCCCTGGACGAAGACCTCCGTGAGTATCGGGTTGAACACCCTACCATCGTTTTATTACAATATGTTGATGACCTTATGCTGGCAGCGGCTACAGAAAAAGAGTGCCAAGAGGCAACAGGTGACCTTCTCCAAACCTTGGGGACTTTAGGTTACAGGGCTAGTGCCAAAAAGGCCCAGATTGCCAAGCAAGAGGTTACATACCTCGGTTATAAGATAAAACAGGGCCAGAGGTGGCTAACACAGGCTATAAAAAAAAACCATCCTCCAGATCCCTGAGCGGGCTAACCCTAGACAAGTGAAAAAATTTCTGGAAACTGTGGGATATTGCCAGTTATGGATCTTGGGGTTTGCAGAAAAGGCCAGGCCCCTATATAAAGGGACCAAAGAAAACAAGGACTGAAAATGGACTGAGCCAATGAAAGAGGCCTTCCAAGAGCTCAGGCGAGCCTTGCTAGAAGCTCCTGCCCTTGCCCTCCCTGATCCATCTAAGCCTTTCCAATTATTTGTAGATGAAAAGCAGGGGATAGGAAAAGGGGTACTAACACAGAGATGGGGACCATGAAAGCGACCTGTAGCTTTCCTTTCCAAGAGACTGGACCCAGTGGCAGCCGGATGGCCACCTTGCCTCCGTATCATCGCGGCCACCATGCTCTTAGTCCACGATGCTAATAAACCGACTTATGGACAGAGACTCTTGGTCTACACTCCTCATGCCATAAAGAGAGTTTTAAAGCAACCCCCAGGTAAATGGATTTCTAATGCCCGCTTGACGCACTACCAGGCCTTGCTACTTGACACCCCATGGATTCATTTCCAAACGCCCTGCACTCTAAATCCGGCCACTCTTTTGCCCAATCCGGAGGGAAATAGCCCCCTCCATGATTGTGATGAGATACTGGCCGGGGTAACAGCAATGCGAAAAGACTTAACCGATACTCCACTGGATAACAGTGAGCTAAAATGGTTCACAGATGGCAGCAGTTATGTAAAAGATGGACAGAGACGGGTGGGAGCCACAGTAGTAGATGACTCTGGACAGACGATATGGGCAGAGGCCCTTCCCCCGGATACCTCAGCACAAAAGGCAGAGTTAATTGCCTTGATTCAAGCATTAGAGAGAGCCAAAGGGAAAAAAAAAACAAAACTATTTTCACTGACAGTCGCTATGCTTTTGGCACGGTACACATCCAGGGCCCGATATATCGGGAACGGGGGTTTTTAACAGCTGAAGGAAAAGAAATTAAAAACTTGCCTGAAATCCGTAGACTTTTAGAGGCTGTACAGATGCCTCGGGCTGTGTCAACAGTACACGTACCTGGACATCAGAAGGGTGACAGCCCCACAGCACGAGGGAATCGTGCCGCAGACCTGGCAGCTCGAAAAGTAGCTGATGAAGATTTCATCACCCCTGTGTTGCCGATCGGACTTCCACCTCCAGGTATGGGAACTCTGCCCCCAACCCCTGAGTATTCATCCACAGACCTTGCTTGGATCCAAAAACACACCAACCTTCAAAAAGGTGAAGATGGATGGTACCGAGACTCAGACGGCTACTTGATACTCCCTGCTCAGTTGGGACGGCAACTATGTGAGCATTTACACTTGTCCACTCATCTGGAAAAAAAAAAGACTCTGATGCTCTTTCAGACTGCGCGCCTGCGATTTCCCCGGCACCAGACAACTGTAAAGAACATAGTGCATGCTTGTAAGGCGTGTCAACAGATGAGGCCAGGAAAAGGACAACATGCAGGACTGAGGTATCGGGGAAAAGGACCAGGGCAGCACTGGGAAATAGATTTCACCGAGGTAAGGCCAGGCAAATATGGTTACCGGTACTTGTTAGTGTTGGTGGATACCTTCTCAGGGTGGGTGGAGGCTTTTCCTACAAAAGGAAAAACCGCGATGATAGTGGCAAAAATAAAAAATTAAAAAAAAAAATAGTTCCCAGGTTTGGCCTGCCAGTGACCATCAGCTCTGATAATGGACCTGCTTTTGTGAGTCAAATAGTTCAGAGCCTTGCCCTAGCCCTGGGGACTAAATGAAAGTTATATTGTAAATACAGTCCACAGAGCTCAGGGCAAGTAAAAAATATAAATCAGACTCTGAAAGAAACTTTAACTAAATTGGCTATAGCTACTGGTGGGGACTGGGTGACCCTCCTTCCCTTCGCCCTCTTCCGTGCGCGTAATACTCCTTATCAACTTAATCTGACCCCATTTAAAATTCTGTATGGGAGACCTCCCCCTGTATGTCCAATATTTAAAGAAAAGAAACTACCGCCTCCCACGTTGAGACAATTCCGAGAGGCCTTGATGGCCTTAAGCAAGGTGCACTCTCGTGTCTGAAAACTGCTCCAGAAAATACATGTGGGTCAAAATAAGGGAACTATTACCTCACATGACATTGGCCCAGGAGATTGGGTATGGGTCAAAAGGCACCAAATCAAGGCACTAGAACCCAAATAAAAGGGTCCTTATGTTGTTCTTCTTGCCACCCCAACTGCCCTAAAGGTCGACAGTATTGGGCCTTGGGTGCATTGCAACCACGTACGCCCAGCTGCTTCAGCAGAGCAGAAAGACGCTAAAAAAAAAATGGAAAGCATCTCTGCACCCGTCCAACCCCCTGAGGCTAAAGCTTCGAAGGCGCCAACAGTACCAGGACAGCTTGGCTGGGCCGTCTTGTGGATGACCCAGTTACTCTGCTCCGGAGCTGCCAGCGTGAACCCGCATCAACCCATCAAAATCACCTGGAAGATAGAAAATAGACTAACACGTGAGATGCTTAACTCCACCACCGCAATACATCCACCAAATACTTGGTGGCCAGACTTATACTTTGACCTTAAGCCGGTGGTAAATGTACCCTGGAAGAGGGGCAAGCTCCCAAATCATGCATTCTGGGCATGTCCAGGTGTGCCCAGGCATAACTAAAAGATCTGTGGGGAAATACAGAGAAGACTCTGTGCTGCCCTAAAAAAGAGTGTTGTTTTTATGCTGATCACACAAAAATAGTTTAAAAAATCTATGGCCAAAGTAAGAGAGGGACTAGCCCAAAGTAAACGAGAACGTGAGGCTCAACAAGGATGGTTTGAGTCTTGGTTTCAACAATCCCCTTGGTTGACCACCCTAATCTCCACCTTGCTGGGACCCCTGCTAATACTTCTACTGATGCTTACCCTTGGCCCACGTATTATCAATAGACTTGCAGCCTTTGTAAAGGAATGCATAAATACAGTACAGCTGTTTGTGCTTCCACAACAATATCAAACTGTGTCTCAGGACCGAGAGGAAGATTCCTCTATATGATCTAAGGACGGGGGGAATGTTAGGGGCCAAACGACGGTCTCTAGGACCTGAGTCATGTTTACCAGAAAGAGACAGGATATGCACTCATCCTGCCTGGCCAATCATGTAACGCCAGCTAGTAACTGAGACAAAGAACTGCCTGTATATAAGCCGCCATACTCCTTTGTTCGGGGCTCTTGTCGGATTCCCTTGTGTGGGATGAGACTTGAGCCCTAGTGCGCTAGAGATAAACTCCCTTCTTGTTTTTGCATTACTGTGGTGGACTTGCTGTCTCGGTTGGTTCGGAGATACGGGCTCGGAGCATAACATAAACATCATCAGTGTAGATAGGACTTGGAGAAGTCTAAATCTACCATGTAGACAGAACCTGGTCAGGTTCAAACTTGGTCTTCCAGCAGGCACAGGTCACTCGTATGCAGGGTCTGTCATCACTGGATAGGGGGCTCACCCTCCTGTGGGAGTTAGGATGTACATTTCTTGAAGAAATCATCGCTGGGCTCCACACTTCACCCACATCAGGAAACCGAAAGGATCTATGTCATTAAACATCTCAACAGGTAAAACAACAATGTTAGCAATTTCTCTGGTCACATGATGGTCAGGATCCAGGGGAGAGCCAGGAACTCCTGAGTGCAGCCCAGTGTCCTGTAAAGACAGACAGGAAGTGGCCAGATTCCAGCATCCCAGGCTCCCAGCAGGAGGTGACCACACTGGAAGTCTTTTGGAAAATACTTTATCAGTATAAAAATATATTGTTGAATTTTCAAGCATACTACTTATTACTTGCAAACCTAAAATATTCTTCAAATCTTGGCACCCTCATCTTTGCGATTTCCTTTGTTTCCTTTGTTTCAGATTTTCTAAGTAGCAGCAAGCCATCATTTCAAACTACTTTCATCTAATTCTGTTATTTGTTATATTATGAATGAAGAGTCACACTTAAAAGAAAGTCCCTGCCAACAGTTAGCGATTCAAGGAGCACATGAGCTGCAGGTACTTTTTCTTCTAACAGTTTCATTTTTCTCCATGAAGAAAACAGAAAACATAGGCCCCCTGATTTTTTGCTTCTCTGTTCAAAGTGAGCTAGAATGAAATTGATTTTCATGTCAACAGGTAACATTTTTGAGGGTTGAAATGTCATACCAAGGAAACAGGGCCTGGAGAAGAGGGAATGCTCCTATGCTGTTAGAGGGAAAGCACATCCTAAAAATAAAGCTAAAATTCAGATAGATTTAATCATGACAGTATGTGATTACATAGAGTATGAACCAAGGGTCAACATATAGCAGGCAACATGTGAAGACAAATTTGACATTTCAGATGTGAGAGTAAAGGTTCAATTCAGTTCAGTCATTCAGTTGCGTCCGACTCTCTGCGACCCCATGAATCGCAGCATGCCAGGCCTCCCTGTGCATCACCAACTCCCGGAGTTCACTCAGACTCACGTCCATCAAGTCGGTGATGCCATCCAGCCATCTCATCCTCTGTTGTCCCCTTTTCCTCCTGCCCCCAATCCCTCCCAGCATCAGAGTCTTTTCCAATGAGTCAACTCCTCACGTGAGGTGGCCAAAGTATTGGAGTTTCAGCTTTAGCATCATTCCTTCCAAAGGACACCCAGGGCTGATCTCCTTTAGAATGGACTAGTTGGATCTCCTTGCAGTCCAAGGGACTCTCAAGAGTCTTCTCCAACACCACAGTTCAAAAGCATCAATTCTTTGGCGCTCAGCTTTCTTCATAGTGTAACTCTCACATACATACATGACTACTGGAAAAACCATAGTCTTGACTAGATGGACCTTTGCTGGCAAAGTAATGTCTCTGCTTTTCAATATACTATACAGGTTGGTCATAACTTTCCTTCCAAGGAGTAAGCGTCTTTTAATTTCATGGCTGTAGTCACCATCTGCAGTGATTTTGGAGCCCAACCTGTCAGATATGCAGCTGGTATGCACACATTCTTTTAGAATATTGCATGTATCTTTTCAAATCATAGCTTTGCCTGTATGTATGGCTAGGAGTGAGATTGCTGGATCATATGGTGACTGCAGCCAAGAAATTAAGAGATGCTTGATCCTTGGAAGAAAAGCTATGACCAACTTAGCATATTCAAAAGCAGAGACATTACTTTGCCGACAAAGGTCCATCTAGTCAGAGCTATGGTTTTTCTGGTAGTCATGTATGGATGTGAGAGTTGGACTATAAAGAAAGCTGAGTGCTGAAGAATGGGTGCTTTTCAACTGTGGTACTAGAGAAGACTCTTGAGAGTCCCTTGGACTGCAAGGAGATCCAACCAGTCAGTCCTAAAGGAAATCAGTCCTTAATGCTCATTGAAAGGACTAAAGCTGAAACTAATAGTTTGGCCACCTGATGTGAAGAACTGACTTGTTAGAAAAGACCCTGATGCTAGAAAAGACTGAGAGCAGGAGGAGAAGGGGACAACAGAGGATGAGATGGTTGGATGGCATCACTGACTCAGTGGACATGAGTTTAAGTAAGCTCTAGGAGTTGGTGATGGACTGGGAAGCCTGGTGTGCTGCAGTCCATGCGGTTGCAAAGAGTCGGACATGACTAAGCGACTGAACTGAACTGATCCTGCAATTAGATTCATTGGCTACACTTGACTGATAAACTCTTTGTAAAGAAAAAATTAAGAGGAAAACTACTTTATGTGATTTTTAAAAATTCTCATAAAAATTAGTTTCCTAATGGAATCTTCTATTTTAAAAAATCTTCTACTTTTATTTTGCTATTTTGCTGGGTAATCTATATATATATTTCAAAAATGGCAATATAGATATGTATATCATATGAAAGTGTTGGTATATCTTTTATGACAATATATGCAAATATATCATATATGAAATAGAAGTATATATTTTTATATAATAAAATTTTAAACTTTCATAAAGTTTAAAACTTTCATAAATTAAACATTTTCAAACAATTAAAGCCTTTCATTGTGTGGCTCACAAGAAACTGTGGAAAATTCTTAAAGAGATGGTAATACTAGACCGCCTCACCTGTCTCCTGAGAAACCTGGGTACAAGTCAAGAAGCAACAGTTAGAATGGGACATGGAACAATGGACTGGTTCCAACAGGGACAGGAGTACGTCAAGGCTGTATATTGTTACCCTGCTCATTTAACTTACATGCAGTATTGTTGTTCAGCTGCCCAGTCGTGTCTGACTCTGTGACCCCGTGGACTGCAGCACACCGGGCCTCCCTGTCCCTCACCATCTCCCAGAGTTTGCCCAAGTTCATATTCTTTGCATCAGTGATGCCATCCAGCAATCTCATCCTCTGACGCCCTCTTCTCTTTCTACCCTCAATCTTTCCCAGCATCAGGGACTTTTCCATTGAGTTATCTGTATCAAATAATCAAAATCCTGGAGCTTCAGCATCAGTCCTTCCAGTGAATATTCAGGGTTGATCTCCTTTAAAATTGACTGGTTTCATCTCCTTGCCATCCAAGGGACTTTCAAGAGTCTTCTCAAAGACCACAGTTTGAAGGCATCAATTCTTTGGCATTTTGCCTTCTTTACAGTCTAGCTGTTACAACCGCACGTGACCACTGGGAAGACCATAGCCTTGACTATATGGACCTTTGTCGGCAGAGTTAATGTGTCTGCTTTCCAACACACTGTCTAGGTTAGTCATCACTTTCCTGCCAAAACAATCGTCTTCTGATTTCATGGCTGCAGTCACCGACTGCAGATTTTGGAGCCCAAGAAGGGGAAATCTGTCACTACTTCCACATTTTCCCTTCTATTTGCCATGCAGTTATGAGGCTGGAAGCCATGATCTTAGTTTTTTAAATATTTAGTCTTAAGCTGGCTCATTCACTCTCGTCCTTCGCTCTCAGCAAGAAGCTCTCTAGTTCCTCTTCACATTCTGCCGTTAGAGTGCTATCATCCACATATCTGAGGCTGTTGATGTTTCTCCCGCCTATCTTGATTCCGGCTTGTAACTCATCCAGCCCGGCCTTTCTCATGATGTGCTCAGAGTATAGGTTAAACAAACAGGGTGACAACAGAGAGCTCTGTCGTATTCCTTTCTCGATCTTGAACCAATCAGTTGTTCCATACAGGGTTCTAACTGTTGCCTCTTGACCTGCACACAGGTTTCTCAGGAGACAGATAAGATGGTCTGGTATTCCCATCTCTTTAAGAACTTTCCACAGTTTGTCACAATCCAAGTCAAAGGCTTTAGTGTTGTCAGTGAAATAGAGATAGATGTTTTCCTAAAATTCCCTTGCTTTCTCTATAATCCAGCGAATGTTGGCAATTTGATTTCTAGTTTCTCTTCCATTTCTAAACCCAGCTTGGGCATCTGGAAGTTCTTGATTCACATAATACTGAAGCCTAGCATGCAAGATTTTAAGCATGACCTTACTAGCATGGGAGATGAGTTATCTGATGGTTAGCACGTTCTTTGGTACTACCCTCCTTGGGAACTGGGATGAGGATTGACCTTTTCCAGTCCTGTGGCCGCTGCTGGGTTTCCAGAGTTGCTGACATAATGAATGCAAAAGCTTGATGGCGTCATCCTTTAGGGGTTTGAATGATTCTGCTGGAATTTCATTGCATCCACTTGCTTT
Source organism: Ovis canadensis (assembly GCF_042477335.2). Taxonomy (NCBI): domain Eukaryota; kingdom Metazoa; phylum Chordata; class Mammalia; order Artiodactyla; family Bovidae; genus Ovis; species Ovis canadensis. The sequence goes on from NC_091262.1 coordinate 36,123,139, forward strand.
CTTAACAGCAGTGCTTCTTAAGGCCCACTTGACTTCACACTCCCAAATGTCTGGCTCTGGGTGACTGACCACACCATCGTAGTAATGCGGCTCATCAAGGCCTTTTTTATGCAGTGCTTCCACGTATTCATCCTTCTTGACCTCTTCACTGTCTGCTAGGTCTCTACCATTTTTACCCTTTATTATGCCATCTTTGGGTGGAATGCTCCCTCGATATCTCCAGTTTTCCTGAAAAGATCTCTAGTCTCCCCCCTTCTGTTGTTTTCTTCTAGCTTTATGCACTGTTCATTGAAGAAGGCCTTTTCTCTTCTAGCTGCTCTTTGGAACTCTGCATTTAGTTGGATGTACCTTTCCGTCTCTCCCTTGCTTTTCGATTCTCTTCATTCTTCCACTATTTGTAAAGCCTCATCAGATAACCACTTTGCCTTCTTGCTTTTCTTTTTCTTCGGGATGGTTTTGTTTGTCACCTCCTGTACAATATTACAGACCTTTGTTCATAGTTTTTCACGAACACTCTTAACTAGATCCAGTCCCTTGAATCTATTCATTACTTCTACTGTGAATCCATATGGCATTTGATTTCAGTCATACCTGGCTGGCCTAGTGTTTTTCCCAGGTTTTCTTTAGTTTAAGGCTGAATTTTTCTGTGATAATCTGATGATATGAGCCACAGTCACCTCCAGGTCTTGTTTTTGCTGACTGATTATAGTTCCTCCATCTTCAGCTACAAAGAATGTAACAATTTGATTTCAGTAATGACCATTTGGTGAGGTCCATGTGTAAAGTCATCCCTTGTGTTGTTGGAAAAGGGTCAACAACATGAAGGATCCCCTTCATGGATCACTGCCTTGTCACGACGAAGGGGCTTGCATAACTCAATGAAGCTATGAGCCATGCCATGCAGGGCCACCCAAGATGGACGGGCCATAGCAGAGAGTTCTGACAAAACGTGATCCACTAGAGGAGGGAGTGGCAAACCACCCCAGTACACTTGCCTTGAGAACCTCATGAACTGTATAAAGGCCATATGCAGAGTACATCATGCTAAATGCCTGGGTGGGTGAATCACAAGCTGGAATCAAGACAGCTGGGAGAAATATTAACAGCCTCAGATATGCAGATGATACCACCCTAATGGCAGAAAACTAAGACGAAGTAAAGAGCCCCTTGATGAGGGTGGAAGAGGAGAGTGAAAAACTGGCTTCAAACTCAGCTTAAAATCGTGGCATCCAGGCCTATCACATCATGGCAAATAGAGGGGAAAAAATGCAAACAGTGGCAGATTTTCTTTTCTTGGGCTCCAAAATCACTGTGCTTCAAATTTCATGGTGACTGCAACATGAAATTTAAAGACATTTGCTCTTTTGAAGAAAAGCAATGACAAACCTAGACAGCATGTTAAAAAGCAGACACATCACTTTGCTGAAAAAGGTCTGTATAATCAAAGCTATATTTTTTCCAGTAGTCATGTATGGATATGAGAGTTGGACCATAAAGAAGGCTGAGCACTGCAGAACTGATGCTTTTGAACTGTGGTGCTAGAGAAGACTCTTGAGAGTTCCTTGGACAGCATGGAGATCAAACCAGTCAATCCTAAAGGAAATCAACCCTGAGTATTCACTGGAAGGACTGATGCTAAAGTTGAAGCTCCAATACTTCGGCCACCTGACGTGAAACACGGACTCATTTGAAAAGACCCTGATTCTGGGAAAGATTGAGAGCAAGAGGAGAAGAGGGCGGCAGAGGATGTGGTGGCTGGATGGCATCACTGACTCAATGGACATGAATCTGAGCAAACTCCAGGAGAGTGAAGGACAGAGAACGCTGGCGTGCTGCGGTCCGTGGGGCCACAAGGAGTTGCACACAACTTAGCAACTGAACAGCAACAAAGAATTAAAAAGGTTCATAAGATGAAGAAGTTTCTGAAAATTTAAACTTCATGAGATTAAAACCTGCTTCATCAAATTAAAAACTTCCTCATAATATTGAAATTATAAAATTATTTATAAAATTAAAAATTTCTATTCTGGGAGACAGCTTATTCAGAAAACCAAAAGATGAACCATATCCTGGAAGAAGTCATTTCCAAAATACATATCAAATAAAGGATCTGTACTCAAACTAGACCAAACAGCCCCATTTACATTTGGTAAAGGCTGAAAAACACACCTAGCCAAAGAATATAAACAGATATGTACATAGATATTTTTATCAAGATATAATTTTTATATCTCTGTAGATTTGAACATCTCTGGGTAAATAGATATTTATATCTCTTGGTAGATAAATATATATATATTCCATAAAATTAAAACTTCCATAAAAATAACTTTCATAAATTGAAAAACTGGCATAAAATTAATAACTTTCATAAAATTAATAACATTCATATTACTCAGTTCAGCTCACTCAGTTGTGTCTGACTCTTCATGACCCCATGGACTGTATGTAGCACGTCAGACTTCCCTGTCCATCACCAGCTCCCAGAGTTTACTCAGACTTATGTCCATCGAGTCGGTGATGCCATCCAACCATCTCATCCTCTGTTGTCCCCTTCTCCTCCCACCTTCAATCTTTCCCAGCATCAGAGTCTTTTCAAATGAGTCAGCTCTTCACCTCAGGTGGCGAAAATATTGGAGCTTCAACTTCAGCATCAGTCCTTCCAATGAACACCCAGGACTGATCCCCTTTAGGATGGACTGGTTGGATCTCCTTGCAGTCCAAGGGACTCTCAAGAGTCTTCTCCAACACCGCAGTTCAAAAGCATCAATTCTTCAGCGCTCAGCTTTTTTTTATAGTCCAAGTCTCGTATCCATACCTGACTACTGAAAAAACCGTAGCTTTGACTAGACAGACCTTTGTTGGCAAAGTAATGTCTCTGCTTTTTAATATGCTGTCTAGGTTGATCATAGCTTTACTTCCAAGGAGCAAGCATCTTTCAATTTCATGACTGCAGTCACCATCTGCAGTGATTTTGGAGGCCCCCTGCCCCCGGCAAATAAAGTCTCTCATTGTTTCCACTGTTACCCAGTGTATTTGCCATGAAGTGATGGGACTGGATGCCGTGATCTTAGTTTTCATATTACTCACTTCCATACAATTACTCACTTTCACGTGACCAAAATCTTTCCCAGAAAATTAAAAACTTCCTCAGAAAAAGAAAACTTATAAAATTATTTATAAAATTAAAAACTTTCACTCTATGAAACATCTTATTCAGAAAATTAAATAATGAACCACAAACTGAAAGAGGCCATTTCCAAAACAGGTATCAGATAAAGACTCTATACTCAAATCATACTAAACAGCTCCATTAGAATTTGGTAAGGATCGAAATACAAACCTGGGGCAAAAAAAGCTAAATAGATAATATATAAGGAAGGACTAGGGTGGGGTAGAGACAGCCCCTTGAGGCAGCTAACCCTAGGGTCTGACATTCCCACACCTGGTCAATGTCCTGAGAAAACCACCATTCAAACAGGCATGTGCCCCCCGCCTTCATTGCACCACTACTTACAATAGACAGATTAAATCTTAAAAGAAATGTGGTGTCTATATTCAGGGGGCCATTACTCAGACATGAAAACTGCCACTGAAATTATGAAACTATGCCACTGGTCACCACAAGGCTGAACCCTGGAGGATCAAACACTATGTGGAGTCAGCAACAGAGAAAGAAAATAGCAGATGATGTCCCTGGAGGGAAAAATGGAAAAAAAAGACATACAGAGGAAGTAATTTACAACATAAAAAGAGACTCAGATCAAACACGAAGAATTGTAAAAAAAAAAAAAAGAAAGAAAGAAAAGAAAGTGCTAGGTACATATTAGGAGGTTACCACTACCTTATACACAGAACTCTGTATCTGTAATAGATAATCCACAAGGGCCTGATTTTTAGCACAATAATTCTATTCAACCTTGTTCAATAACCTGTATGGCAAAAGAATGGATAAAAAGAACAGATATGCTGTATATGTATATATATATGTGTGTGTGTGTGTGTGTGTTAACTGAATTAGTGGACTGTACACTGAGAATCACAAAACTGCAAATTTACTATACTTCGACATAGCATTGGCATGAGATTAAAGAAAAGAAAAGTAATGCCTATTATATCCCCACCCCCCGACCTTGCTAACTTGCGCTGCTATTCCCTCCCTGGACCCTGAGTAGACTAGAGTCCCAGGGCTGCACTGGGGTGGGGTTGAGACAGCCAGGCAGGGTCCCCTTCATAGAGATGCCTCTTAAACCTGTACTGTCTGTTTTTTTCCGGCTGGGACAAGCATCCCTATCGCACCCAAAGATGGTGGCGTAGTCCGCTGGCCTCGAGGATACAGGGTAAAGCTACCAAGTATCCAGGGCCCTGGTGCTGGGTCCCCTGCTGAAGCCTCCTTCCTGAGAGTGCAGCCTTCTAGGCACTTGGAGCAGTGCCCCAGGTAGGCATGAATCTTGAGGGGAGGGGTAAAGCTTTAGGGGGAAGGAGTAGTGAGACTCAAGCACTTAGGTGTTTGCTCAGACATATGCCACTCTAATTCACTGGGCCAGGAAGCCGGCCTTCCCTAAGGCTCTGGTCGCAGAGGGAACCAGAGTTGGGCATGTGAAAGTGCTGCCGCCTTGTGGCCATTTCCTATAACTACAACTCAATCTTTTGTGCTTACTGGCACCTCCAGCTCACAAGGTCTGTGGGGCAGTTAATGACCGCTGCCCTCAGGAAAGGTCCTGGGACGGCTACTGAAGAAATAAATTCCAAACACAATGAACTTTCAAGAAGCCAACTGCAGCAGGTAAATTTTCCTCACATCCCCCCAATCCCCAAACGGCCACAGGACAAGATGCTCAGCATCCCCAATTATTGCAGAGGGAATGCCAATCTAAAAGACAGCAAGACATCAGTCCCACCTGTCAGGATGGCCGTCCTCACAAGCCTACAAACAGTGAACAAGGGCGAGAGCCAGGCGGAGGGGAGACCCCCCGAGGCGGTCAGTGTGAATGGACACTGGAAACAGCCCCTAGAAAGGACAGTCTCCTCAGGGCAGAAACTAAAGCTTCAAAAGGGCTCAGCCCATGGCCTGACATACCCACACCTGGGCCTGTATCCTGAGAAAACCGCCAGTGAAAAAGACACAGGCACCCCATCATTCGCTACAGAGACAGGACACAGAACCAGCCAGATGTCACCCGGCAGATTAAAGGTTAAAGAAGATGTGTACATACATACAATGGACTATTACTCAGTCATGAAAAATGGCCACTGAAATTATGCCACTGATTGTCACAAGGATCGACCTTGGAGGATCATAGACTAAGTGAAATCAGTTGGATGGAGAAAGACAATTTTGCCTTATAGGCAAAATACAAAAAGAGATACAACGGAACAAATTTACAACAAAAATAGTGACTCTGAGAATTTAAACACAACCAGAAGTTCCCATGAAAAAGTGAAAGAGCAAGGATGAATTAGGACGTCAGGGCTAAGATATACACAGAAATCTGTGTCTATAACAGATAACCCAGAAGGTTATCTCTTTCCTTCCCTCCTACTATACACAGAAATATCTCTCTCTCCAGACACTCAGGAAGGCCTGACGGTCAGCACAGGGTACTCTACTCGACCTTCTGCACTAACCTCTACGGCAACAGGATCCAGAAAAGAGCAGATATGCTGTCTATATGTGTCATAAGTGAATCAGGTGGCTGCAATCTGAAGACAAGCACGAAACTGCAAAGTGACCCTACTCCAAGACAGCACAGGCATGAGACTAAAGAAAAGGAACAGAAGAGCAGTGCCTAGTTTATTCCCCACGACCTCCCTGAGTTGGGCTGCTCTCCCATTCCTGAAGCCTGAGCAGGCTTGAGTCTCATGTCTGGACTGGGCTAGAGTCGAGGCAGCTGGGTCGAGACGACCAAAATTTTAATAGAGACACGTAACCTGCAACTTCGCCCCAGTAGGTTCAACAGCCAAGACAGGAAAGCAAGCTAGCTGTAGAAGCACAGACGAATGGATTCAGACAAGTCCATGTACACAGCGGACTATTTCTCAACCATAAAGAGGTAGGAAATAATGCCAAGTCCAGCCTCAGGAAAGACAGTGGAGATGATCATTCCAAGTGAAGTGAGGGAGACGAGGAAAGACAAGTATCAGATGATATCACTTCTAGCTATAAACTAAAGAGGGATACAAATGAGCTTATTGCCTGGAGACACAGGCTCCCAGACTTAGAAAAGAAACTTCCGGTCACCAGATATAAAGATCTGGGGCATGGAGAAATGAGCTGCTTCAGACTAAGATATGCACACTACTATTGATAAAGTAAGTGATCAGGACCCACCATGTAACACAAGGAAACTTATTCCACACGCTGTATTAATCTATGAGGGAAAAATCCCCAACAAATCATATATACATCTACCCAAAAGCGAAACAATTTGTGGTAGAAGGAAAAGCAAAAAACAAAACACCCACAAGACTGTAATTCGCTGCATTGTGCTATGCTTAGTCGCTCAGTCGTGTCTGACTCTGTGTGACCCCATGGACTGTAGCCCGCCAGGCTCCTCTGTCCATGGGGTTCTCCAGGCAGGAATACTGGAGTGGGTTGCCATGCTCTCCTTCAGGGGATGTTTCCAACCCACAGTTCAAATGATGGGATGAAAACAGAAAAAATGAAAAAGAAATTCTGACTATTTCCCTCAGGAAATACTGAGCTGGGCTGGTGTCATATCCCTGGAGCCTGACCGGTTTGGGTCCCAAGGATGGAGTGTCCTGGGGCTGAGGGAGCTGGGAGCATGTAGCAGGCAGTGTGTCTCCAAAATGGACCTGGAGTGCCTGTTGCCCTCTGGAGAGCCCTCAGCCTCCAGAGACAGGCAGGATAAATTAAGAGATTGGAATTAACATATTCATATTAATATATATCAAACAGATAATTTAAAGTACTCACTGAATAGCACAGGAAAGTTTATTGAACACACTATAATCACCTATATGCGAAGAAGAACCCGAAGGGGAATAGATAAATGTCTATGTGTAACTGAATCGAGTTTCTGTAACCTGACACAAGCACATCAGAAATCCACTGTATTCCAATAGAAAACAACAAGGATTTTACAGACCACCCCTCCCCCCGCCCCCCCCCCCCGACAAAAAGACAGAGAGAGGGACAATGCGGCGTGAAGTACTGCTGCCGCCTTGTGGCCAGTTTCTGTAATAACACCATGCCGAGCCGTGCTGCTGGGAATTGAATATTCACAGGATTCAGGGGCTGTAAGTAAGTAAAAAACACGTGCCCTCCAGAAATGTCCTTTGTCATCGAAAGAGAATCCAAAACAAGACAGGCGTTAAAGAAGCCAATTTCAAGATGTAAGTTTAAATCACACGTTTTTTAAAAAAAATCACATGAAAAGATGCCAACATCACTAAACATTAGAGAAAAGCAATTCTAAACTACACTGAGGTATCACATCACACCAGGAGGAATGGCCGTTGCCAAACACTCTGCAAACAATGAGTGCTGAGAGGGTGTGCAGACAAGGGAACCCTCCTCCACGGAGCCTGGGATACAAATGGGGAACACCCACTTGGGAGGACACCGTGAGGATTCCCTCAACCATGAAAATGAGAATGAAATTAGAAAACATCCTAACACCAAACACAAAATAAACACCAGAGAGCATAAATATCTAGATGTAATGATGGACACTATGAAATCCTTGAGAAAAATATAAACAGGACACAATCTGACATAAAAGGCAGCAAGTTCTTTATGGGTCCATCTCCTAGAATAATGAAAAATAAACCACAAATCAGAAAGTGGGACTGAATTAACCTTAAAAGCATTTGTATACCTAAAGGAAATCCTCAAGGAAAGGCAAGGATAATCCTCAAAATCAGTTCAGTTCAGTTGCTCAGTCATGTCTGACTCTTTGCGACCCCATGGACTGCAGCATGCCAGGCCTCCCCATCAATCACCTACTCCTGGAGCTTACTCAAACTCATGTCCATCGAGTTGGTGATGCCATCCAACCATCTCATCCTCTGTTGTCCCCTTCTCTTCCCACCTTCAATCTTTCCCAGCATCAGGGTCTTTTCAAATGAGTCAGTTCTTTGCATCAGGTGGCCAAAGTATTGGAGTTTTAGCTTCAGCATCAGCCCTTCCAATGAATATTCAGGACAGATCTCCTTTAGGATGGATTGGTTGGATCTCCTTGCAGTCCAAAGGACTTTCAAGAGTCTTCTCCAACACCACAGTTCTAAAGCATCAATTCTTTAGTGCTAAGCTTTCTTTATAGTCCAACTCTCACATCCATACACGACCACTGAAAAACCATAGCTTTGATTAGACCGACCTTTGTTGGCAAAGTAATGTCTCTGCTTTTTAATATACTGTCTTGGTTGGTCATAGCTTTACTTCCAAGGAGCAAGCATCTTTTAATTTCATGGCTGCAGTCACATCACATCTGCAGTGATTTTGGAGCCCCCCAAAATAAAATCTCTGTTTCCATTGTTTCCCCAAGTATTTGCCATGAAGTGATGGGACCAGATGCCATGATCTTAGTATTCTGAATGTTGAGTTTTAAGCCAACTTTTTCACTCTCTTCTTTCACTTTCATCAAGAGGCTCTTTAGTTCTTCTTCACTTTCTGCCATAAGGGTGGTATCATCTGCATATCTGAGGTGATATTTCTCCCAGGAATCTTGATTCCAGCCTGTGCTTCATCCAGCCCAGCGTTTCTCATGGTGTACTCTACATATAAGAAGCAGGGTGATGTACTCTTTTCCTAATTTGGAACCAGTCTGTTGTTCCATGTCCAGTTCTAACTGTTGTTTCTTGACCTGCATACAGATTTCTCAGGAGCCAGGTCAGATGGTCTGGTATTCCCTTCTCTTTAAGGATTTTCCACAGTTTATTGTGATCCACACAGTCAAAGGCTTTGGGTTTGTAGTCAATAAAGCAGAAGTAGATGTTTTTGTGGAACTCTCTTGCTTTTTAGATGATCCAGCGGATGTTGGCAATTTAATCTCTGGTTCCTCTGCCTTTTCTAAATCCAGCTGAAACATCTGGAAGTTCACGGTTCATGTACTGTTGAAGCCTCATGTGGAGAATTTTGAGCATTACTTTGCTAGCGTGTGAGATGAGTGCAATTGTGCAGTAGTTTGAGCATTCTTTGGCATTGCCTTTCTTTGGGATTGGAATGAAAACTGACCTTTTCCAGTCCTGTGGCCACTGCTGAGTTTTCCAAATGTGCTGGCAACTTGAGTGCAGCACTTTCACAGCATTGCCTTTTAGGATTTGAAATAGTTCAACTGGAATTCCATCACCTCCACTAGCTTTGTTCATAGCGATGCTTCCTAAGGCCCACCTGACTTTGCATTCTGGGATGTCTGACTCTGGGTGAGTGATCACACCATCGTGATTATCTGGGTCATGAAGATCTTTTTTGTATAGTTCTTCTGTGTATTCTTGCCACCTCTTCTTAATATCTTCTGTTAGGTCCATACAATTTCTGTCCTTTATTGTGCCCATCTTTGCATGAAATATTCCCTTGGTATCTCTAATTTTCTTAAAGAGATCTCTAGTCTTTCCCATCCTATTGTTTTCCTCTATTTCTTTGCATTGATCACTGAGGAATACTTTCTTCTCTCTCCTTGCTATTCTCTGGATCTCTGCATTCAAATGGGTATATCTTTCCTTTTCTCCTTTGCCTTTCACTTCTCTCCTTTTCTCAGCTATTTATAAGGCCCCCTCAGGCAACCATTTGGCCTTTTTTGCAAAGGTTTCTTTTTCTTGGCAATGGTCTTGATCACTGCCTCCTGTACAGTGTCATGAACCTCCGTCCATAGTTCATCAGGCACTCTGTCGATCAGATCTAGTCTCTTGAATCTATTTCTCACTTCCACTGTATAATCATAAGGGATTTGATTTAGGTCATACCTGAATGGTCTAGTGGTTTTCCCTACTTTCTTCAATTTCAGTCTGAATGTAGCGCTAAGGAGTTCATGATCTGAGCCACAGTCAGCTCCCAGTGTTGTTTTTGCTGACTGTATGGAGCTTCTCCATCTTTGGCTGCAAAGAATATAATCAATCTGATTTCGGTGTTGACCATCTGGTGATGTCCATGTGTAGAGTCTTCTCTTGTGTTGTTGGAAGAGGGTGTTTGTTATGACCTGGGTGTTCTCTTGGCAAAACTCTGTTAGCTTTTTACCTGTTTCATTTTGTACTCCAAGCCCAAACTTGCCTGTAACTCCTGGTATCTGTGGACTTCCTACTTTTTCATTCCAGTCCCCTATAATGAAAAGGACATCTTTTGGGGGTGTTAGTTCTAGAAGGTCTTGTAGGTCTTCATAGAAACATTCAACCTCAGCTTCTTCAGCATTACTGGTTGGAACATAGACTTGGATTGCTATGATATTGAATGATTTGTCTTGGAAACAAACAGAGATTATTCTGCTATTTTTGAGATCAGGAATAAATTTTTGAAATAGGAAAAAATATTTGCCAAGGAAGATACCCAGAAGGGATTCATCTCCAAAACCTAGGAACAGCTTGTGCAACTTAACATCAACAATACATACAACCAAGAACAAAATGGGGCAAAGATCGAAATGGTTATTTATCTCAGGAAGACCTACAGATTGCACTTAGGCACATGAAACTATTCTCAGCATCACTAATTATTAGAAAAACACAACTCCAAGTTCAAGGAACTAAGCACTCACATTGGTCAGAATGGTCGTCTTAAAACATCTTAAAGAATAAATGCTAGGACGTCCCTGGCAATGCAGTGTGAAGAATGTGCCTGGCAATGCAGGAGACGCGGATTGGAACCGTGGTCTCAGGAGATTCCACATCAGTGGGGCCACTAAGCCCCGGTGTGCCACAACTGCTGAGCCTGTGCTCTAGAGCCCCTGGACTACAACTGCTGAGGCCTCCCGCCGCGACTCCTGAAGCCTGGTGCTCCAGAGCCCGCGTTCTGCAGCCAGAAGCCTCCACAGTGAGGAGCCTCATTCTACAGTGAAACTAGAGAGTAGCCCCGCTCACTGCAGATAGAGAGAGCTGGATTTCTGCAACCGAGGCCCAGTGCAACCAAAGACAAATGAATAAGTAAAATTATTTAGAAAAGAATAAATGCTGGAGAGGGTGTAGAGACAAGGAAACCCTCCTGAACTGTTGATCACAATGTACATAGGTCCCTTCAGTAGGGAGAACAGTATGGAGGGTCATTTGAAAAATAACATAGAAGTACTTTTAGGACCCAGGAATCTAAATCCAGAGAAAATAAAAAAATGTAAAGGACACTCTTGCAATCATAGCCCAAAGATGCAACAGCCAAGTCTGGGAAGCAAGCTAATTGTAGAAATTTCAGATGAACGGATACAGATGATAGGGTACCTATACACAATGCAATATTTCTCAGCTATAAAGAGGTAGGAAATAATGCCAAGTGCAGTCACATAAAAAGAAATTAGAGATGATCATTCAAAGTGAAGTAAGGGAGACAGGGACAGACAAGCAGCATATGATATCACTTCTAGGTGTAATCTAAAAATGGATGAAAATGAACTTCTTTTTTAAATAGACACAACCTCATAGACTTAGAAAAGAAACAACTGCTCACCAACATAGAAGGCTATCGGTGAGGGAGAAAGGAGCTGCTTGAGACTAATATATGCACTTATTTATTTATGTGCTATTTATAAAGTCACCAGGACCTACTATGCAACACAAGGAAACATATGCAACACTATGTGATTACCTACACATAAAAAACTGAAAAATAATGTATATACATCTGTGTAGAAGTGAATCAAGTTATCCTAGATAACAACCCACATGATTGTAATTCACCTATTTACTCCAGTTCAAATTATAGGATAAAAACATTAAAAAGAAAAATAAGAAGAAATGCTGACTCTATTTCCCTCAGGCCATAGTGACCTAGGCTGCTGTCACATCCCTGGAGCCTGACTGGCTTGGGTCCCAAGGCTGAGTGTCCTGGGGCTGAGGGAACTGGGAGCATGTGGCAGGCAGTGTGCCTCCAGAAAGAACCTAGAGTGCCTTTGCCCTCTGCAGAGCCTCCAGATACAGACATGAGAAATTAGGAGTTTGGAGTTAACATATATATATTAATATATAATCAAAATATGATCAAAAATTAATTGCTGAAAAGCAGAGGGAAGTTTATTGAACATACTGTAATCACTTATATGCAAAAAAGAACCTGAAAGAGAATGAATAAATATCCATATATGACTAAATTGAATTCCTGTACATCGGAAACAAATACGACATCAGAAAACAACTCTATTCCAATATAAAATAGCAAAGAAATTACAGGTTTAAAAAAAAAAATTGTGGCATGAGGAAGTGCTGCCACCTTGTGGCCATTTTCTGTGATTACATGATGAAAAGTTAGGCCGTTGGGCCTTTAAACATTCACAAGGATTCAAGCTCTGTAAGGAAAAAACACATACATTTGAGGTCTTAGGACTGGACATCCAAAAATAATTCAAAACAAAGCAGGTGTTCAAGTGGCCAATTTCAGGTGGTAAGTTTAACTCACACCCTTAAAAAAAAATCACATTTAAATGTCACTGTCACTAAATATTAGAGAAATGCAAATCAGAACTCCAATGAGGTATTTCCTCATATGATTCACAATTGCCATTGTCCAAAAGTCGACAAACAATAAATGCTAGAAAAAGTGTGGAAAAAAGCAAACCCTCCTACACTGTTAGTGAAAATATAATTAAATTAGTAATAGACTGTGGAGAATGGTGTGCAGGTTTTTAAAGAGATGATAATGAGAGTGTAATTAGAATACCCCCTGGTGCATGCATAAAAATAAACTCCAAATAGATTAAAGACCTAAATAAAAGGACGGATATAATGAAACTCTTGAGGAAAGGAGCAGAACACACTTTGACATAAAATGCAGCAAGTCCTTTTCCAACCCACGTCTTAAAATCCTGAAGAATAAAACAAAAATAAATTAATGGGACCTGCTGCTGCTGCTAAGTCGCTTCAGTCGTGTCCAACTCTGTGCGACCCCAGAGATGGCAGCCCACCAGGCTCCGCCGTCCCTGGAATTCTCCAGGCAAGAACACTGGAGTGGGTTGCCATTTCCTTCTCCAATGCATGAAAGTGAAATGTAAAAGTCGCTCAGCTGTGTCAGACTCTTTGCGACCCCATGGACTGCAGCCCACCAGGCTCCTCCGCCCATGGGATTTTCCAGGGAAGAGTACTGGAGTGGGGTGCCATTGCCTTCTGTGTGTGTGTGTGTATGTGTTATAAACACTAATATTTATCAAACTGATAATCAAATAGGCCCTACTGAATAGAACAGGGAACTCTACTGAAAAACTGTAATAACCTATATAAGGAAAAAACTGGATAAAGAATATACTTCTATGTATAATCAAATCAAGTTCCTGTACCAACAAGACAGTGGAAATCAACTCTACTCCCCTGTAAAATAAATAAAAATTAAATTACCTGAGATTGGTGAAGGGGAAACCAGACATTGGTGACCTATGAATTAGCATGGGATATGCTATGATATTAATATGACACCTCCAAACGTTTTCACTCAGCAGAACACAGAGCAGCAACCCACTCAAAGGTGCCTGACCTCAAGTGAATGCGACAAGGTGCAGAGAAGGAAAAGGACCACAGGTTAATCAGGGCAACACCCTCAGTTCAGAAACTGGGGATCTCTGAGGAGACAGGACACACTGGAGGTAAAGAGCAGATATGCGGTCTCCGGGTACAGGAACCTGACCCATGTGGATGGGGGTGAGCCCACACAATCCCCAGACCTGGGGTGCCATGACCCTTGGTTAGGTCACCAGGTCTCTGCCAATTGGGCCCCTAAAGTGGAAGCAAGTGTGTTCCTATAGCCCCCTGGGATGGTAGGAGGAAGTGTAGGGTCGGTCTGCTCTCCCCACGCTGTCCCAGTGAAGTCTTCCTCTTTTCCCTTTGGTTCTGTGTGATAGTAACTGTTTCTACAGCTGTCATGATAATGTTGAACACACTACCTTGGTTCTGGCAGGCTCGGTCCTTTCTTGTTCCACTGAGGTGTTGAGAAAACATACCAGACGCAGGGCTGGGAGACGAGGGGCAGGTCTGGTCTGTCCTGAGTAGGGACAGTTGCCTGGAAGGAGATCACAGCAGCAACCTCACCTGCTACCCATTGGCCTTTTGTCTGATCTGTGTGCCCTGCCATCAATTCACCAGGTGAACCTGCCTCCCTCCTGCCATGCTTGTGCTGGTGAATTGGAATAATTACCAGGTAGCCACCTGAGGAGTCTCCAGGAGCCCCAGGGAGGGTGAACCTCTTGGGGGTAAAGGGGCAGACAGGCACAGGCCTGTATAAAATGAACACCGTAAAGCATGAATTCCTAAACACAAGTGAAGCGCCCCTGTAGTCTTCCCTTTTTCCTAGTTGTCTGTGTGTGGTCTCTCTCTACACATGATCCTGACCCATGCAGATGAGGTGAGACTCACACAGTACCCAGACCCCTCACTTGGGGGGGTCACACATCCCCTCTGTCAGCACAAGGACACCGTGGCTGTGGTTGGCGGGTTCCCAATGTATAAACAAGCCAGGTTCCTGCGACCTCCAGGGACCCTAGAAAGAAGTCTAGGGTCAGTCTTCTCTCCCCTCAATTGTCCATGAGAAGTCAGGCCCCTCCTCTTTTCACTTTGGATCTGTGTGATTTTTGCGGCTTTGAAAGCTCATGCCAGAGGTGAACACACTACCTTGGTTCTGGCAGTCTTTGTCTTTCTTGTCCCGCTGAGGTGCTGAGAAAATAGGAGAGCTGGGCTGAGAGACGAGGGGCAGCTCTGTTCTCTTCGGAGGAGAGAGTGGACGGGAAGGAGAGAACACCCGCAACCTCACCTGCTGCCCATTGACTTTATGCCCGATCCCTGTGCCCTGGAACCAATTCACCAGGTGAACCTGCCTCCCTACTCAACCTGAATGTGCTGGAACATTGGAATGATTACCAGGTGACCCACCTGAGGGGTCTCCAGGAGCCCCAGGAAGGTGAATCTGGCAGGGGAGAGACTAGGAGCCCGACCGCAGCACTGACCCCCGGGAGGGCCAGGGAAGCCCACTCAGAGGGAGAGCACAGTCACCCAGAGAAGCCTACCCAGCCCCAGAGCCCAGCCATCTGAGCACTGATGCTCAGACACAGGCACGGAGTTTCCAGACAGAGGCCAGGCCAGGCCTGCACCCGGGTCTCCATGTCCCAGTGCACAGAGTACAAGGTCAGGGCTAAATCCCACTGCAGAAAGCGCACAGTCTCATCTAAACATAATCAGTGTGGACAGGACTTGGAGAGGTCTAAACCTACAATGTAGATGGAACTTGGTCAGGTTCAAACTAGTTTAAGGCTGGTCTCCCAGCAGGCACAGGTCACACACATGCAGGGTCTCTCATCGTTGGACGGGGGGCTCACCCTCGTGTGGGAACTAGGATGTACATTTCTTGAAGAAGAAAGCATCACCGGGCTCCACACTTCACCCACACCAGGAAACTGAAATGATCTGTGTCATTACACATTTCAGCAGGCAAAACAACAGTGTTATCAATTTCTCTGGCCGCATGATCATCAGGATGGAAGGGAGACCCAGGAATTTTTTAAGAGTGCAGCCCAGTGTCCTATAAAGATACACCGGAAGTGGCCTGATCCCAGCATTCCAGGCCTCCAGCAGGAGGCGGCCACACTGGAAGTCTTCTGGAAAAGTACCTTCTTTATCAGAATAGAAATATGTTGTTGAAATTGCAAGCATTCTAGTTATTATTTGCAAACCTAAAATATTCTTAAAATCTTGGCACTCTGATCATTGTGTTTCCCACTGGTTCCTTTGTATTCAGATTTTCTGGGTAGAAATAAGCCATCATTTCAAATTAGTTTCTTCTAATTCTGTTTTGTTGTTATATGAATGGAAGATCATATTTGAAAAAAATATAAAAATTTTCCCGCAAACAATAGTGACTCAAAGAGCCCATAAGGGCCATGTACTTTGTTTTCTAAGAGTTTCATTTTTCTCCTTGAAGATACCGAACAAATAGGCCTCCTGGTTTCTTTTGCTTCTCGGTTCCAACTGAGCTGAAAAAAATTAATATTTCAAGATATAACAGTTTTTGAGTTTTGAAATATCATACCAGGGTAACAGGGGTTCGAGGAAGTGGAATGCTCCTATGCTATTGGCAGGCAAACCACATCCTTAAAATAAAGCTTTTGGATGTTGGTTCAAGTACATGCCAGAATATTGTGTGAAGTGTTAGTTGTGTCTCTTTGCAACCCCATGGACTGTATCCTGCCAGGGTCCTCTGTCCATGGGATTCTCCAGGCAAGGATACTGGAGTGGGTAGCCATTCCCTTCTCCAGGGGATCGTCCCAACCCAAGGATCGAGCCCAGGTCTCCTATATTGCAGGCAGATTCTTTACCATCTGAGCCACCAAGGAAGCCCAGAATATTGTACAGACCCAAATTAAAACTATCTAAAATCACTGGCAGGGTCACCACCTTTGGGCATGAGGATGCCTTGTGGCAAATTCCCCACAACAGCAGCCTTAAAGGTTTTGCTTTTGAGTACTTAATATTCACAAAAATTGCTGGGCTCTAAATGACAATCTCAAGAAATCTCCAGAGTTAAAGAATAAAAAATGCAGGGAAGATCCCACATTCCACGGAACAACTAAGCCTGTGTGCCACAACTACTGAGCTTGTACTCTACAGCCTGCAAGACACAAGCACACAGCTCAGGCCCTGCAACTCCTGAAGCTCATGTGCGCTAGAGCCTGAGCTCCACAGCAACAGAAGCCACTGCATGAGAAGCCCACCCGCTGCAGTGAAGGCCCTGCACAGCCCAAAATAAACAAATAAAACATTTCTTGTGAATTATTCATCAGGCTTGTTCCAATTCCACAAGGACTCCACCACAGTCACTAGGAGGAGAAATATCACTGGTTTTCCATGTGCTCCTATTTTGGCCTCTTCACTCAGAATATGAATCTTTTCTTTCAAATCCATCACAGCTGCATTTATATTATCTACCTTGAGAAAAGGAAATAAGCAAGAACACATCTAAGATCATAAAAATACCATAAAATACCATAAAATGGTTCTTTGTGCAGAACCATTCTTTAACCACCACAAAAATCAGCTTAATATTTCTAGAGACCAAAAAGGAGGTTGCTAAATTTTCCTAGGTGAAGAACGACATGCTTCAGAATTTTCTCCATTAGTCAACATTTCTCCTTATGACCTAAATGATGTCTGCTCCACTTCCTAGCATGTTCTTGTGGCAGCACTATTGATGATTCTTCACAAATTCTTCTTCTTAAGAGCCTTGGGTTCCTCCTTTATTAGAGGGAGAGGAGGTCTGCCATATAAGTGGCCAAGAGATCAAAACGAGATAAAAGATAAGAAGCTCTTAGCACAGTTGATAGAAGGTACTCGACAAATATGAGTGGTTCCCTGATCTCCAAACCTCCCTTCTGCTAAACTCTCTGGTTATTACTCTTATTTTGGCCATTCAGTGCGGCATGTGGGATCTTAGTTCTCCGACCAGGGAACTGTGAGCATTTCTAGGGAGTTACTGGGCATGAGGGTGGGTTTGTGCTTTGCTGTGCTTAGTCACTGAGTCGTGTCTGACTCTTTGTGACCCTATGGGCTGCAGCATGCCGCTTCCCTGTCCTTCACTATCTCCCAGAGTTTGCTCAAACTCATGTCCATTGGGTCGATAATTTCATCCAACCATCCCATCCTCTGTTGTCCCCTTCTCCTCCCACCTTCAGTCTTTCCCAGCATCAGGGTCTTTTCTAATGAGCTGGTTCTTCACATCAGGTGGTCAAAGTATTGGAGCTTTACCTTCAGCATCAGTCCTTCCAGTGAATATTCAGAGTTGATTTCCTTTAAGATTGACTGGTTTGATCTCATTTCAGCCCAACCGAATCTCACGAGTCTTCTCTAGCACCGCAATTTGAAAGCATCAATTCTTCGGTGATGACTGGCTCTAAACTTTGCAGTCTGACTGATAGGTATATCGGTTAAAGTTTATATATAAATATATGCATGCATGTTAAGACACTTCAGGTGTGTCTGACTCTTTGTGACCCTAGGGACCATAGCCTGCAAGGCTCCTCAGTCCATGGGATTCTCCAGGCAAGAGTTATTGTAGGTGTGAATAGGTGCACATGATGTCTGCTGTATGCATTATTTGCTTTTTAAGATGTCTTAGCAATTTTTCCATGTCAGTAAATAGAAGTCAACTTTTAACCTAGTACATAGTACCCTAAATAATTATTTCATAGAAATAAACAAGGTGACCTAATCATTCCCGTAGTAATAAACATTTGGATTATAAGAAGGGAAGTGTGCTCTTCTCAATGGTTCAGTGATAAACTACGCTTCCCTAGGGTTGCCTGTTGAACAAGAGTTTAGTGTGAGTTTGTAGAAAACACTCCACTGGCATCTGAGGCCACATGCACACAGCAGGGATTGGCGGAGACAGATGTAAATATACTAGAGTGAAAAGAGACCAGTGGGAGTAACAGTAGAAATATTTGAAGAGATATCTGATAATCTTACATAATTGAAGAGAAATATGAGTTCTCAAATTAAAAGTACACTTGAGAATGAAGCAGGATTAAGATAAACCAATACTGATACATGTAATAGAAAAACTGAGTAACATCAAAGATACAAAGACTTAACTTAAGAGCTTTGCAGGGCAGGAACAGAGACCCAGACATAGAGAATGGGCTTGTGGACACAGTTGGGGGAGGGGAGGGTGGGACGAACTGAGAGAGTAGCATTGACATATATACACTACCATGTGTCAAATAAATAGCCAGTGCAAAGCCTCTGTATGATGCAAGGAACTCAGCTCAGTGCTCTGTGATGATCTAGAGGGGTGGGGTGGGTGTGGAGGGTGAGAGGGAGGCTCAAGAGGGAGGGGATATATGTGTGCATACAGTTGATTCGCATTGTTGTAGAGCAGAGATTAATACAGCACTGTGAAGCAATTACATTCCAATAAAAAAAGAAAAAACTATAAAGCAAACATTTTCCCAGTTGCTGATGATAAAATATAGCGTGAACTTGTGGTTCTGTCGCTCAGTCATGTCTGACTCTTTGCGACTCCACAGACTACAGCATGCCAGGCTTCCCTGTCCTTCACTATCTCCTGGAATTTGCTCAAACTCATGTCCGTTGAATTGATGACACCATCCAACCATCTCATCCTCTGTGGCCCCCTTCTCCTCCCGCCCTCAATGTTTCCCAGCATCAGGGTCTTTGCCAATGAGTTGGCTCTTTGCATCAGGTGGCCAAAGTAGTGGAGCTCCAGCTTTGGCATCAGTCCTTCCAATGAATATTCAGGACTGATGTCCTTTAGGATTGACTGGTTTGATCTCCTTGTAGTACAATTCAAAAGCATCTGTTCTTTGGTGCTCAGCCTTCTTTACAGTCCAACTCTCACATCCATACGTGACTACTGGATAGCCTGAGCTGGCCCAGCCAAATCTTTGTGTATCACTTCATGTTGTTCATATGTGTACCAGATCTCAAGGCCATCCTCAATATGCTTAATCGTATGCTCTGTATAATAGTAAAATGCCTTTAAAACTTTAATTTAAAAAATATTTAAATAATGTCATTGTTCTTATGGGGACATAATACATGATTACTAATTGGATTGGTGTCTAATTATTCTCATTTTAAAGATGTAGAGTCTGATGCACAGAGTGATTAATTTTCTTGAGGTCATATGGAATCCATGAGTATAATTGGTGAGATATTTTGAGTTTCTCAGATAAGTAATATCATGGAAAAAAAGACCCCTGCTTATACTCCTCCCCCCCAAAACATAACTAAATGACAACAAAATACTCAAAGGAGATATAGCAACCAATGGCAATATGTGCCTACTATTGGGATTTTAATTCAAAGACACTATAACAAACTTTACTATTAGATATTTCATGATATTAGAGGATTACCATTAATTTTGTCTGAGGAGCCATTATGATTTTGTATAAATATGTAAAAAATGCAATAAACACAAACATAAAACTAAACTATAGATGAAATTACATAAGGTCTAGAAATGGCTTCACAGTAACATGAGGAGTAAATGTGATGTGATGGAGCGAGTGTATATCAAAAGCAATAACCATAGTATAATCATGAGAAAAATCGCAGACAAATCTCAGCTAAGGGACATTCTACAAAAAAACCAACTAGTAATCCTGAAACATATCAAGGCCATTCCAAACAAGCAATGCCAAGAAATCATCACAGTCAAGAACAGCCTCAGGAGACAAGGTAACTAAACCTAATGTGGTAGCTGGATGGGATCCAGGGCAGAAACTAAGAAAACCAGAATAAAGTATGTTTTAGTTGATAATAGAGTATCAATTTGGCTCATTTACCGTGACACAGGTACCATACTATTAATAGTAAAACATTAATATCAATAATATATATTTTTAAAAGAACCTAAAGAGATTAACAACCATTTGTAATAAGTGAACCTTGTTTGGGTCTTGATTAGAACACATCACCTATAAGGACATTTGTGAATCAATCTAGTAAACTTGATAAATCTGTGTATGATGCTGAAGCTCCAATACTTGGGCCATCTGATGTGAAGAGCTGACTCACTGGAAAAGACCCTGATTCAGGGAAATACCAAAGACAAAAGGAGAAAGGGGCAATGGAGGATGAGATGGTTAGAGAGCATTACTGACTCAGTAGACACGAATCTAAGCAAACCCTGGGAGATAGCGGAGGACGGGGCAGCCTGGTGTGCTGCAATCCATGGGGACACAATTTTTCGACTGAAGAACAGTGGGCTCTAGCAAGTTTCTGTTGAATGCACTTCCACCTTCCTATGAACAAGAGTTTTAAAGTGGTCATCAGAGCATCCCTTAATCTTCTTCCATTTTACCTTATCTTCTAGAAACTTCTTAAAGCATTTAGTGTGTGGAAGGCTCTCTTTCTCAGTTCCCAGTGCTCCTGTAGATTTCCCCTAATTAAAAAAAAAAAAAATTTATCTGCTTCTACTGGGTGGAATTCCTGCTTTCTTCCTTCAAATCTTTATTCAAAAGTTAGAAGCTTATGAGAGAATTGTCAACATTAACAGTCACTGATTATCCTTGAGCCTTTCTTTTCTTAGCTGCAAAGTGGAAATCACCCTGTAAAGCTGTCGTCAAGGTGAAAGGGGGTGTGGCATGCATCGGGATATTAAGATTGACATGTATACATAAGTATGTATACAATAGACAACTAATGAGAACCTACTGCATGGCACAAGGAACTCTACTCAAGGCTCTCTGATGACCTAAATGGGAAGGAATTCCAAAAAAGAGGGGATATATGTATACATGTAGCTGATTCACATTGCCGTACAGCAGAAACTAACGCAACTCTGTAGAAGCAACTATACTTTAATAAAAAGTAAAAAAAAAAGATTTAGTAATGGCATGTATGTTGAGTGCAGCACAGAGCCTGGAGCATGTTAGTCGCCCAGTCGTGTCTGACTCTTTGTCTCTATGGACTATAGCACGCCAGGCTCCTCTGTCCATGGAATTCTCCAGGCAAGAATACTGGTGTGTTGCCATTTCCTTCTCCAGGGGGTCTTCCTGATCCAGGGATAAAACACTAGTCTCCGTCACTGCAGGCAGTCTTCACCATCTGAGCCACCGGGGAAGCCCACCTGGAGCATAGTGGAAACCTAAAAAACTACAACGGTTTTATTGTTGTATCTCTAAGGTATTATTTAAACCACCATGGAAGCATGGCTAGAAAGGTAGGAGTTTAGCAATTATTTGTAAAAAAAGTATACTGCAAATCTGCTTACTATATAACAGAATTATATAACAGATATGCAACATGTGCTCTAACTACAAATACAAATAAAATTGTGAAAATGCCTCCTCTTTCTAAAAAGCATACGAATCTAATTAACATGCCACAGTACTCAATCAACAGTGTAGAATTTAACTCTGGGTGTTTGCATTTATTGCAGTTGGCCATGGATGAGGTAAGCAGCCTGCAAGGTCCAGAAACATCAGGAAGCAATATACTTTCTTTTATTTTTATTTTTTATTTTTTAAATTTTAAAATCTTTAATTCTTACATGCATTCCCAAACATGAACCCCCCTCCCACCTCCCTCCCCATAACATCTCTCTGGGTCATCCCCATGCACCAGCCCCAAGCATGCTACATCCTGCGTCAGACATAGACTGGCGATTCAATTCTTACATGATAGTATACATGTTAGAATGTCATTCTCCCAAATCATCCCACCCTCTCCCTCTCCCTCTGAGTCCAAAAGTCCGTTATACTTTCTTTACAGATTCTCTACATGAATCAGGTCAAGTCTTGAAAAATAATTTCAAAACCATTCTAATCAAGCTTTCAGACTGAAGTTGAAATAATGTTAGTAATGGTGATGATGGCCATAACAATAGTTCATATATAACTGCTAAACTCCAAACTTTCTAGCCATGTGTCCATGATGAGGTTTTAATAATAATACCATTACAGACACAATAAAACACAGTTGCCGTTTTCAGGTTTCCACAATGCTCCAGGCACTGTGTAAACTCAACATACACAGCCACTAATTCTTTTGTTTCCATTTTTACTGGAGCTCCCTGGGAAGCAGGCTGACTGCTGAGGGAGACCACTCTGTATGATTGGAATTCATGATCCCAGCCTGATCACAGGAAGGATTAAATGTTAGCACTATCTTTCCTGAGATTCAACAAGACAAACTAGAGCTAATTATGATCAGTCTTATTAAATTCCTACCTTGCCAATTTGGAAACTGTGATAAGTGCAGACCTGGTATATGTGAAAGACAATTAAGATATATGATCCAGTGCTGTCAAGTGGAAATTTTCTATTAATGGTGCACCATTGGATGATACAGACCAATCATTCACGTATTTAGTTGCTAAGTTGTATCTGACTCTTTTGCAACCCCAAGGACTGTAATCCGCCAGGCTTCTCTGTCCACGGGATTTCCCAGGCAAGGATTCTTTACCACTATGCTACCAGGAAAGCCCCTTATGTGAGTTTATCATCTCTCAATTTTGTGCACTTATTTTTTACAGATTTTCTTTTTTTTGGTATGGTTCATAGGTAAAGAATCCATGTGCCAATGCAGGAGACTTGGGTTCAATCCCTGGGTTGGCAAGAACCCCTGGAGAAGAGAATGGCAACCCACTCCAGTATTCTTGGCTGGGAAATTCCATGGACAGAGGAGCCTGGCAGGCTACAGATCGAGGGGTCCAAGAGTCAGGACACAACTTATCAACTACCTTCATTAGATTTGTTACAATATTGCTTCTGCTTTGTGTTTTGACTTTTTGGCCATGAGACATGTGGGATCTTAACTCCCTGAACAGGGATCGAGCCTGAACTTCCTGCAGTGGAAGCTTAAGTCTTAGCCACTAGACCACCAGGGAAGTCCCTGTGCACTTATTTTTGACTCCTAAGTGCTGTGTGCTTCAGTGTTATAAAGGTTCACCTCAGGGTGAAGGAATAATACTCATGTGCCACAAAGCATGGGTGGTTTTAAGATGGAGAGAGGTTCATGAGGGCACCAGCAAGGATGCAGCAGGGTGGCTTACAGAAGGGGTGTCAGTCTGTGCTGCACACATCTTGGGAAGATGACCAAAATTCCAGAGCAGAGAGCTGAGCTGGTGAAACTCAGAGTCCCTCTGCAGGGATGACGTGGAAGCAACTCTCAGAAGTATGGCCCTAGGGCACATCTGGATGGCCAGGGTTTAAGTACATACACACTGCTGATACTGTGTATAAAACAGAGGGTGGCTCAGCTGGTAAAGAATCTGCCTGCAATGCAGGAGACCCAGGTTCCATCTCTGGGTCAAGAAAATCCCCTGGAGAAGGAAATGGCAATCCACTCCGTATTCTTGCCTGGGAAACCCCATGAACAGAGGAGCCTGGTGGGCTATAGTACACTGGGTTGCAAGAGTTGGACACAACTAGAACGACTGAACACCATATAAAATAGATAACAAATGAGATAACCTGCTGTACAGCTCAGGGAACTCTACTCAATGTTCTGCAGTGAACTAAATGTTAAGGAAAATTTTATAAAGAGCATATATATATATATATATATATATATATATACACACACACACACACACACACACATATACACATACATATAAATATATGGGCTTCCCTGGTGGCTCAGACAGTAAAGAGTCTGCCTGCAATCCAGGAGACTGGGGTTCGATCCCTGGATTGGGAAGATGTCCTGGAGAAGGGAATGGCAACTCACTCAAGTATTCTTGCCTGGAGAATCACATGAACGAAGGAGCCTGACGTCCATGGGGTCGCAGAGTCAGACACAAATGAGCCACTAACACTTTCACATATGTATAGGTATAGGTGATTCATTTTGTTGTACAACAGAAACTAGCCCAACACTGTAAAACAACTGTGCTCCAATAAAAATTAATTTTAAAAACTGTGAAGAAAACAAAAATTAAAAAAAAAAAAAAAAACAGAGCACCTGTTGAGCTTACTGAGGCCCTGAGTATCTGTGGGCCTGTGACCTCGCAAAGCAGTGGTTTCAGTGCAGCATAGAGAAAGCCTCTGTTCTCCTTGTTGGTTTAACCATACAATACACAATCCTGTAAACAAATTAATTTCCCTGGGGACTTTTGAAAGCATCCTAACTGTATTATCATTTTTTTGCATAAAGGAAGGTTAGCAAGAAAACAATTACAGAATGGACTTGAAATGATCTCCAAATGGCCATCAAATAGATGGCAGTCCACAGACATGCTGGGGGAAAAAAAAAGTTTCTCTTGTTAAATCCAGATCTGTTTATTCTGAAAGCTCGGTTGACCCTCTCCTGTTCTTTTTTCCCTTTGGGCAGAAATTCTTTGGCACCAGCGTTTAAAAAAATTTAAATGTCCACAGCCTTTGTGCTCTGTCCCCTCACTCCAACCTATTATCAAGGCCAAGGAATTCTCAAATGTGGCCTATTCTGCAATGAGCTGACCAGGCTGGGGTGGGGAGGATGAGTGGACAAGCCACTCCAGTATTCTTGCCTGGAAAATCCCGTGGACACAGGAGCCTGGTGGGCTACAGTCTATGGGTCTGCAAGGAGTCAGATGCTGACTGAGCAATTGAGCGCATGTACACACACATAAACAAAAATAATGCTAAACCTCAATTAACTAGAACTTTGATTCAAAAACAGTGCCTCTGGCAACCCATTCCAGTATTCTTGCCTGGAGAATCTCTTGGACAGAGCAGCCTGGTGGGCCACAGTCCATGGGGTCACAAAGAGTCAGACACAACTGACCAGCAAACACTTTTAGAAAAAAAGACAAGTAACAAAAAATAAAAGGATAATAGATATTTATTTATAATTCCAGGGGATGTCCCATATCAGTAAACTGTTCCATTTCTTGTCCCTTCTATGACTACTTTCAGTTACAATCGTTCAGTGTAACACACTGGAGGCAACTGAAATACCTCAAGCGTCAAACAACATTAACTTACCTCTGGCATACTGTACTTTTTAAGGCAGAAGTATTTTCTGCAGTTGTATTTTCCAGCAAAACTGAAGAGTTTTTGCCGGTTAATCTTCAGTTTACCAGACCACACATTTCAGAGTTATTCCAGTTAACTGAGCTTTACAGTCTTACGATCATATTACCAGATAGGGAAAAATTTCCCTTTTCCTCAAGCCATTTTAAGAGACCTCTGCTGCCAACACACCTCCCTATCTTCATGAAAATATCAAGTGATATACTACTTTGGATGGAAATTTTATCCTAATTACCATTTAGAAAAAATTCTTTTTAAGTTGATACTAAAAAGAATTATGATTTTCTGCACATCTTCTACAACTATTTGATAGAGCTTAATTATACATACATTTGTAATGAGATAATCATTTTCAAGGGAAAGAAAAAGTTATTTATATAAAAATTTTGCTTTATAAAAGTGTATAAATGTCATCCTGCCAATATACTTCCCATCCCCTCCTAAGGCAGCTGCACCTGTGACAGTGAGGTCATAAATATTAAATCTTATTTCTTGGATAGAACTATGTAGGTGTTCAGAAAGTATATTTTCCAGCAGGTGTGATTTTGTTGGATATCAAAGCAGTTGTTAGAGATGTTAGTATTTCATTCCATTCCTCCTTTTGTAAGATTATCACCAAATGTCGAATTGATGATGTCTGTTTAGCCAGGCACCACCACCATCACCATCATCATTTCAATTTTGGGAATTCTCAACAGCATGTCTCATTCAGAGAGATGGGTATAGTTTATATATACTATAAACTTTAAGTGATAAAGATTAAGTGATAAAGAATCCAGCCTTAAAGTACATCTTTAGATCCTCTGTTCATAACAGATTACTGTGAATTTGTACAAATTCAATTTTATTGATTAAAACTGTACTATGTAATATATTACTAGACTATTATGAAATATTTTTTCTATAAATGCACTCAAAATTTTCTGAGGCATTTGTTAAGCCTATTTCTAGCACTATGCCAAATACTAACAACCAGATATTTCAAAACTCCAAGGATGAAGTCAGCTTTCTTCATTTTCTGAAAATTAACTTTAGTAGGAATTCTGTGGAAATACTGACCTACCTCATCTTATGTAACCTTCAAAATAGTTCAAATAAAAACAAACAAAAAACACAAACAAGCTACATAAAACAAGAATCTTTCAATTATAAAACTGCTGAAATATCATGAGTCAGCTAATCTAAGAAATTATACAAGATAAAGCTGAAATAGCTGTTTTTTTTAAAACAATTAAACCCATTCTTTTTTCCCTTAAGGTTATAAGAAAATGGAAATCACCCGTTAAATCATGCAGAGATTTAAGTCACATTTATTTACCTAAGAAACCAAAATGTCTCTTATCTTACAGTTATAAATATTCATAACACTCAATCTCTTTTTTGTGACCAGTTCTTTATGCCGTTGAGACTAGACTGCATGGTACTGTTTAGCCAGGATGTATTGTAACGCTGAATTAGGTATTGTTCAGCTGGATGTTATAAAGCTGAATTATGTATAAAATATTATTTCTGGTATTTGCCCATCTTCTATTGAAGTGCCATTATTATTGCCAGGAGAACTAAAAAAGAAAAAGACAGTCTTGCTAGCAGTAGGTGTTTCATGCACCACTTTCTTCAGTCCTTTTGTGCCATAGTGGGAATCTGGACCCTAAATGAGAGCAAACGGTTCATTAGTAATTTTATTTAATAAGCACTCAACTGGACGTGGCATTTCAATTAGATTAACGATCTACTTTATTTCTTTATAGCTCTTGGATAAAAATGCATGCCAAGTCATTTACTGAAAAATGTTGTTTCTGCTACAAGCTAATTAATGACTAAAAATACTGAACACAGAGCTCGGGTATTAGAGAACAGTGAAATGGTTTTAAGAAAAACTGTTTTATCTTCTATTAAACTTGCAATCTCCTGCTCAAAGGGGCTACTAGATTCTTGTGGAGAACTAACCATTTCTTCCCAAGCAGAGCTGTGCTGAGAGGCACTGCTTTTCTCAAAGCCGTGGTACAATTTAGCTCCCAGCTTCCTGCCTTCCCTGCTTCCGCCAAGGATGTATTTTGAATGACTCTCAGCTGCTACTGAAACATGTACTCTGCAGCAAGAAGGATGAAACCCCAGGCCCCGCAGCTCACCAGGTAGAACATTCAGGAAGACTCTTACTTTGAGTGTTGCGCATGCCATGTAGCACAAGTTGGGCAGGATCTCTATGGGTTCTTTGAACATGACCCTGAATGTGTTAGCAGTTCCATCACAACTGAATCCAGTATCGTTTTGTCCCAGTGTTTGTTTTTTTTCATATTCAATGATCTGTAATTTTTAAAAGAAAAGTTAAATTTGAGTTACATCAACTGAAAAAGTTTCCTAGAAAATATGAAGCCCTTAGGAACAGCACAGCAGGCTTCTACTTCTTTCTGTTGTCATTTTTCTCTGCCATCTCTAACCACCAAACATGGCTTGAAACACGTGGTCAGAAAATGCATTCACCACAGTGAGGATGGGAGGATGTCAGATAACTGGGCCTTGGCTGTAGAAGAGCTTCTAAAAAGGACACATGGCTTGGGAACTGGTGTTAAAGAATGTGTGGATTTTAGAAACTTGAGGGGAATGAGCCTTTACTCCTTGCTAGCCTCTGTCTTGTTGCTGGGAAATTCCTGTAATGTCTTATGTGGATATTTAAAATATGATAATTCTGTCTGTCCCATAATCTGTGCCAGGCACTGAGACACCCTCAAGGAGCTTCTAGTTATGAGAAGACAAGTAAACAGGGACGATTCAGAACAGCACCTGCAGTAGGAGAGTTGTGCTTGAGATGAAGTGGAGGAGGACAGGAAACACTGATTTTGTCAGGAAGTGGTGAGGCTACACAGAAGAGTTTTAAAAGCTCAAGTCAGAGGTCCAGGTTATAAGAGAAAAGTCTTCATGCAAAGGCAGTATGTGTGGAAGCCAAGGCTCACAAAGCCATCTTTTTGCATACTTCAGATAAAAAGAGTAATAGGAACACAGGCTGAACCAGGACAAGCAGTGGAAGATCAGGACAGTGGCCACCTTGGGGGGAAAGAGAACAGAAAAGATCACGCCGGATGTCTGGGGTGCTGTAATGCACTAATCCTTCATCAGGCTGCTGGTTACACAACCGAGTCCACAGTATATGAAAAGGAAGTCATACACTTATAACTATGTGTACTTTTCTGTATATACAATTGGCCCCTGTGGACGTGGAGGGCTGACTGTATGACACCATTTTATATAAGGGGCTTGAGTATCTATGGATTCTTGTAACCACGTGGGGTCCTGGAACCAACCCCTCGAGGATACGAAGGGACCACACTGTATCACAGCTCAGTAAAAAATTTAAAAGAAACAAAAGACATGCTGGCACCCAGGAATGAAGTAGTGGAGACACAAGATTTGGTTGTGGCAATGTAACCTAGAGCAAGCCACTTCACTTCTCTGAACCTCAGTTTTATCTTTTAATTTGGGAAAAAATTTGTTTGCCTTCTTCCTAAGGCTACTGTGAGAATCAAATTGTAAAACTAGAGCAACAATCATAGCAACAGACTCTGTTTCAAACACTTTACAGGCATCGGCTCAACTGGTCCTCAGAACATTATAATGTAAGTACTATGCCTATCAAAGTAAACAAGGAAACTGAGGCTTACAGGGGTCACCTAATCTGCCCACAGTCACACCGTGGAGATAGCAGAGTTGAAATTCAAACCCAGGGAGATCTATCTGGTAATGTATCTAGAGGGTGCATAAGACCAGTCACTCAGTGGAAGAACATAAAGAGAAGTCCTATTTCTATTCATTTTCTATTTTATCAGCTAAGTACACCCATAACCCTGATGCCCTCCTTCAGTTTGTAAACAAGGGCTCTGGAGTCTCATGTAACAAGTGACAGGCACTGAAGGAAGAGAGGGCTCTTCAGCCATAGAGAATGATCATGGGACCCTTGCTCTCCCAGGCCTACAGATTACACAGCTTGCCTAAGTGGGTTTACAGATCCTATTAGATAGGATCTCAACAATATATAGAGTAAAACCGGGAGTGACCATGAAAATCTTTATATCCCTCAGAGGTCTTCTGTGATTTTTTATTTTCTAACCTTTAAAATCTCTCAGATAAACAAATTTCAGTGGCTTTTGAACCTATTTGTTAAAAATATTAAAACTGTAACTTTCTGATTTATAAGAGCAATGAATTGATATGAATGATATAAATTTATAGCTGAATTTCACTAGATTTTAGTGGACAGGATTTAAAAATGAGCATGATTTCATTAGCCCAGCCAATAAAACAATTCTTCCATTTGGAATGAGGTGTCTTTTTGAGGGGGCTTCCCTGATAGCTTAGTTGGTAAAGAATCCACCTGCAATGCAGGAGATCCTGGATTGATTCCTGGGTGGGGAAGATCCACTGGAGAAGGGATAGGCTACCCATTCCAGTATTCTTGGGCTTCCCTTGTGGCCCAGCTGGTAAAGGATCCATCTGCAATGTGGGAGACCTGGGTTTGATCCCTGGGTTGGGAAGATCCCCTGGAGAAGAGAAAGGCTACCCATTCCAGTATTCTGGCCTGGAGAATTCCATGGACTGTATAGTCCATAGGTTCACAAAGAGCTGGACATGACTGAGCTACTTTGTGAGTCTTTGTGAAGAAGTATCTTTTCTGGATGTCATCAGACAAGGTCTTTGAATTATTGTGTGGTCCTGAAGACTAATGATGTATTTTGATCACAAAGTTCACTCATGTTTTCAGTATTAAAAATAGAATGTTAACATTTTGGAAAGGGCAGTTTTTTCTGTTGATGGAAGTCTGAAATATTGTTTACTTCCTTTTTTCCTTTGTGTTTTTATTTATGTATAAAATTAATATAGTACTGCATAGGTGTATGTATATAGTAGATAAAAGTGCAATGTGGATGTGTTTCAAAAATAATTTTACTAACTAGGGCATGCAATGGAAAGTGTGGAGAACACTGGTAGACTGGGAGGGAAGCAGAGAGGTGCTTCACTTTCCTCAAGGGTAAGTGACCATGCCTTATCTGAAAAAAACTGAGGTGGATCAGACCTAAGAATGGGGCAGGGCACAGTCAGACCATCAGAGACCAGCGATGTCACCAGGAGTTACAGGCAGTTTCAAGCTCTAGAGTTCAAGTATCATGAAGAAAGCAGGTGGGTGTTTGCAGATAGCCACTGCAGATAGGAAGGGCTAACAGAAGGGGTTCCTGGACAAAGGAGAGCTCCTTATAGTGAATGGTTCTGTTAAGAGCCCCAGGACCCCAATTTTCTGAAACCACAAACTTTAGATCAATTGTAAAAAGGAATCCTCTACATTTAAAATGCTACTAGCAGGCTTTCTGATGCCTTTGATAATTATACTGAAACTTGGATTTCATCAAAACAATACCTTACTGCAAAATTACATTTGTTATATACTTCAGATGGTACAGAGTGGGTGAGAAAAGTGTACCTGTATATTCACTTGATAATCCGTGGGGCCATGAATAGAGCCATATAAACCAAATCCAACTATAGAGATTCTTCTGTTAACTGTGAACCTGAGGAAATGAGAACAAATATCAAATAATATACAAAATTCAATAAGCATTCATGTTCTAAATGCTTATACATTTTTTAAGTATTACTCAGCACATCTAACTTTGCTCATAATAAAGAAAACTATTAAAAATTAAACATCCTTGGAAATGTCTTCTGCTTACCAAAAACCTCTAGCTAGAGTAACTTAATGGGAACTTAACTAGAATCTGTTGCCTGCACTGTACACCTTTGAGTCAAGCATTTCAGCCTACACCCTACTTCTGTTGTGATAATTTTAGTCCACATCTGCCTGCACATTTCCTTCATGAACACAGAAGTGTTAACCAGCAGCAGCCCAAACTCTGACAATTCCTCAGCTAGATGACTACTTCAGTTCAGTTCAGTTGCTCAGTTGTGTCCAACTCTTTGTGACCCCATGAACTGCAGCATGCCAGGCCTCCCTGTCCATCACCAACTCCCAGAGTTCACTCAAACTCACGTCCATCGAGTCAGTGATGCCATCCAGCCATCTCATCCTCTGTCGTCCCCTTCTCCTCCTGTCCCCAAACCCTCCCAGCATCAGAGACTTTTCCAATGAGTCAACTCTTCGCATCAGATGGCCAAAGTATTGGAGTTTCAGCTTTAGCATCAGTCCTTCCAAAGAACACCCAGGACTGATCTTTAGAATGGACTGGTTGGATGTCCTTGCAGTCCAAGGGACTCTTAAGAGTCTTCTCCAACACCACAGTGCAAAAGCATCAATTCTTCGGCACTCAGCTTTCTTCATAGTCCAACTCTCACATCCATACATGACCACTGGAAAAACCATAGCCTTGACTAGACAGACCTTTGTTGGCAAAGTAATATCTCTGCTTTTGAATATGCTATCTAGGTTGGTCTACTGAGGGCATATTAGATGGAGGCACTGTGCCTGGCCCTGCAGAAATAATGGTCAACAAGGCAGTTTCCAGCCCTACTGCACTTATGTGGAGGACACTGATTATAGATAAGTAAACAAAGAGTTAAATCATTAATTATAAATTGTGCTTAGAACTGTGAAGGAAGCAGACTGCTGTAACAGCATAGGTGGTGGAGGACTTGGGCATAGGACCTGAGTTACACCAGCAGATCAGAATGGGATTCCACACTAGAACAACGAGCAGGTCCAGTCTGGTCACTATAGTTAGGAAACAGACCCACCTTACTCCATTTATAAACGTATGAAAATTAGCATCAAGCACAAATGGCACAAATGACTGTATAATAAGAAAGAATCTATAACATAAAGGAGTTATCCTCAACATTTCATGTTTCAAGAACTGAAGTCACAAGTTTAATTTTACTATTACTACTACCACAGCATTACCACTTTATGAGCACTTCCTGTGTTAGGCACTGAGCCCAGTTCTTTATATGAATTATTTCCTTTAGTCATAATAGTTCTATAAACTAAGTAACAGTATTATTTTCATCACTGTCAGTTTTTATAGTTGAAGAAACTGAGGTTTAGAGAAATCAACCTGCCTGGATCAAAACTGCATACCTGAGCTGGGACACAACCCCAGTGCTGCATGAATCAAAAGGTCACACTCTTAAACATCATGCTAAAACTCCCAGTATGAGACTCTCCTTAAAATTTTAAAAATTTATATTATAGCTTTTATTATAAAAAAGCAATATACTATTTTAAAGAGTTAGAAAATGTAGCTAAACAAATAAGAGGAAAAATTTAAAGCAACTCTAAATATACTAAATAGAGATAACTTCATTTTTAATTTGGTGCATTTCCCTTTCAGACTTTTACTTCTATTTTTAAAGAACAGAAAAATAGACTTTTTTCTGTGAATATACATGTGCTATTTTAAAAACCATGTCAGTATATATTTTTATAACTTCATATAAAAAGGTGAAAGATTATTACCGATTCATTTAACTAATTCCTATATGTTAGATAATCAAGGTTGTTTGCAATTTTTGTTGTTATATAACAACGCCATGATGAACAATCTTATAGCTAAATCATTTAACAGTGCCTTGACTATTTCCTAGAATAAATTCCTGTAAGATTTTCTGGGGAAAAGAAAAGGTATATTCTTAAGGCATTAGATGAACTTTATCAAACTGCTTTCTGGGCAGATTATAAAACTTTACACCCAAGAAGGAATCAAAATCACTGCTATCTCACTCTCAACTACAAGTATCATCTTTTTACTGTTGAGAAACTGATGACTGACAAATTCTATTTATATTTGATTATTAATGAGTTTGGGCTTCCCTCTTAGCTCAGTCAGCAGAGAATCTGTCTGCAATGCAGGAGACCTGGGTTTGATTCCTGGATCAGGAAGATCCCCTGGAGAAGGAAATGGCTACCCACTCTAGTACTCTTTCCTAGAGAATCCCATGGACAGAGGAACCTGGTAGGCTACAGTCCATGGTGTCGCAACAGTTGGACACGACTTAGTGACTAAACCACCACCACCACCATTAATGCGTCAGCACATTTGCTTATATGCATACGGTCTACTGGATTTTCTCTTTTAATGAAAATCCCACTCATGTTCTTTCCCATTTTTCTTGGCTGAGGAGTGTCTTTTTCATGTGGATTTGAAAGTTCATGCTTTGTCAGTAATATTCATTTCAGAAAGTTTCATTTGTCATTTATCTTTCAATTTTATGGTGGTTTTGGATATAAACATTCTGACTTATTTGTAGTCTAATTATGATCTATGCCAAGTTTAGAAAGGCCTATCTCATCCTTATAATAAATATTCTGTTCCAACACTTTCTCAGTTTCATTTTTTTAATGTTAAAATTTTCATTTATGCAAATGCTGGAAGATGGCATCAGTAAAGACAGAACTTTATTTTTCCAGTGGTTAATTCTTACCTCACATTCTGAATGTTCATTTTACATTAGATTGGTTTCTGAACTCTTTATATACACTATCTTATTATAGCTTTACAATATTTTTCATATTAATACCACTCTCTTAAAAGAAGTATTTATTTTTGCAGATTAATTTTGGGATAGTTTTGCCAACCCACCCCTCCCTACCCAAAACATGTGACCTCTATAAGGAACTGCATAACACAGAGTTAGTCTGGAAAGACACTGTCTGATTCTGACAAAGTTCAGTGTCAAAGTTCTCCAGTTCTTCAGGTGGTATACCACACTGTACATTTCCTATAGGATTTAATTCTGCTACTTTGTTATTTGTTACTATTGCAGGTGGGTCTGTTTTTACTATTAAAAATGAAAATTCAAACATTAAATTTTGGGGGGAGGGCTGTGCTGTGTGGCTGGCAGGATCTTAGTTTCCCTGACCGAGGATTGAACCTGGGCCTCTGCATTGAAGTGCTAAGTTCTAACCACTGGACTGCCAGGCAATTCCCTAAAAATTTTTACTGTGGAAAATGTACAATCTTAAGTATTTTAAAGTCCCTAGTTCAGTGGTACAAGCACATTCACACTGCTGCTAACCACCAGCACCATCCATCCCTGTAATGGAATTTTAATGACATGAGAACATCACTGGCTTTTGCAAATACATTTTGTAACTGACCACTATTTTTTTTTTATTGATTCTAACAGATTTTTACTGATCCCGAAGCTGTCTGGGTTGAATACTTGTTCTCAAAAGGCTTTCCACCGCAAGGAGGTATGTTCTGTTTTCATGAGGATTATGAAGCACTACTAGCAGGCAGCCAGGGCCACCAGGTTTGCTGCAATGCTTAGGACAGGCTTCCAAAAAAAAGAACCCCAATTAGTTCAAGTGTCCGGTCAGAATTCATGCAGATAAAACACCTGTTTTTAACTATGAGCTTTGAACCTAATTAAAACTTATTTATAGACCAAAGATTTTTACGGTAATTTTAATATTCACGGACTTTTACAAGAGGTGATTACAATTCAAATCAAGCAAGTAGAATTTTGGTCAATTCTCATTGTTTGTGGCAGTTATATTTTATAGTTTTCACAAACAAAGAATCAGCAAATACTAAACCACTGCTCTTGGGGGAATATGTATACACACCCTGGGCTTTCCTGGAGGCTCCTGCCAATGCAGGAAATGAGGGTTCAATGCCTGGTTGAGAACATCCTCTGGAGAAGGAAACGGCAACCCACTCCAGTATTCTTGTCTGGGAAATCCCATGGACAAAGGAACATGGAGGGCCACAGTCCATGGGGTCGCAAAAGAGTCAGACATGACTTCGCGACTAAACAACAACACACACACCCGACTTATGTGGAGTATAATCTTAAATTCTATGAATGATTCAAATCTTTCCTGGGAATGACTGAGAACACACTACCGGTGTTGACTTGGGGGTCACAAATAAATTCTAGCGAGTAGATGAGTTCTCAAATATGGAAAAATAGGATGGACTGTAATGTGCTTTGCTTGAAAACCTTTAAAGAAAATGACAAAACTAGCAGCACTCCACATCCTGTTCTCTGCACCTGCAGCTGTCTCAGCGTGCTGGTGTGCACAGGTACTATGTCTGATTGCTTCTTGTCTTTTGTTGCTGCCCAAGTGCCTACACGTTGAGGTATGCATTTTATTTTACTATCAGTTACATTTATTTTCCTTTACATTATATCTAAGCCATTATACCACTTAAAAAAAAAGAAATACAGGCTTCCCTGGTGGCTCAGTGATAAAGAATCCATAGGGAACATGCGTTCAATCACTGATCCGGGAGGATTTCACATGTGCAGAGCAACTAAGGCTGTGCACCACAACTACTGAGCCAGTGCTCCAGAGCCTGTGCTCTGCAACAAGAGAAGCCACTGCAGTAAGCCCAGGCACTGCAGCTAGAGAATAGCTCCCGCTCGCTGCAATGAGAAAAAGCTAAAACTAAATAATTATACAAGAAAAAGTTACTCTTAAAAGAAAAAAAGAAACACATTATAAATTTCATTTCAGGTTACTAAAGGGGGAATACCAATTATAAAAGGAGAAACAGATCTGATGGATATAACACAGATGTTATCTGCAAAAAATGAAAAAGACTCTTCCTTTCCAATAGTTATTTATTTATATTGAAGTATACTTGATTCACAATGCTGCGCTAATTACTATGTTTCTTTATCCTTTATGCCTACATCAATCAAGCGTTAAAACAATATTGCTGAAATCAGCAACGTTACCAGGCACCCCTATCTTGAGGGTTCGATAATCTATTGTGTTAAAATAAGTATTCCTTTAGACCCAGCCTATTAATAGTTATACCTGGATTGAAGGTGAAATTTTATCAAAAGTTTTGACATCTATCCAAATACACTGTTTATTTTTCTTTGATCTGCTACCATGGTGAGTTAAAGTAACACGTTTCCTAGTATTGAGCTATTCTTTCAAACTCCAAACAAACTTTCCCTTTTATGGTTTCTTTGCACTCCTTTTCCATTGATGGACTTTTTTAGGAATAGCCCTACAAAACTCACTGTTGGATGGATGTTACTTTAAAAGATGTTCAATGTATCGCTCAGTGTCCTCTTTCTAAGAAACCACAGGAGGAACTTAAGTCTCTGTATCTGAAATGGCCACCCTTCTCCTGAGCAATATGTGTGCCTTTCTTGTTATAAACACTTCAATTTCTATAACTTTACAGCTTCAGAACCAAACTTAAGATGGCAGAACTTGGATCTTGCATATTTATCTCCACTGGATGTATTTTTCCAACTCTGATTTATCTTTTTTTAAAACTGGAGTATAGTTGATGTACACCTATTTCTGATTTACATCTACTTGCTTTTATAGTATTATCCTTGTGAGGTACTGCTAGATTCAATAAGCTATTTTAGGTAGGATGTCTTTTCTATATCAGTGAGCTTGTTAGATTCCTGTATAAGGGTTAGGCTTCCTTCAATAATTAACCAAAAAGTATTTTCCTCTTTGAATGTTCAAGGAAACAATTTGCTCCCTGAAGGTCTGATCAAACTCACCTGTCAAAACCACCTTGTGAAGGGACAGTTCTTTGATAACTTTTAATTTCTTCCATGGTAACTGGTCTAGTCAGGCTTTCTTCTTCAGTCAATTTTGATTATTTATATTTGCCTATAAAATGATCCATTCCATGAAGATGTTCAATTTATTAGCACAGAGTAAACCCAGAATTAAAATAAAAACATCCTCAGTATATGATTATATTCCATCATTTGTAGATATAGTTTCTTTATTACCTTTGCTAGAGGTTTATTTTATTGGTCTTTTTCAGGAACCAGCTTATGGATTTAGCAATTTACTATTTTTAATTCATTAATTTCTATGTTTATCTATTTCTTTTCTCTTTTCATATGGTTTTTTGCTATTCATTTTCTACCTTCATGGGTGAAATGGTTAAATCATTTATTTCTACTCTATTTAGTAAAGGCAGTTAATTATTGCTAATTCTCTCTGTGATGCTTTGGCCTCATCCCCTAAGTTTTCATACATAGTATTCTCATTGTGTGAATTACTACTAAATAGGCCACAAATGCATTTTTATTTCTATTTTAACCCAATATTTACAGGCGTCCTCTCCCCCTTGGGAGTTCTAGTTTTAAACAGACTTGGTGTTAGTTTCTAGTTTTATACCAAAGTGCTATTAACATTCAATATGAAAACAGATACATATCCTATTTTCACAGTTAGCCTAAGAAACACGGTAGGGCAAATATAAATTCCGAAAGGATTACATGCATACATCTTTTAAGATTAAAAATGTTTTTCCCATTCAAAATTGTTATAAATGTATACTGAGATATTTTCCATGTAACATCTATGCAAAGAAAAAACTTACACTAAACTGAGTTAATGTTCAATGTATTAAACTGTAGCCCTAAGACTCTTAAAACAGTGTTTGATCAATTAAGGTCTAGACTTCAGCTCCCCATCAGAGACAAGCCTTACAAAACTCATAGACCCATTCAATCCTTCCTTCCTTGTTTCCTAAAAGGTTCCCTCGCTCATAATTCAGTAAGGAGACCAGTAAGCCTCCCTTATTGCTGTATCAAGTTAGACATGTATTAAACAAAGTATAAAATAAAATGTGGTTAATCATCTCCCAGGATATGAACAGAGACTCAAAGGCTAACCACTGCCCTGCCCACTCCTGAGACTCCAATATGGCTAATACCTGATCCGGTCACTCGTGCCACTGTAGCCCCACCGGCTCTCTACTTGCTGGAACCTATTGATGCAGCACTCCTTTCCTCTGAGGCAGCATCTCGGTCGATCAATGTATTCAACACGGGGTTTAGGATTGACAGTGAAATGAAGGAAGAGATTGACCACCTCCCGATCTGACAGAATTCCAGACTGAGCAGGACCTGTAGAAATAAAAGCATAAACCTCAGTATAACTAACTTCACTACAATTCCTAACTGTGTAGTATTCCACATAAGGTGAATTCAAATGGGAAAGATGTAAAGTAAAAATGAGGTAAAAAAAATCTTAGCATATGTTCAGTTCAGTTGCTCAGTCGTGCCCAGCTCTTTGCAACCCCATGGACTGCAGCACGCCAAGCTTCCCTGTCCATCACCAACTCCCGGAACTTGCTCAATATGTAATTTTGTAATTACATATTACATTGCCTGGAGAATCCCAGGGACTGGGGAGCCTGGTGGGCTGCCGTCTATGGGGTCGCAGAGTCAGACACGACTGAAGTGACTTAGCAGCATTATAATATGTAATTTTAGCATATATTTAAAACTTTTACTAAATTCATCTGAGGTTAACCTAGTATGTAAGTGTGCAAATCACTGATAAATCCAAGCTTAGGTGAAACCTTGAGATCAGAGAAAGATCTCTGGACTTTGCTATCCATTCACCCTCTCTGAGGATTCTGTTTACCAGAAAGGAGAAGTGAAGAAATGCTTATGGTCGTAGACAAGAGTTATCCTGACCTTTCCAATCCTCACCTGTCTGAGGCTATAATTGAACAATGGAATATGTACAGGTGGAAATAGATGGCACAGTGCTCTTTCACTGTGGGATTTTGAAATTAGCAGAGGGCAGGAGTTAAGACTTGGAAGAGTTGTGAAAGCAACATATCACATGCTATACTTCTCTCACTCACTGCTTCTGAGAAAACTCCAAACTGCTTAAATTTATCCAGGAATAAATGCTATTCCTCATAAAAGATGCCAGGAGATCTCTTTCAAGGCTGGAAAAACAATTTAGATAAGAGACTGCAATATACTAGAAATATAGTTTCAGTTCAGCTCAGTTTCGTCCGACTCTTTGAGACCCCATGAATCACAGCACGCCAGGCCTCCCTGTCCATCACCAACTCTTGGAGTTTACCCAAACTCATGTCCAGTGAGTTGTTGATGCCATCCAGCCATCTCATCCTTTATCGTCCCCTCCTCCTGCCCCCAATCCCTCCCAGCATCAGGGTCTTTTCCAATGAGTCAACTCTTCACATGAGATGGCCAAAGTATTGGAGTTTCAGCTTCAGCATCAGTCCTTCCAATGAACACCCAGGACTGATCTCCTTTAGGATGGACTGGCTGGATCTCCCTGCAGTCCAAGGGACTCTCAAGAGTCTTCTCCAACATCACAGTTCAAAAGCATCAGCTCTTCGGCACTCAGCTTTCTTCACAGTCCAACTCTCACATCCATACATGACCACTGGAAAGATCATAGCCTTGACTAGATGGACCTTTGTTGGCAAAGTAGTGTCTCTGCTTTTTAATATGCTATCTAGGTCGGTCATAACTTTCCTTCCAAGGAGTAAGCGTCTTTTAATTTCATGGCTGCAATCATCATCTGCAGTGAAATTTGGTTTAGGAAGCTATATATCAGATTTTAACAGAAAACACCCTAATTTTTAATAAAAAATTTTAAAATATCACACACAAAATATATCAACCTGCCAGATCTAGCACTATGGTTCACTTGGAATCTCTGGATAGAGAATAGTATGAATAGAGACTGTAAAGAAGAAAAAATACAATTACAAACTTAAAACATGCATTTTAGAGGGGGGAAAAAAACAACAGAACTAGAACTGTATAAGATCAGAAGAGAGACGGAGGTGAAAACTCATGTAACTTTCTGAGAATAACAAGAGGTAAGACAAAAGAATTAAAATGTTAAAGGTTATTAAAACGGATGATAAAAAGCAGAGATTAACATACAGTAACTAGCATTCCTGAGAACTAACAAAAATAGGATGATGCAATAATTCAAGCTACTGGCACATCTCGCTTGTTTCGCAGATACATTTTCATTTTTTTCCACAAATTAAAGGTTTGTGGCACCAAACAAGTTTATTGCCATCATTTTTCCAACAGCATTTGCTCACTTTGTGCCTCTGTGTCACATTTTGGTAATTCTTACAACAGTTCAAACTTTTTCATTGTATTTGTTATGATGATCTGTGATCAGTTACCTTTGATGTTACTACTGTAATAGTTTTGAACCACACCCATAATAATACTGTGAACTTGATGGATAAATGTGTGTGTTCTGAATGCTCCACTGATCAGCCATTCCCATCTCCTCCTGAGATACCACAATAATGAAATAAGGCAAATTAACAACCATACAGTGTCCTCCTAAGTGTTTCAAGAAAAAGCAACAGTCACACATGCCTCCTTTAAATCAAAAGCTAGAAATGATTAAGTTGAATGAGGAAGGCATGTCAAAAGCTAGATCTCTAGCACCAAACATTAGCCAGGCTGTGGATGCAAAGGAAAAATTCTTGAAGAAAATTAAGTGCTTCTCCACCAAACATATAAATAATAAGAAAGCGATATAGCCTTATAGCTGATACGGAAGAAGTCTGAGTGGTTTGGATAGAAGATCAAACCAGCCACAACAGTCCCTTAAGCCAGAGTCTAATCCAGGGCAAGGCCCAACTCTCTTCAATTTTGTGAAGGCTGAGAGGAATAAGGAGGCTGCAGAAGAAACATCTAAAGCCAGCAGAGATTAGTTCAGGAGGTGTGAGGAAAGAAGTTGCCTCCTGACACAGAAGGGCAAGGTGAAGTACCTGACACAGAAGATGAAATGAGTTATTTAGAAGATCTAATTAAGATAATTAATGAAGGTGATTACACAAAACAACAGATTTTCAATGTAGACAAACAGCCTTCCATTGAAAGAAGATGTCATCTAGGACTTTGACAGCTAGAGAGGAGAAGTCAATGCTTGCCTTCAAAGGACAGGTTGACTCTCTTGCTAGGGATTAATACAGCTGGTGACATTCAGCTGAAGTTAAGGCTCATTCACCATTCTGAAAATCCTAGGGTCCCAAATTTATGCTAAATTTGGATCAAAGAATGTAGAGTTTCAAGCCTTATTTTTTAAGAAGTACATTTTGTAAAGCTACAGACAGTGATTCCTTTGATGCATCTGGACAAAGTAAATTGAAAATCTGGAAAGGAGTCACCATCTTAAATGCTACTAAGAACATTTATGATTCATGGGAAGAGGTCAAAATACCAAAACCAAACAAAGTTTGGAGGAAGTAAATTGCAACCCTCATGCATAACATTGAGAGGTTCAAAGACTTCAGTGGAGAAAGTAACTGCAGATGTGGCACAAACAGGAAGACAACTAGAATTAGAAGTGGAGCCTGAAAATGTGACTAAACTGCTGCACTTTCATGGTAAAACCTGAACACATAAGGAGCTGCTTCTACAGATGAGAAAAGAGGTTTCTTGAGAAGGAATCTCCTCCTGGTGAAGATGCTGTGAAGACTGTTGACATGACAACAAAAGATTTACAGTATTACATAAATGTGGTTGATAAAGCAATGGCAGAGTGTGAGAGGGTTGTCTCCAATTTTGAAAGAAGTTCTACTGTGGGTAAAATGCTATCCAACAGCATTGCCTACTACAGAGAAATCATTTGTGAAAGGAAACAATCTGTGAAAGGAATCAATGTGGCAGATTTCACTGTTGTCTTATTTTAAGAAATTGCCAAGACCACCTTGATCTTCAGCAACCACCACCCTGATTAGTAAGCATCCATTAACATCAAGGTAAGATCCTCCACCAGCAAAAAAATTACTTGCTAAATGCTCTAGTGTTCTTTAGCAATAGTCTTTTTAAATGTAGTTATGCATTTGTTTTTTTAAGACATAATACTACTGCACACTTAATAGACAACCATATAGTGTAACTATAACTTTTACATGCACTTGGAAACCAAACAATTTGTGTGACTCCCTCTATTGTGATATTCAGTTTATTGCAGTGGTCTGAAATCTAACCCACACTATCTCCAAGGAATGCCTGTATAATAAAATTTCCTTAGTTGAAAAAAGAAGTCTTCAGATCATGAAAAACACGCTCAGATACATACCATATACCTATCTAAAGAAAGTAATCAGGAATACACTGGGATGAGCACTAAAACCAATACAACCTATAGTTAAGTCTAAGAGAGTTGTATTTTTGTAGCATGTTGTGTGGGTGTACAATCTACCTATAATAGTCAAAGGGTGAAAGGATGACACATCATAACTAACATTCATATCTGAAATAGAGAAGGCAAATAAATATTGTTTTATTATGAAATGAAGAATTAAGAAAATTGAAGGGGAAAAAATTAAATGCACAATTTATTACTTCCTAATCTCTAGAAGGAAAAAAAAGTGTTAAACACACAATAGCAAAATAGAGAATATAAAGGGGATTCTCCCCAAAACATTTTTGAAAAATATAATACAGAATAATATGCACAACAGAAAATAGCATGCATAACAGCAAAAGAAGAAATGTTATTTGATTACATAAAAATATTAAGAAGTCTGCAGGACGGAATAACCTATGTTTGAGAACAACTATGGGTTTCGCTGGTGGCTCAGGTGGTAAAGAATCCGACTGCAATGCAGGAGACCCAGTTTCGATTCCTGGGTCGGGAAGATCCCCTGGAGAAGGGAATGGCTACCCACTCCAGTATTCTAGCCTGGAGAAATTACAGATGAAACAGTGCATAAAACAGTTATTTCACATTAACAGTGAACAACTGAGACAGTAAACTGAGATTATGCCCTATATTTGTCATCACTTTCCCCCTTGGAATATTTGCTGATCTGCTTCACAGAGCTTTAATGTCACACAGAAACGGGCAATCTAGAAACTATAGTAGTCCTCACTCAACTGAAGAGACAAAAAGCTACCAAGGCAGCCAGACAATGATCTGGAAGAGAATACTTAATAGAAAAACAAGATCAACATCTTGTGCATCACTTCTCCTTGAAGTATTGGTCAATTCCTAAGCTACGCGCAAGCAAGAGAAAACCATGACACCAAGAAACCAAGTAGAATGGAGCTGCTAAGGGATAAACACTTAAACAGAAATTTCTGTCTTAATGTTGGGAAGAAAAATGCCCAAATATTTGAAAATTAAGCTATGTATTTATAGCCCTTGGATCAAGAAAAAAATTACCATGAAAATAATTTGTATTGAATGGTAATGAAAATACAATATATCAAAATTTCTGGGGGAAAAAATGGATGTTTAGACAGAAAACTAGACACGAAAAGAATAAAGTTGAAAGCCACTGTTTTGAGTATATCTCAAAAAGTCATAATGACTAAGTAAATAATCCCCAGAAAATTAAAATTAAAGGAAATAATAAATAGCAGAAATTAGTGAAATGGAAAACATATATACAATAAAGAAAATTAATAAAGCCAGACGTCAGTTCTTGGAAAAAATTAACAAAATAGATAAACTCCTAGGCAAGGCTGATTAAAGGTACAATAAATCAGTATCAGAAATGAAATAGGGGACATAATTTAGATTTCACAGAGATAATAAAAGGATATTATGAAATTCACATTAATAACTTAAAGGTCTAGATGAAACTGTTACAAAAATAGGAAACCTGAAAAGTCCTACTCTATTCAAGAAATTGAATCTCTAATTAAAATACTTCCACAAAGAAAACACTAGATCCAGATAGCTTCACTGATGAGTTCCTCTACACAATTAAGGAAAAATAGCACCAATTTTACATAAACTCTTAAATAATGAAAAAAAAAATATTCCTAAGTTTTGCATGAGTCCAGCGTAAACTTGATAATAAAAAATCTGATCATTTCATT
This sequence comes from Ovis canadensis, assembly GCF_042477335.2. NCBI lineage: Eukaryota > Metazoa > Chordata > Mammalia > Artiodactyla > Bovidae > Ovis > Ovis canadensis. The sequence goes on from NC_091262.1 coordinate 36,167,334, forward strand.
ACAAGAAAGGAAAATTATAGACTAATTTCTCTCATGAAGCAGTCCTAAAAATATTTTTTAAATTTGGTAAAGAGCATCTAGTGATATATAAAAAGAACAATGCATGACAACCAAGTCTGTTCTATGTAAGGAATCCAAAGGTTTACCTTGGAAAATCAAACAATGCATATTAAGAAAATTAAAGGGGAAAACTGCATCACTATCTCAACAGAGGAGAAACATTTGATAAAATTCATGAATAAAACTCTTAGTAGAGTAGTAATAGCAGGAAACTTTCTTAATCCAATAAAGGCTATCTGCAAAAAATTTACAGCAAGCATAAATTCCTCTGTTGGGAAATACTGAAAACTTTCTGCCTAAGATGAAATAATACAAGATATTCACTTATCTGTACCTCTTAGCATGCTCAAGCTTCTAAGTCATACAGTAAGGCAAGAAAAAGAAATGTCTAAGGATTAGAAGGGAAGAACAGAATTATCATTGTTTGCAGATCACATAACTGTACATGTAGACTATGCACAATGAACTACAAATGAACTATTAGAATTTGTGAATTTAGCAGGTCAGTATAGGATACAAAGTCAATACAGGAAAACCAACTGCACTTCTACCGAAAAACAATTAATTAGGACATGAAAACTAAAAAAACCAATCACTGTAATAACATTTAGCAAGTCAAATATGTACAGAATAAACCTACCAAAAAAAAATATGCAAGACCGCTACCAGAAAGCTCAAAATATTAATACTACTAAGAGAAATTTTTAAAGACTTAAAGTTTATGGAATAGAAAACAGAGTATCATAAAAATATCAATTATCCCCACACCAATTAATGGATTCTATGCAACTCCAATCAGAAACCCATGACTGTTTTTGGGTGAAAACTAACAAGCTGCTTAAAATGTTTATATGAAAATACTTAAGACCAAGAACAGCCAAGATAATCCAGAAGAACAAAGCTAGAGGATTTTCACTATCAGATTTCAAGATTCACTTTAAAACTACAGAAATGAAAACTCCACAGATTTGGTTCAAGTATAAACAATACAACAGCAGAGTAAACATTACAGAAATAGATTCATTCATATATAGTGAGATGATTTACAAAAGTTAGCACTGCCGTAGCTCAGTTGGTAAAGAATCCGCCTGAAATGCAGGGGACCCCGGACTGATTCTTGGGTCGGGAATATCCGCTGGAGAAGGGATAGGCTACCCACTCCAATATTCTTGGGCTTCCTTTGTGGCTCAGCTGGTAAAGAATCCACCTGCAATGCAGGAGACTTGGGTTTGATCTCTGGGTTGGGAAGATCCCCTGGAGAAGGGAAAGGCTACCCCAGTCCAGTATTCTGGCCTGGAGAATTAGTCCATGGGGTCACAAAGAGTTGGATACTGAGCAAGTTTCACTTTCACTATCATTGTTGCTGGCTCAGACGGTGAAGAATCAGCCTGCAATGTGGGAGACGTAGGTTAGATCCCTGGGTCAGGAAGATCCTCTGGAGGAGGAAATGGCAGCCCACTCCAGCATTCTTGCCTGGAAAATTCCATTGACAGCGGAACCTGGAGGGCTAAAGTCCATGGGGTTGCAAAGAGTCAGACATAACTGAGCAACTAATACTTTCACTTTAGCACTGCTGGGCATGGGGGCAAGGATAGTTTTTAATATACAGACACATGGGGAAAAAATGAATCTTGACCCCTAACCTCACACCACACACATGTGGGGGGAAAAAACACAAAAAAACAAAAACCCAACTGGATTACAGACTGAAAAGTTAAATGAAAAACAATAAACTTCCTAGAAGAAAACCTAAGAGAATATCTTTTATCACCTCGAGGCAGGTAAAATTTCTTAAGGAAGACATAAAAAGCCTTGACCTTAAACAAAAAGACTGATAAATTCATTCATTAAAATTAAGATCTTCTATTTATAAAAAGACAACATTAAGATAATGAAAAGACAATTCACAGACTGGGGCATATTAGCTGTATACACACACATTATATATGTGTCTAACATATTCTGGATACAAGTATTCTGTCAGATTATATACATCGAACAAAGCTAGTGGAGGTGATGGAATTCCAGTTGAGCTATTTCAAATCCTGAAAGATGATGCTGTGAAAGTGCTGCACTCAATATGCCAGCACATTTGGAAAACTCAGCAGTGGCCACAGGACTGGAAAAGGTCAGTTTTCATTCCAATTCCAAAGAAAGGCAATGCCAAAAAATGCTCAAACTACCACACAATTGCACTCATCTCACATGCTAGTAAAGTAATCGTCAAAATTCTCCAAGCCAGGCTTCAACAATACGTGAACCGTGAACTTCCAGATGTTCAATCTGGTTTTAGAAAAGGCAGAGGAACCAGAGATCAAATTGCCAACATCCACTGGATCATGGAAAAAGCAAGAGAGTTCCAGAAAAACATCTCTTTCTGCTTTATTGACTATGCCAAAGACTTTGACTGAGTGGATCACAAGGAACTGTGGAAAATTCTAAAAGAGATGGGAATACCAGACCACCTGACCTGCCTCCTGAGAAACCTATATGCAGGTCAGGAAGCAACAGTTAGAACTGGACATGGAACAACAGACTGGTTCCAAATAGGAAAAGGAGTATGTCAAGGCTGTATATTGTCACCCTGCTTATTTAACTTCTATGCAGAGTATATCATGAGAAATGCTAGGCTGGAAGAAGCACAGGCTGGAATCAAGATTGCCAGGAGAAATATCAATAACCTCAGATATGCAGATGACACCACCCTTATGGCAAAAAGTAAAGAGGAACTAAAAAGCCTCTTGATGAAAGTAAAAGAGGAGAGCGAAAAAGTTGGCTTAAAGCTCAACATTCAGAAAATGAAGATCATGGCTTCTGGTCCCATCACTTCATGGGAAATAGATGGGGAAACAGTGGAAACAGTGTCAGACTATTTTTGGGGGCTCCAAAATCACTGCTTATGGTGACTGCAGCCATGAAATTAAAAGACACTTACTCCTTGGAAGGAAAGTTATGACCAACCTAGACAGCATATTAAAAAGCAGAGACATTACTTTGCCAACAAAGGTCTAGTCAAGGCTATAGTTTTTCCAGTGTTCACGTATGGATGTGAGAGTTGGACTGTGAAGAAAGCTGAGCGCTGAAGAATTGATGCTTTTGAACTGTGGTGCTGGAGAAGACTCTTGAGAGTCCCTTGGACTGCAAGGACATCCAACCAGTCCATTCTGAAGGGAGATCAGTCCTGGGTGTTCATTGGAAGGACTGATGCTGAGGCTGAAACTCCAATACTTTGGCCACCTCATGTGAAGAGTTGACTCACTGGAAAAGACCCTGATGCTGGGACGGATTGGAGGCAGGAGGAGAAGGGGAAGACAGAGGATGAGATGGCATCACTGACTCGATGCACATGAGTCTGGGTGAACTCCAGGAGTTGGTGATAGACAGGGAGGCCTGGCGTGCTGTGATTCATGGGGTCGCAAAGAGTCGGACAGGACTGAGTGACTGAACTGAACTGAACTGAATGGAGAGGATATGAGGCAACTGGAATGAACTCTTGACTAAGTTTGGTATTTGGCTGTGAACTGTTACAACTACTTTGGGCCACTGTTTGGTAGGATCTACCAATGCTAACATATGTACACTCTGCAACTTTGCAACTGTACTGCTCCCACTCAATAGAAATGTTCACATATAGACACCAAGCCACAGGTATAAGAATGTTCTCAATGGTGCCATACAGAAACAACACAAATGTCCAACAGTAAAGTGGATAAATAAACCATGGTTCATCCATACAGAGGATGCAGCAATGAAACAGTGTGTGGCTTTGCCATACACAGCCACGGAGATGAATCCAACAGACATAGTGTCAGGATAAAGAGGCCACACACAAAGAATACATGGCTTCCTTTACAGTAAGTTTAAAAACAGACAAAACTCATTTATAGAAGCCAGAAAGAGTCATCTTTGGGAGGGAGATAAAAGACTAGGAGAGACATGCATGATGGAGACTGGAGGGATATGATAATGTATTATAAAGAGGTATGTGTGGTCACATAGGTGTGTTCACAGTATTTATCCACTTTACTATGTAGATGTTATAAACAATTTACAGGAAGAAAAAACAAATTATTCCAACCAGCAAAAACAACTTGGGAGAATACTGGAACATAATAAGAAAAATTTGAATACCTCAATAGAATAAAAGTCATGAATGTTAAGAAAAAAATACAAATGGCCAATGAACATAAAGAAGTATAACTGTAAACAATTACGAGTTTTTTTCTTCTAAATCAATCTGGCCATGACTTAGAAGCAGAATATACTCAGTGTTGATGTGGGAAATAAGAACTGGTCACAGAACTAAGAAGCATCAACCCTACGAGTCAGAAAGATCTGTCACTGTAACTCTGGGTAAGGTGCTTAACCCCTCCCAATCTTAAACCTATAAGATACCGTTTAACTTCTATGTATTTATAATATTTTTTAAAGATATAAAAAACATAATTTAAAAAATACAAATATATAACCTACAATATTATCTTCAAGGGCTATCAGGAGAACTGGAGGAAATTACACACACAAATGTATATACACATAAATAGCTTCTTTTTCTCTCTCACACAGGTAGACTGACTGCCCACTGCAATAGTTTCAAGTAGATTTTGGACAAGTTATAGCCTTACCTGCCGCAAACTCCTCAATGGTCATCAGTGGGAAGCGGATCAAGGACAGTGCTTTCCCCAGAACTTTCTGCTTGTTTCCAAAGGTCATAGGCAATTGTTGTCTTTGACATTCTGCTTCTGCCCATCGTACAACAGCGCCAAAAAGTCGACATTCTCTAATACTAAGAGTGTCTCTTTCTAGAACCGCACAGAGTGTGTCTACAAGTAATTTACAAAAATAAGTCAAATTAGGAATATTTTGCTATTTAACAAAATACTGACAAATATACTTATATTAAAATTTCAACTCTCAATAAAAAATAGGTTACTTAAAAGCTATAGATTCTATATTTAAAAATATTAAAGAATTAAAGTAACTGCAAAGAATTCTTTAAAAAATTACAGTAAGGTTAATACTGAACTTATTGTCATATATGAAAGCCTACATACAGTATCTCCTTATATATTTCATGCCATTTATAAGCGAACTCAAATATCCAGGATAAGAATAATAAGTCAGAGAAAAAGGCTCCCAATCAGTAATGAACAAATTCATAGATTTGAATTCATAGTTGAACAAATGCAACTACAGATTACAGTTAATTAAATCATTCAGCAAATATTTCTGATTAATCACTCACAATGTGTCAGGTACTATTTTAGACTCCAAGGATACATCATTAAACAAAAAGGTTTAAAAATTCTTTCCTTCATGGAGCTTACGTTCTAATGGGGGAAACATTAAATAAACATAAGTAACTTATAATGTGTCACATAATAAATGCAGGAAAAAATAGCAGGGTAAGTGGAATAATCAGAAATGTAGCTTAAAACAGGATAGTTTGGATCGGCCTCATTTGAGCTAAGATCTGAAGGAGGCTTTGGGTCAGGGTTGGTAAGCCAGATAGACATCTCGAGAGGAGCAGCACTCCAGGACCAGCCAGTGTGAAGGGTCTCTTATGAGGGTGTGCCTGGCGTGTCTGAGGAAGAACCAGGAAGCCAGTGTGGTGGGAAGTGAGTGACTGAGCAAGAAGGGAAAGTAGGAGGTGAGGAAGCTGTAACACGGGGGAAGCACGATGCATTCATAAGGCATCCTGCAGATCATTTGGCTTTTGAATGAAAAAGGGAACCTCTGGAGGGTACTGGGCTGTGACATTTTATGCTCTACAAGGACCACCCTGGAAGCTGTGATAAGAAGAGATGGTAACAGAGGCAAGAGTGGAAACACTATCAGTAGGGAGGTTCTTTTGGGGTTCCAGGTGAGAGGTGATGGTGGCTTGGACCAGGCAGAAGTGGTGAAAAATGATAGGATTCAGGGTATATTCTGACAGGAGACAGGAGACATCCTAACAGATTGGACAAAGGGGTGACAGGAAGCCTAAGTCCAGGGTAACTCTCAGGTTAACGGTAAGCAATGGTGGGCTGACAGTGGCACCAACTGAGATGAGAGCAACTATGCAGAAGTGGGGTGGGGAGAGGAAGTGGTGAGAGGCTGAAGTTTAATTTTGGACTTCAGTTTGAAGCCCTATTTGACATCTGAGTATAAATGTCATGACCGTAACTCAGGCCCTCACTCAGAATCCTTTTCCTCTTATCATGGGCAAAATTAAAATACGCTGAGTTATTTTTAAGCTACAGTAGACCAGAAGCGGTAAGTTCAGAGAAAAGGGCTTTAGAGGTTAACTTATTAACATGAGATGACATGCTGCAATCTAACAGGGACAAGAAGAGAGGAAAACTCTGAAAAGTAGACAGAAGTACGTGAAAAGGACAATGCGGAGTCTTTTACACAAAGAGAAAGAGATGTTAAAAAAACTTCAGAGACCTGGCGGTTTCAGTTTACAGTAACTGATACTGATCATAATGAGTACAAATAACCACAAGAATCCTAAATTATAGTCAATATGTATTGTTTAACAAGGACAAGCAAAATAAAACATTTTTTTAGGTATCTTTCTCAAATGGCCAAAATGAAAGTCTTATTTCTTTAAAAAAAAAAAATTGTTCAAGATATACAGAAAAATTTCTTAGAGAACCTTATTTTCTAAAGACCCTCAATATAGTAGGCACTATTATAAAATATCTAACAATTGTATTTTAAGTTTAAATAAAAACAAGGATACTATATTGCAGAAATCAATGAAAACATTAAAATACAATTAAATTGCCCAGAAACACACACCTCAGAAAAATTTGTTAAAAACAAAATTTTATTCTGCAGTGGCCTATACATTCATACCAGAACCAAATATTGATTTAACAACAAACACAGGTATCATTCCAGCAAAGACGTCACAGTCCCTAGAACAGAGAAGGGGCTCAACAGTATGTTAAAAATGAAAAGGTTAAGCATAACCCTTTGATTTTTAAAAACTCAAGCGTTTTTCTTCTCTAACAGCTGAGCAGATGTGTATAAACTAAGGCCCCAGGAAAACCCAGAAAATGAATGTAAATCAATTAAATCAATATACCTCAACAGTTGTAGAATTAGGAAAACATCATTACCATAATATTTAATCATTCAATAGAAAAACAGACAACTTTCAACATACATGTTTCTACCTTGTATGCTAGTAACTGCAGTAAAGATAAACACAGAAACTTAAAGACTTGGGGAAAAAAAGACACATTATACTGCCCCTGGCATAATGTAAACTGATTCTGTTCAACCAAAGGAGGTATTATCTTTTTCCTTTGACAGAATGCTGCGAGAGAAACAGTATCTCACTACTTGTAAAAAGGTAAGCATATCCCTCTAGAGCACATATTCAAATGCCAAAGGAGAAAAAGCACCCCCAGAATGTAAAACAGCTGTTGAAAAAAAGCTCCTGAAGCCAGGGCTTGCTTCCTCTCAGCTCCTAGACTGCTCTTTCATTCCCAAGTCTTAACAAGTACACTTGAGACAAACTAGACTATGAGGTGAGAACGCATAGGTTTTCTATTGACAGATGTGTTATAATAAGAAATGACAGCTGAGAGCCTAATAAAGATCATGAAAGCACATAAGATTATATTTATATACATAATACAATACTGGGTTTAATATAAACCACTGCAAGTCAAATTCAATCAACAAATATTTATGGGGTTTTCATCCTGTGCAAGGAGCCTACTTCAAGACTTTTAGGACCCAATGGCATGACTAATGTAGAAGCTATTTACAAAACAGCTTCTTGGAGTGAGTCACCCTGATGCTGGCAGCATCATTTCACTGAGAGTGGACTGAAGTGGAGCACCTGACGCCCCTTCAAAGGAAAGAAACTGGGATTGAGTCATGCTTCCTTGCCAATGGGTGGAGTGCTCAGGGCTCTCAAACATCCAGTAACTCAACAAAAACTCAAGAGCACACAATGTGCAGGTGCTGGGGAGGAACCTAATGTAGTGCCTCCCCGTCAGGATAATGTAGAAGAGTATAAATCCCTCCCATGATAATATGCAAGAGACAGGGAAACCAAGACAGAGATGTTACTGTAAACAGGAATATATTACATTTCATGGAAGGGGGAGGGTAGCAGCTTTTAAGAAAGGAGTCTCTGCAGAGTTATAATCTGAGCCAAGACATGAAGACTGAGTAAGAACCAGCCAAGATGGGAAGGAACGGCAACATTCTAGACGCAGCCAATCAGTCTAACAAATATTAACTGAACACGTATTATGTTCTACTGCTTTCAGTGTTGGAGGTACAATGGTAAACAAGACAAAGGAGTTTAGAGTTTAAGAAGTTTACAATCTAGAAGGGGAAGGTCGACAATCAACATATACATAAACAAAGCCCCAGACAAGATAGTCAGAGAGTGATACATATTAAGAGAAAAAGAAATCTGAGTAATGGAACAGGGATTGTTTAGGGGAATGTGGTATCTACTTTAAGTAGGTGCGAGATGGCACATCTCAGGTCTCCTTTAACCTAAGATCTGAATGATTAGAAAGAGCGAGCCATATAAAGAAGCTCCAATACTCAGTCATCTGCTGTGAAGAGCCAACTCATTGGAAAGACCCTAATGCTGGGAAAAATTGAGGGCATGAGGAGAAGGGGGCAACAGAGGATGAGATGGTTGGATGGCATCACTTACTGAATGGACAAGAGTCTGAACAAACTTTGGGAAATAGTGAAGGACAGGGAAGCCCGGCATGCTGCAGTCCATGGGGCTGCAGAGTAAGACACAACTGAGTGACTGAACAACAATAATACAAAGATTTAGCGTGGGGAAAAGGATTCCAATCAAAAGGAACAGCAAATACAAAGGCTCAAAAAATAAAAATAACTGGCCAGTGTATATGGAACACAGCGAATGAGAAACAGAATGGCAGGGGACAGGTGAGAGAGAGAGAGTTAAGTAGTGACTGCCAGCTCTTCACAAAACTTCTGTTTTCTCTTCTTCCTGGGATGTGGATCATCTGCATCTCCTCGCTTCCCTGAAGTGAGGAGGGGTCTGGTGACTGAATTCTGTCCAGTGAAGTAAGAGCCAAAACAAGGGTGCCATTTCAAGGCCAAAGCTCATAAAACGTTGGTGTTTTCCCATCTGTCAGCAAGGTACAGATAATAACTCAGCCATAGGAAGTAGCAGAAAGCTAATCACCAGCCAGGGATACTGCCTCGGACTGCTGTCTGAGTGTGAAATCAATTTCTTTGTGTTGGAGTTTATCTGTGCAAATATGTTGAGCTTGCATTTTGGGGTATATCTGTTATCAACACCATGGCCAAGCGTAGCCTACCCTAATAAAAGGCCTAATCATGTAGGATCTTGTAAGCTTTGTAAGCGATTTGAATCTTACTCTAATGGCAATGGGAAGACACTGGAAGCCAAGGAGGTGATACAATTTGCTGCTATGTAGAAAATGGAGAGGATGAAAGCAGGAATGAGTGGAAAGATGAGAAGACAACCCTCAGGATGGGAGAAAATAACTGCAAATGAAGCAACAGACAGAGGATTAATCCCCAAAACTTAAGCAGCTCTTGCAGCTCATTATCAGAAACACAAACAACTCAATCAAAAAATGGGCAGAAGACCTCAACAGACATTTCCCCAAAGACATGCAGATGGCCAACAAACACACAAAAAGATGCTCAAAATTGCTCATTATTAGACAAATGCAAATCAAAACCACAATGAGGTATCATCTCACACCAGTCAAAATGACCATCATCAAAAAATCTACAAACAATAAATGCTGGAGAGGGTGTGGAGAAAAGGGAACACTCTTGCCTTGTTAGTGGGAATGTAAATTGATACAGCCACTATGGAGAACAGTGTGGAGATTCCTTTAAAAACTAGGAATAAAACTACCCTATGACCCAGCTGGAGAAGGCTCTAAAAAGTTCCTTGACTAGCAAGGAGATCAAACCAGTCAATCCTAAAGAAAATCAACCCTGAATATTCAATCCTGGAAGAACTGATGCTGAAGCTCCAATACTTTGGCCACTTGATGTGAAGAGCCAACTCACTGGAAAAGACCCTGATGCTGGGAGAGACAGGGCAGGAGGAGAAGTGGGTGACAGAGGATGAGATGGTTGGATGGCATCACTGACTCAATGGACATGAGTTTGAGCAAACTCCAGGAGACAGTGAAGGACAGGAAGCCTAGTGTGCTGCAGTTCATGGGGTCACAGTTGGACACAACTGAGCGACTGAACAACATGACCCAGCAATCCCACTACTGGACATATACCATAAGAAAACCATAATTCAGAAATACTCCTGTACCCCAATGTTCACTGCAGCACTATTTATAACAGCCAGGACACGGATGCAACCTAGATGTCCAGTGACAGATGAATGGATAAAGAAGTTGCAGTATACATATACAATGGAATACTGCTCAGCTATAAAAAGGAAGAAACTTGAGTCAGTTGATCTGAGGTAGATGAACCTAGAGCCTGTTATACAGAGTGAAATGTCAGAAAGAGAAAAATAAATATTCACACATTAATGCATATATATGGACTGTAGAAAAATGGTATTGATGAACCTATCTTCAGGGCGGGAATCAGACAGATGTAGAGACTGGAATTGTGGACACAATAGGGGAAGGAGAGGGTGGGATGGATTCAAAAAGTAGCATTGAAACATACACCTTATCATACGCAAAACAGATAGCCAGTGGGAAGATGCTGTATCGCACAGGGAGCACAGCTAGGTGCTCTGTGATGACCTAAAGGGGTGGGATGGAGGAGTGGGGGGTGGGAGAGAGGCACAAGAGGGAACGAACACACACACACACACACACACACACACACACACACACTGATAGCTGATTCACAATGTCATATGGTAGAAACCAATACAACATTGTAAAGCAATCATACTCCAATAAAAAATAAAAATAAAGTAAAAAAAAAGAGTGAGTGGCAGCAGGGAGACAACAGGAGAGCACAGAGCTTATCCAGGTGAATGAGAACAGTGATTTAGACCAGATGGGAGCAACAGACAAAGTAAGACATGGTCAGAACTAGGGATACTATTTTTTAGGGGGGTGGTGTGGTGGGGTGTGAGCTGCACCATACAGCTTGTCATATTTTAGTTCTCCGACCAGGGACCGAACATGGGCCCAGCAATGAAAACACCAACTCCTAGCCACTGGATCACCAGGAATTTCTCCAGCATACATTTTGACTGGAGAGCAGAGAACATATGCTGATAAACTGAATGTGGAGTATGAAAGGGAGTAGTTAAAAATGACTTCTAGGTTTTTAGTTACGCATGGTGGCGCCATTAAGGAAGAGCAAAAAAAAAAAAAAAAAAACTGGAGAGGAACAGAAAAGATAATGGGGAGTATGGGACAACCAATGGCTTTCTTTCAGCTGTGCTATTGGAAATGCCTATAAAATCTCCAAACGAAGATGTCAAGTAAATAGTTGGCTACACAAAATTTGGAGCCCAGAATAAGATAAAAGATATTTTGGGCTTATTAGATGATGATGATATTTAGAGTTATAGGCTGGATCCGCTCTTTCTGCTACCCTACATGACAAAATTCAAACTCCTGAGCCTATGACTGCATGGCCCCCACACCCTGGATTTCACTTGCCCTGCACTGCCCATCCTCTACACACGCTTTCTTCATGTGGTTCTACCTGCCTCTAATGCCCTCCCCTCTTCATTACCCAAATACTATCCATTCCCTAAGGCCCATGTCAGAACTTCCTGTGCCAAGATTCTCCTAACATCCCATTATGAGGAGCTCTCTCCACATTTTGGATTTGTGTAGTAATTATTTTCTATGTATCTAGTTCCGAAAAGGCGAAAAGACATTCTGCCATATGTCATCTTTTCTATGTAATGTCTTAATATTAATTTTCACATATTTCTTCCCTGATTCTCCAAATAGATGACAGTTTCCTAAAGAAAAAAAGAATCAAATCTTACCCTTCTTTGTATTTCTTATAGGGCCCTGATATAATACTATGCATATGGTGAGCATTTGTTTGATCTGATCTCTTTTAAAAGGCAATGAGGTAGTTACGACTTTTAGGACTATTTCAGCAAAATAAAGAAAGCAAAACTCTTAAAGAGGCAAACTTAAAATCACTTGGAAAAACCACTGATTTAAAAACAGCTCCTCTGCCAACAAGGCTCTCTAGTAACGCATTACCGTACTCAAAAGGTTAACATTTTAATTCACAGTGAACTTACCTATGTCAATATCAGTAAACCCTTCTGCACTTATTGCATCCATTGTGTTTTTGTCTATTGTGTCTAGACAAAGACTAGCAAGCTGAGGTTCATCAAATAAACGAGCCTGAACATATAAAAAGATAGTTATTTTCACAGTTATTCCAACTTCAGGCTGTCCATATTCAAAGGTAATACTGTAAACAGTTATAACTGACAATTATATAAAAACTCATACTTAAAATACAATTATAATATGCTTAACTTTTCAATCCACAATCAGAAATAAAAGAGAAAAGCACAAATGTCCAAAAGATAACAATTAATTCAATTACCATTAACAATTGTTATTTTTATATGAATATATATTACATATTTTGATCCTTAATGAAGCACTCTAGGGTAGATAAGGCAGACATCTTCCCATTATACAGATGAGAAAAAAAGAGGCTCAGAGAGGTGCACTGACTCTAGCCAGGTATGTTCCAAAGTGAAAGTAAAAATCGCTCAGCTGTGCCTGACTCTTTGCAACCCCATGGACTATACAGTCCATGGAATTCTCCAGGCCAGAATACTGGAGTGGGTAGCCTTCCCTTCTCCAGGGGATCTTCCCAACCCAGGGATCGAATCCAGGTCGCCCGCATTGCAGGCGGATTCTTAACCAGGTGAGCCACAGGAGAAGCCAGCCCTTAAATCCAAGTCTTAGGATCTTTTCACTAAATGATAACATCAATTGTCAAGCATACCAGTACAAACAGATTTTCCCATTTCCTGTTTGACTGGGGGGAAGAAAATAAAGCACAAAAATTTTAGAGCATTAAAGTTCTGGGAACCTAAGCAAAAACCTAACAACAGAAAAGCAAATTAGCAAATTCACGTGATAGAATATTATACAATGAGAACGAACAATCTACAACTACACACAGCAAGAGGAATGAATCCCTAATGGTAAGCATAAGGAAGTACTGTATATGTTGAGCAAAAGAGTATACAGCTGACCCCTGAACAACTTGCAGGTTGGGGGCACTGACCTCTGTGCAGTTGAAATGCACACAGAACTTACAGTTGGACCTTTGCATCTGAGGTCCTTCCATATCCGCGGATTTAATCAACCACAAATCATCTATTTACTACTGAAAAAATTACATGTATAAGTGGACCCACTAAGTTCAAAGCCATGTTGGTTGAGAGTCAACTGCTATATGATTTCAGCAAAGCTGAGCTTTAAAAAGTCAGAAGTCAAACTTATAATATGCGTTTTATCAGGCTGTACATTATAATTCAAAAAACAAGTTTAAAAGTAAGTAAAATTCTAATGTTAGCAGATATTCTAGCTGGCCAACTCAGTGTTTATAGTTGAGTTAGTATTTAAGCAGAAAAATGAATTTTTACTTTTAGGAAAAATAATTTTTGGTAAAAGTTACTTTATTCAGAGTAGGAATATTTTCAGTCATTCAATACGATATCATATTTGCCTAGGAATCTACCGCTGCTACTTAGGAGTAAAATTAATTTTCTCTAAATTTGAGTGCGGCACTATTTTTAATGACTGTATTGCCCCAGAGTGTTTTCCCTCTGTAATCCACGCTGGGACAGCACACTGGTTCTTTTAGAGGGATGCTGGCATAGGTCCTGTCAAGTAAATGAACATTCTCAGTTCAAATGATTCACTTGGCAGGAACAAGACATTCACATGACAATTCATGGGCTAATTCACATGACCCCACCAAAGAAAAATCTGGAGTAATGTTGAGTTCTAAGACCAACAAAGCACTGAAAAGTTCCTTTTTTTCCTCAGTGACATATGTTAAGCCTTGCTACTCAAAATGTGGTTTAGAAGCACCAGCATCATCTGAAAGTCTGTTAGAAATGCAGATTTTCAGGCCCATTTTGCTGTGTGTAGATCTAGAACAACAGGAATGAATCCCAGAAACTTAATGGTAAGCAGAAGAAAGTAAGATACATGTTGAGCAAAAGTACACAGCTGACTTTGGCTTACTGAACTAGAAAGTGGATTTTCATTGTCAACGTTTAATTTATTGGCTTCTAATTTTTCTTTTTTTGGCCACATCGTGTAGCACGTGGGATCCTAGTTTCCCAACCAGAGATCTATCTGACCCAAGCCCCCTGCAGTGGAAGCTCAGAGTCTTAACCACTGGAGAGCTAGGAAAGTCCTACTGGTTTCTAAATTTTATGACTGAATTTAAAAAAATAATGTAGTTAAGTGACCCTCTTCACACACAATAAAATTCTTCAGACAACAAAGAATCATGAGTATCAACTTCTTTATTAGATTTTCATCACAAGTTCAAGTGGTAAAGAATCCACCTGCCAATGCAGGAGATGCAGGTTTGATTCCCCGGTCAGGAAGATACTCTGGAGAAGGAAATGGCAACCCACTCCAGTATTTTTGCCTGGGAAATCCCATGGACAGAGGAGCCTGGAGGGCTTCACTCCATGGGGTTGTAAAAGAGTTGGACATGACTTAGCAACTGAACAACAAATATCACTTGTTAGTTATATAATCTTTATTGAGTTATTTCACCTCTCTGTGCTTCTATATAAAAATTGGATAAGAAAATCTTCACTGAGGATAGCTACAACTCCTAAAGTTATTGTAAAGATTAAATGAATTAATGCATACAAAGTATTTAGAATGGGATCTGGCATATACTGAGTCACTCAATACATTTTGCAGTTATTATCAATATCACCATACTCTATTGGTTTGAGACCTTTTACCACTTGCTATCTTACATTACGTTAGATATTTACCTCTTTAAGCTTCTATTTCATCTTTGAAAGGGGGATGATAATAACAATAAATAACATCACAGCTTAAAGAAGGACTAAATGTGATAATATATACAAATGGATTAGCCTGTGTCTGGTGTACAATACACACAGACATGGAGTTCTGTGATTACGTCCAAGAAGAGGTGACATCAGCATGTTCTTTCTTCTGTAACTATAAATACTCAATGACCAAAGATTTACAAAAAGACCTATCATCAATCACTTGTGACGTGACAGAGCGCACGCACAATGGCAAACAAGTCTGACTCCACCCAGCCTGCTGTGAGACTTTGGGCAGGGAGTTAACTAGTCAGGTTTTAGTTTTTTCATCTGGAAAATGAGAGGGTTAAGCTAAGGAATATCCATGATTATTTCCACTACTAGTATTCAGCAGGATTACATATTATCAGCTTAGACATTTCCCCCCCTCTCATTTTACTCTCTCACCTTTGTAAAGACCCTATCTCCAAGTAAGGTCACATTTTGAGGGTCCTGGGGATTAAAATTTCAACACGTGAGAATTCACTCCCTGGCACTGAGTTACAGACTAGCTTAGGATTTTTTTAAACAATTCGTAAAAGGGTATCATTACATTGTCTAAGAAGAAAAAAATCGATTTACTTATATCTCAAGTATGAAGCTCAGATTATAGGCATTTAACAAGTGCTAAATAGTGTATGTTGAGGACTGGTTAATTGTTCCATAAATGTGTTCAGTATGTAAACATTCAGGCTATACATATTACGACATGTGCACTTTTCTGTATTTATAGTATACACGTTGAAAACTTTCGTTAAGTATCAAAGAAAGAAAATTCTTAAATTTTAACTCCTCCAAAATATCATATGACATCCCTTACATGCAGAATCAAAAAAGAAATGATACAAAAAAAAAAAAAAAGAAATGATACAAATGAACTTACTTTCAAAACAGAAAGAGACTCACAGAAAGATTTAGAAAATGAACTCATGGTTGCCTGGGGGAAGGTACAATTAAGGACTCTGGAAAAGTCATGTACACACTGCTATAAATGGATAACCAACAAAAACCTATTATATAGCACATGGAACTCTGCTTAATGTTATGTGCCAGTGTGGATGGGAGGGGAGTTTGAGGGAGGATGCATACATGTATATCTACAGCTGAGCCCCTTCACTGCTCACCTGAAAGTATCACAACACTGTTAACTGGCTATACCCCAATACAAAATGTTTTTGATGTTCAAAAATAAAAATAAATTCTAAACCCTTCAGAAGTGGGTCACCAAGCTGACAGAATACAGTAAATCTTACAACTGCTCTGGACTTGAAATAATCAATGTTAATTTCGGACCCAACAAAAACAGAGCACTAAGGTCCAGAAAGCTTCATACTCTCAATCACAGCATAAACAACGCTGGACACAACTCTCAACTCCAATCCTAAACAGCTATGTAACTTTACAGAGATGAAACACCTTATTTACATAAGGTTTGGCTCAGACGGTAAAGAACCTGCCTGTGATGCCTGCAATGCAGGAAACCTGGGTTTGATCCTTGGGGTCAGGAAGATCCCCTGCAGAAGGGAATGGCAACGCACTCCAGTATCCTTGCCTGGAGTCCTTGCCTGGAGAATTCCACGGACAGAGGAGCCCAATGGGCTACAGTCTGTGGGGTCTCAAAGAGTCGGACACAACTGAGTGACTAACACTTTCTTTAGTTTCTTCACCTACAAAGATACATTAACTCTAATTTGTTTTTCTATTCTAAAATCACATGAACCTGATATATTTCTCTCAATGAAATCAGAAGATTTCATACGCTTTAAAAATAATGATCTTGGACTAATTCTCCAGGAAATATTAAATATTCATATACAGTTAAATCCAATTTTTAAAGTTAAAAGATACATACCTTAGCTATATCAACTTACCTGCGTAAGTAACATAAAGGCATTATCTGCCCTGAGATGTTTGGTGAGAAATTCCACACAATGCGCTTCCAAGGCTGGGACTGCATACTTCTTAGCCGTATAAAGAGTTGTCATAACTGTTTCTGGGCCGATTTGAACTTCATCTGAATACAGAAATCTGGGAAGCAAGTGGAAATTGCAGAGACGGTCAGGAGGGTTTTAGACAAGCAATCCATTGGAATTAAGTCTCTGAGGAATATTTGAAAAGATAATTAGCAAAGTGAAAAATAACTTGAAAAGCACATCAGACTTTCCAGGATTATTTGCACATACATCACCTCATTTTATTCTGACTCAATCCTGAGAGGTAGGCAGTCTCCATTTATAGAGGAGACTAAAGTTAAGTCTTCAAGCCAAATTTTTAAAGGCCTTTTAGCACTCCATAGCAGCTTTCTCTCTTCTTCATCAAAAAATTTTCACTTAAGCAAACTTACAGACAGCTTAAGTTCACATCTCTGAATGTCAAAACATCCATTTATTTCCTGATGATGGTATCTTCTTATTCTGGGCATCTTTTAACCTTTCCTTATTATCCCAGAATTAGCATTATGACCAAAGACTAGAGTACGGGGGTTCAGAAGAATAAAACAGTTTAATGATATCTTAAATGGCCCCATATTGCTATGCACTTTTGAGTATATAGGTCCAATTTTCTCTCGAAATACTACCAACGAATACCACCTTACCTATCGCCTCAGGAGCTGATTCTACCTGTTACTAGATAAGTCAGATTCCTACAAGTGCACGTAGAGGATAAGAATCTCAGACAGGGCCTGGGCAGTTCCTGCTGAATTATACTGAAGCTACTGCATATTCATTTTAGTTCCTCTGCGGTTCCTCAGAAACCCTTGAGCTTACTGCCCAATGCTCAGTTACACTCAGAGCAGCTGGGGGTGCTAGAGAAATGAGGCATTGAGAACAAGTATTTTATTTTAGCAATACGAATTAAGACTTAGAACACTGGAAAGCCCACGAATATCTTTCAGAACACTATACAGTAGAGCGAGTGAGAAAGGAGGTTCTAGTTCACGTCCCTTCCCTCTGCTTTTCAATTTCTATATTCTGGTGGCCAGAATCACCGTCCAAGATCAAATTCTAGCTGGTTACATCCCCCAACTTCCCACTTTAACCAAATGCTGGCATCCCTCTAATAAGATCATTATCCTTACAACTACTTCCACTGGAAGCTGTTCACCTCCATCCTTTCCTGGTGGCTCAGATGGTAAAGAATCTGCCTGCAATGCAGGACACCAGGGTTTGATCCCTGGGTCGGGAAGATCCCCTGGAGAAGGGAATGGCTACCCACTCCAGTATTCTTGCCTGGAGAATCCCATGGACAGAGAAGCGTGGTGGGCTACAGTCCATCGGCTCACAAAAAGTCAGACATGACTGAGCGACTCCCTTACAACTCAGGTACAAAAGTGAAGGTTGCTGTTTTTCAGGATTACACTGTTTTCAAACATTTTTCCAAAACCTTTCAAGCCAACCATCTGTATCACCCTCGTAATACTCACTTAACGATACGTGCCATTTAGTGATGAGTGCACGGAATTAAGAAAAACCTTAAGTCTCTTATAGTCAGGGGTAGGGGGATGAATAAAAAGAGGAGGGAAAATTAGCATTTGTTGAGTCTCTATCATGTGACAGACGCCAATTCATTTAATCCTCTCACAAGGAAGGGAGGTGCTGCTACCTGCGTTTTAAAGATGGGAAAACAAGCTGAAGAAACACAAGAGCTGTCTACCATAACACACCATTTCTGGGCTTCTGACTGCTTTCAGTGTTAGACTCTCAGACCAGTCAGGTGGGAGCCCTCTTAATTTGTCTGGACTCAAGAAGAGATCCCTTGAGTTTGAATCTGTTCTATCACTTGCTAGCTACATGACTTTAAACAAGTTATCATTGTGCTCCTCTCTGTTAAGAGATGTGAACAACAGTATCTTCTTCATAATGCTCTGGTGAGGATTAGTATCAGTTAAAATACACACAAATAGTAAACATTAGCTATTTATTTTTTATACCACTTCATTTTTTATCTCTGCTATTTTCCTCTGTATTTCACAAGATTTCAAGTGTTCCAGCCCTTCTATTTTTCCCCCAGCAATCATACAGTTAAATTTCTAAGAATTCTTGCTTCTTGAGTATTATTTTTTTTTAACTTCACAGTACCATGTCTCATTTTTAAGGATGCGAAAAATGTTCTCAGTCTCCAAGTTTTAAAAGTTCCTTTCTGTTCCCTGAACTACCTACTTCCTCGAAGACCGCTGTTCTTGGTCTTTATCATTCATATTCTGACTTTCCTTATACGTCAAAAGTTTAATGATTATCTCCAGTGACCATTTCAGTAGCTGGTGTGTTTTCTTTGCTGTTGTGTAAGTAGGACTGCTTTCCAGCTAAAACCTTCTCCAAAATGGAGAGGTGGGTGGGGAGCTGTGTATGTGGGAGGCTCGTTGACTGACACCTTACCTGAGAGTGGGAAAGCAGCCTTTAGGTCAGATACCACACCTCCTCCACCCCCTTTCAATGCCATTACCCTGAATTCCCTAAGATAAGCCAGCATCCTAGTTCTCCCCAGGTGGTTTATCTAGTTTATGTAAAGAGGAGTCTATCAGCTATTGCGGAGGCGGGCAGGGGCGGGGGGTGGTGGTGGTGTGCAATGGTCAGCATACAAGAGCTGGTTGAGGGGATGACCTTCTCATTTCACCTTGCTCACCACCACCTCTCAACCTAGAGCCATGCTGGGGCTCAGCCAGGAAGGACAGCCCCCATCTCCATCACAGCTCCTCCTTCTCTGGATTCTGGGCTCCAGTCACTTCACTTCATTATCAACACACTTCCAACTGCCTTGTCCCTTTTCTACACTGGCTTCCAACCTCTCTCCCTTTTTTGTCTTCACTGTAATGGGTTTATTTCTTCTGTATTTCTCTATATAGTCATTTTAACTGGAACAGACAGAAGGCTAACAGCATGCTCAATTCCCTTCTTAAATGAGAAACCGATTAAGTTTTTAAGGAAGAGATAGGAAGAAGTCTTCATATACGTCTTAGTTTGTTTTCAGGCAAAAATTACTAGTTATAAACTATAGAGCTGAGATGCAGGGCCTTTATTACCACTGTTTGAATAGATTCAAGCATATGGTTCTGTAACAATCTATAATTGGTGTCCTTGACAAAAAGAGCTGGAAAAGGTTCCCACAAGAACTTCTACTTGAGATCCAAAACATGAAAAGAGGGTAGGAAGAACATTCCAGGAACCAAAGAATTGTGTTTTTAGACTATACTATATGGCCCACGGGGCTTCATTGGTGGCTCAGTGGTAAAGAACCTGCCTGCAATGCAGGAGACCTGGGTTTGATCCAGAGGTCGGGAAGATTCCCTGGAGAAGGAAATGGCAAGGCACTTCAGTATTCTTGCCTGGAAAATCCCATAGACAGAGGAGCCTGGTGGGCTGCAGTCCACGGGGTCGCACAGAGTTGGACACAACTGAGTCACTAACATACGGTCCACAACTCCATTCAAGTTGCCTTTCATGACCCAGATAACCACAATGGTGTGATCACTCACCTAGAGC
Organism: Ovis canadensis; assembly: GCF_042477335.2. Classification (NCBI taxonomy): domain Eukaryota; kingdom Metazoa; phylum Chordata; class Mammalia; order Artiodactyla; family Bovidae; genus Ovis; species Ovis canadensis. Next base: position 36,187,926 of record NC_091262.1, read on the forward strand.
CAGACATCCTGGAATGCAAAGTCAAGTGGGCCTTAGAAAGCATCACTATGAACAAAGCTAGTGAAGGTGATGGAATTCCAGTTGAGCTATTTCAAATCCTATAAGATGATGCTGTTAAAGTGCTGCACTCAATATGCCAAATTTGGAAAACTAAGCAGTGGCCACAGGACTAGAAAAGGTCAGTTTTCATTCCAATTCCAAAGAAAGGCAACGCCAAAGAATGCTCAAACTACCGCACAATTGCACTCATTTCATACGCTAGCAAAGTACTGCTCAAAATTCTCCAAGCCAGGCTTCAGCAGTACGTGAACCGTGAACTGAACTTCCAGATGTTCAAGCTGGATTTAGAAAAGGCATAGGAACCAGAGATCAAATTGCCAACATCCACTGGATCATTGAAAAAGCAAGAGAGTTCCAGAAAAACAACTTCTGCTTTATTGACTCTGCCAAGGCCTCTGACTGTGTGGATCACAACAAAGTATGGAAAATTCTGAAAGAGATGGGAACACCAGACCACCTTACTTGCCTCCTGAGAAATCTGTATGCAGGTCAAGAAGCAACGGTTAGAACTGGACATGAACAACAGACTGGTTCCAAATCGGGAAAGGAGTACATCAAGGCTGTATACTGTCACTCTGTTTATTTCACTTCTATGCAGAGTACATCATGCAAAATGCCAGGCTGGATGAAGCACAAGCTGGAATCAAGATTGCAGGGAGGAATATCAATAACCTCAGATAAGCAGATGACACCACCCTTATGGCAGAAAGCAAAGAACTGAAGAGCCTGATGAAAGTGAAAGAGCAGAGTAGAAATGCTGGCTTAAAATTCAACATCCGGTCCCATCACTTCATGGGAAATAGACAGGGAAATAGTGAGAGACTTTTATTTTGGGGGGCTTCAAAATCACGGCAAGTGGTGACTGTAGCCATGAAATTAAAAGATGCTTGCTCCTTAAAAGAAAAGCTATGACCAACCTAGAGAGCATATTAAAAAGCAGAGACATTACTTCGCCAACAAAGGTCCATCTAGTCAAAGCTATGGTTTTTCCAGTAGTCATGTATGGATGTGAGAGTTGGGACTATAAAGAAAGCTGAGTGCCAAAGAATTGATGCTTTTGAACTGTGATGTTGAAGAAAACTCTTGAGAGTCCCTTGAACTGCAAGGACATCCAACCAGTCCATCCTAAAGGAAATCAGTCCTGAATATTCACTGGAAGGACTGATGCTGAAGCTCCAATACTTTGGCCACCTGATGCAAAGAACTGACTCATTTGAAAAGACCCTGATGCTGGGAAAGACTGAGGGCAGGAGAAGAAGGGGATGACAGGATGAGATGGTTGGATGGCATCACCGACTCACTGGACATGAATTTGGGTAAACTCCAGGAATTGTGATGGACAGGGAAGCCTGGCGTGATGCAGTCCATGGGGTCACAAAGAGTCGGATGTGACTGAGCGACTGAACTGAACTGAAACTATACCTTGGTAATATACCTTTGGCTTGAATATATTTAAGAAACATCTATATTTATACCTAAAGATGTAGATTAAGGACACTATTCATCTCAGTAATGCCTTCTTTATGATGGGACGGCATCAGGAATTTTTTTTAACTGATCTTAGTATCAGATACGAGCTGAGCATCTCTTAAGCAGTTGGCCTGTTTTTAATCTGACAAACACTATGAACTGTAACTGACTGGCCAGCTTTCCCTTTTAGTAACAGTTGCTAAAATGATCAAAATTAAGTCTGTAGAGTATGCATAGCATGCATTTTTATATTAGCTTCATCTTGACTGCTTTATTTCTTACCTCTGTGTTTCTTGTTAGACATTTTAAATTGTTTTTGGAGCAATGAAAGTTATAAATAAATACCAGACTATAAAGTGTAAGAAAGGGAACTCTGTGTTTTTTATATTTTTTCCCATATCTTTCCTACAGCACCAGGCTCAGTTTGGGCACCTGGCAAAGATTTAATAAATACACGTTAGCCAACTACACAGCTCAGTACAAGTTTCTAGCTATTGATAGGGAAACCATTTTCATTTCTAGTAAGAAAAAAGGCTACTTAAAAATCCAAGAATCACCTTGATTCATATTTTACATACATGTTTTCCCCACATTTTATTTAATTACTAACACTTCTGCAATTCAAAAAACTCTGTAAGCCAATATTTACAAATTATAACTTAAACATAATATTACCACTGTACTTTGCATTTTAAAATTAATGTTTCTAATACACTATCTCTAAGAACCAGAGCACAGAGAAATAATTACAGGTCATCAAACTATTTCTGATTTTTTCCTGAAGATGAACAGCTTTCCAAAATATAAAACTCAGGTTACATTTAATCCAATTTAAAAATTAAACGACTAAGGTACAAACTTCATTGTAAATTAGAAAAATCATAAGATTATGTACAGGAAACTGTGTCACTACTGATTCATTCATTTTACTCAAAAACATTTACTGAGGGCTATATAATAATAGACAGGTCCTAGAAATACAAACACAGACAACACTGCCCATAAAAAGCTCATGGTTTGGTAATAGAATGATTAAAAAGTAATGTCATAATTATAACAGCATTATACATTATGTATGATTTGATAACTATCTCTAAAGATGGCCCTAATAAATCATGCTTTCTATGATCCAGACCTTTACACAGAGCTGTCCCATAATGAATCTGGGCTCGTCCTGTTTGATTCCCTTTAATCAACAGAACGTGGCAGAAGTAACACTATGCCAGCCTGGGGCCTAAACTCTGAGGATGCAGAAGCTCCTACTTTTGTGCTTTCAGGAGCCATGGCCTGCTGCTTGCCAGGAAGTCAGGCTAACCTTGCAAAGATCAGCTGGAGGAGCTTTGGAGAGAGAGAGGCTCAGCCAAACCATAATCTGAATCAAACCCCCCGATGACACTTGCCCCAACTGCTATCAGACTGACTGCATGGGAGACCTGAAGAATATGCTACAAGAACCTCTCACACAGCTGTGAGAGATAATAAGACTATGTTTAAGCCACTAAGTGTTGGAGTTGCTTGTTCTACAGCAACAGATAAAAAACTTGATACAAGACATTACATGAGGCAGCAAATCTGCTGGCAGCGATGTTTCATAAAGAGATAAAGCCTCAAGTATATCTGAAGGGTAATTATTAAGTTATTAAGTCTGTAAACCTTCTAGGCAGACAAAGACGTATAAAAGCAAGGAGGCACTAGAAGGCAAGTATTAAAATAAGAAAAAGACCATCAGCAGAACTGGGGTACTCATTAGAGGAAGAGGAAGAGATATCAAATCATAAAGGTCTTGCATATCGGTTAAAATGTTTAAATGCATCCCATACGCAAAAAGAAGTCATTAAGAGATTCAGGGGAGTCCTGTAATAATGTCTAGATATCAGAGAGATAACTTTGTTAACAGCGTGAAGAATGAAACGAGCTGAGTCTAAAGGCAGTGTGATCTGTTTGGAGCAATGCAAAAAAAAAATTGAGAGAATTGAGCAGAACCTTTAAGATTGGTCCAAACAGGATGAGAAACAAATGGAACATAATGGAACCAAACTACAGCCTGGAGCCAAGCCCACCTGAGTCATCCCCAACTGACCCACATAACAAGAATATTCAGAGGAAGAATACACGATTGCTTTTCTAAGCCCCTGATTTTTGGGGTGCTTTATAGCATTGTTATGACAAAAGCTGCCTGAGACAGGACATATGAAGTATGCCTGCCTCAAAGACTGTTCTGAAATTTGGGTTCACACAGGTGCTCAGGAACATCAGTAAGGAGAACATGGCAAGCACTCAGTAAGTGTTAAGATATTTTTATTGTTGACAGTCCATCTGCATGTGTACTAAACAGACACTCATTTGTGATTGTCCAGTTGGAAACGGGGTTTGGGTTGAGCACAAGTTTCACGGTACCGCTGGGGCAGTATGTAGCGCCTCAGGTTAATGGGAGAAAGGAAGACAGCAGTTGTCGCCTGCTCCTTTTACTCCTTCCACAGTCTAATCTCCAAACAACTGCCAGGAGTTTTTAAACCAGATCATAGCAACCCCTGATTCCATGGAGAGACAAACTTGGCGGGCTATGCAGTCCTGGTGGGGCCACAAAGAATGGGACACTACTGGGTGACTAACACTCACTTTTCCTATCAACTCCCTGTTCAAAACCCTTCAAAGGATTCCCACTATAGACAGGGGAATCCAAGTCTTTCCATGGGCTCTACAGCTGTGCACAATCCTGGCCAGCCTATCTTGTTGACCTCATCTTCTACCACTTTCCCCCTTATTCTATCTGTTCAGATCACACTGGTTTACTCTTGCAGTTTGTCTAACAGGAGAAATTTTGGGCCTTAAACACGTTTTTCTTGAGATGAATGGTCCTTCTCCCACAAGTTGATCATCTTTCCTTAAAACACTTATTTGTACTTGACATTTTGTCTTTGTTTCTCCCTACTAGATGATTAACTCTGTGAGGGTAGGGACTTCCTCTTGTTCACTGCTATATCCGATATCTAAAACAGTACAAGGAAGGCAGTGTTTCTCAAATAACAACTAAGAACATCACTTAAAGGTCTGGCAGATCAAAATGAGCAGTTTCTTAAAGTGCTTCAAACTCAAGTTCAAAAGCCTTTAAGTAATGTTTAATTCAAGTTGTAAACATAAAAGTATGCCCAAGCTAACCTGCTTTTCAACCTCAGTAAGTACCATGACACATCTTTTTGTCACACAATAATAGGTAAATACAGCATCTTTGCTTCACAACCAGCCAATAACCTAAGTTTAAAAATCAGTCCAGAGATCACTTTCAGAATAAAACAATGACTAGAGCCTGAAGAAGTATAAATACCATGACCACACTGAAACTAGAAAAATTTCAAGGACTCAGATGAATCCACTTATTTTCTATTCGTGGGAAACAACAGACTGATTAACAGTTTCAGTGAAAACATGAAACCAGCATTTTCTCTCTACATTCTTATCCTAGCAATCTCTGTATTTTTTAAGAGAAAAAGTTACCCAACAATATTTAGATCAGTGGCTCTCAAACGTAGCCAATATCAGATTCAGGGAAAGAATTAAATACACTCTCAAGGTCCCACTGGCAAACATTACAATACTGTGAGGAGGAAGGAAGAGAATTAAAAATGTAACAGGTGATTACAATGAAGGTGAACCAACAATTCATTAAAAAGTACTTCCAATTTAGAAAATCTAAAGAAGTAAAACCAATGCTCCCAGTCAACTTCAAACCAAATCCCAAAATGATCTAGATATTAGCTTTTGAGTTGTTTTTCCTTTTATAAATGTAATTGAACTAAATTACAAAACAGATGAGAAACAAATGAAAAACAAGTCAACACCATCTTGCCACTCCAACACAACTTTGGTTAGCATTTAGGTATATTTCCTCTCTCCCTTTCTCTAAGTATATATTTGCTGTTTCTTTTCTGAGTTTTTAACTACTGTGAGCAATGTTTCAAATGCTAATTATACACATTTTTTTTCATAATAATGTTATTATTTAGTCTTCATGACTATCATACTTAGCAGCTGCACTCCTGCTAAGCCACTTTAGTCAACTCTCTGCAACCCTATGGACCACAGCCCACCAAACTCCTCTGTCCATGGGATTCTCCAGGCAAGAACACTGGAGTGGGTTTCAGTGCCCTGCTTAGCAGCTGCACCACGTGCCATCAGATGGACCTATCACTGGTAAAACCATTCCCTCTGCTATACTACTTCCTCACTACTATAAATAGTCCCCCTTAAATATTTTTGTGTGGAACATTTTCAGTACTTGACTACTTCCTACCTGTGGGGAAAATAATCTACAATGCCCAACTGTTTTCCTACCACCTTTGTTGGAAAGGTCTTGCCAGATGTTACCTTCACCAAAACACACACACACACACACACACACACACAAAACCTGGAGGGTTTGTAAGAAGAGGAAAAGTACTATACTTTTAATTTGCACTTCTTTAATTGTTAATGAGGTTAAACACTGGCTGCTAATTATACTTTTTCTTCCCTAAATGATCTATCCTGTCCTTTATTCATTTTTTAATGGGATTTTGGTATTACTTTCTACCTGTGTTAACTTTGTATTCCATTTCCTACTGATCTCACTGAGCTGTGAGCCTTTGTGGAGAACTTATCTGTTCCCTGACCTACCTGTTATGCCTCAGTACCATCCAAGCCTGTTGTTTTAACAATACATTCTATTCAGGCAGCTAAAACCATCTCATAATGGAACACACATGGTCTCTGGTATGGGCTGGCTCTATTACCTCCATCAAGTTACTTGACTTCTCTGGGCCTCAGTCTCATCATCAAAACTGTATAAAATAATACTTCAGTTCAGTTCAGTTCAGTTGCTCAGTCGTGTCCGAGTCTTTGCGACCCCATGAACTGCAACACGCCAGACCTCCCTGTCCATCACCAACTCCTGGAGTTCACTCAAACACGTCCATCGAGTCGGCGATGCCATCCAGCCATCTCATCCTCTGTCGTCCCCTTCTCCTCCTGCCCCCAATCCCTCCCAGCATCAGGGTCTTTTCCAATGAGTCAACTCTTCGCATGAGGTGGCCAAGGTACTGGAGTTTCACTTTAGCATCATTCCTTCCAAAGAATACCCAGGACTGATCTCCTTTAGAATGGACTGGATGGATGTCCTTGCAGTCCAAGGGACTCTCAAGAGTCTTCTCCAACACCACAGTTCAAAAGCATCAATTCTTCGGCCCTCAGCTTTCTTCACAATACTTACACCTTCCTAAATGGACTTTTGTGAATAACCAGGTAATAATGCCAGACTATTAGCTCCCTCCATTAAATAATATTAATCAGAAGTCAATCTTCTATCCTCACATAATCAAAAAGCCAATTCTAACACTGATAGGAAGATTGTTTTTTTTAGCAATAATCTTGTCTGCTGGAATGCAAGCTAGCTAGAACCAAACTTACTTGTTTAGGTGTTTACTTTCCTGGGTCATGACAACTAATATTAATGGAAAAGGAGTAACAATTTACAAAATAATGAAATTAAAAGGTCATCGGTCTTCCAAGACTCCGCAACTACCCCTCTCCCCCAACAAAAACCTAAAACGTCGCAAATAGGCCATCAGGACGATCTGACCCAAACTCTGTCCTCATCACGTCCCTAATTCCCTAAAATCCCCGCTACTGGAAACGGGAAAACGCAGGGTCCTGGGCCCCAGACACTAGTGTTTACCCTAACGACAGGCAGGCAGCCGTCCCGGCTGACGAATGTCGGTTTCGACCTCCCCGAGCATCACCGACGCGGGAGGAAACTGAGGCCGGGGGGGGTAAAGCAGGGCCTCGCCCAAAGTCACGGCTGGGCGGCCGCGCTCACCTCAGCAGCGCCAGGAAGGCGGCGGGCTCCACGTCGGGCAGCTCGATCTCGGCCGACGTCGTGGCCATGCCGCCGTTGAACATGGCGTCGAAGACGGCGCTGCCGGCCGCCAGTACGAAGCGGTGGGCCGGGATGCGCTGCGGGCCCCCGGCAGCGCCGCCGCCGCGGCCCTTGCCCAGCACGAAGCGCACATCGCTCAGGAGCTCCGAGTTGAAGAGGAAGGCGAAACGCTCTTTCAGCGACGCCTTGGTCGCCTGCCAGTTGTACAGCGGCTCCCGCTTCAGGGGGAGCAAGGGCCCTAGAGAGGAAGTCGACGGCGCCGGCGGCCCCGCGGCGCCCGGCTCCGCTTCAGCCCCCGGGACCTGCTCGCCTGTAACTGCTGGTCCGAGCGAGGCCATCCTCCAGCGGCGCGGCTCCGCGGGCTAGAGAGAGCGGTGCTGCCGCCCAACCGCCATCGCCGAGGCTGGCACCGCCTCCCTACCTTCCGGGAAAGGCGCTTCCGGAAGCCGCGCGCCTCCGCCGGCCCCTCCCCGAGCTGTCCGGCGCGCGTCCCCGCGCGGAGGCGCGTCCCCGCCGCGGGGCCGGAGGTGGGAGTTCTACCGGGCCTGAAACGCTGGCCCCTTCCTTCCTTTAGGCCCCTCCTCACCAACTGCAGCGCCTCCCACTTGTATCCAGGGCGAGTGCCTAGGTTCTCCTTCTGGGAGTTTCACGTCTGGAAGAAGAGGGGGCGGAGGGCATGGCCAGGAAAGGTCGTGAGAGGGCAGAAGGTGATTTCACGTGGCCCCCTCCTCAGGAATCCTCAAAGTCACCCCTCCAGAGGGGCACTGTTCCTGTGGTAATACTGGGAGCAAGCGTGGAGCCCTTCTACGTCTAACAGCCTCCCCCTATCCTCCTCCCTCTTTTGCCTCTATTTTTGGTATCTATATAGATCAGGGATTCTTTTTTCTTTCCTTTTCTTCTTCTTTTAAAAATGTGTTTGAATTACCCAAAATTGACCGTATTCTAAATCTCAAAAAACAAACAAAACTCCTCAAAGTTACCTAAGTAAATTAGGGCTCCCCTGGTGGCTCGTGGTAAAGAATCTGTCTGCAATGCAGGAGACCCAGGTTCGATCCCTGGGTCGGGAAGATCCCTTGCAGAAGGGAATGCAAGTATTCTTACCTGGGAAATGCCATGGACAGAGGAGTCTGGCAGGGCTACAGTCCACGGGGTCGCAAAGAGTCAGGACTGAGCAACTGACACTTGTATCTGGTAAAGGACAATAAAATCATAATAGAAAAAATAAAGACACTGCACTATTAAAGCTTGTGGAATGTGGTGAAAAATTGAGTGCAAAGAATAGCCAAAAGCACTTCTTGGCCAAACTGAAAATAAAAATAAGTGAATTTGAGGATTCTGGGAAGATAGCAGAGTTTGGATCACCAGGAGTCTGTCTTCCTACGTAAACAATTTCACTAGTAGAATCTGTTTGCTGTACTTATTTTAGAGCTCTGGACTCTGTTGAAGGCTGGTAACTTCTAGGGGAAGACTTGGAAAGCAAATTGCTGTTGATTTTGATCAGCTTCAGCTCTTTGCACAGTAGCAGCTACATGTCCTCCACCACCAGCCACATGGTAGTACACACCTCTGCCGCCTACAAATGGCACTTGCCATCTACTTCTGCAAGGATCAAATCATGAGCCACTGCAGCTGCTGATGTTCAACACCCCCTGAAAGGAGTTCAGGGTGGAGATCAGGAATGAGGCCTTCTGTGCTCTGGGAGAAACTGGCCAAACAGGTCTTCACATAGATATTTTCAGGAGATGATTTTATGACCCCAATCCTTGCCTCTCCTTGTATCTAGAAAAGCACTAAAATCCTTCATGGTGACGTCTGCTCCTCGTGACTATCAGTAACCTTCTGCAAAATATATGTCCTTGATTGCATGTATTCCTCCCTTCACCAAAATCACATCTATATTGACTGTCCCTCCACTGCCCCCCCCCACCCCCCACCATGCCTCTTTGGAGCAGTTTCTCAAAGCTCTCTGAAATGCTGTCTCCCAGGCTGTAGCTCTCATTTTGCCCCAAATAAAACAATTCACAACTCTCACACTGTGGATTTTTTTTCAGTCGACAGCTTGTAGGAGCCAAGGAGGGCAAAAAGGCACCTATCCTCCAAATATTGGGGATCTGTACTCAAGAGGATTTCTGCTTCTGAACACAAAGGCACAGACAAAGAGGGTGAGCTATTGTTGTTGGGGTACCTCTCTCCACTGCTGCAGGATGCTTAAGCTGAAGTGACTTCCAGGGGTTTTAAAGGACCAGCACCCTTCCCTACCCCTCCTTCATTTTCCCTTTTTCCCTTTTGTGGAACCAGATAGTAAAGACTAGTGTATTAAAAAGCAACTATACACATGGGAAAAATTAGAGTGACCATACATGCCCAGGGAACGGCAGAGAAAATGCCTGAGAAGACCTTACGTTTACGTCTCAGGCAGGTCCTTGGCGAAGAGATAGATTTTAAAACAATCAATGCAGGAGACACAGGTTTGATCCCTGCTCCGGGAAGGTTCCACATGCCACAGGGAAGTTAGGCCCAGGTGTGACAACTGCTGAAGCCCAAGTATCTAGAGCCCAGGCTCCACAACAATAGAAACCACAGCAATGAGAAGCTTGCACACCGCAACTAGAGAGTATCCCCCACTTGTCTCAGTTAGAGAAAGACTGCTTGCAGCAACAAAGACCCAGTGCAGGCAAAAATAAAATCAATCAATAAAATTAATAAAAAATTACTTAAAAAAATAGAAAACCCTGGGGGAAAGGAGAATCTGATTTCCAAAGTCACCATATTACTAGACTCGAACGTCCAATGTTCAACAACAACAAAATCACAAGTCATACAAAGAAATAAATGTTTGTTTGACCCATGCAAACAAAAAAATAAATCAGTAGAAAGAAACCACTTCTACAAAAGACCTAATGGCAAATATACTAAACAGACTTTAAAACAACTATTTTAAAGATGGTCAAAGAACTTAAGAAAATATGGATAAAATCAAGAAAATGATGTGTGAACAAAATGCAAGTATCAATAAAGAGATAGGAAACCTGGAAAGAAACCAAAAGAAATTCCAGAGCAGAAAAGTACAACTCAAATAAAAAATTCACTAAAAGAATTTAAAGGTACATTTGAGCAAGCAGAAAAAAAAAAAAGAATCAGCAAACTTTAAGATAAGACAACAGAAATTATCAAGCAGAGAACAGAAATCAAAAAGCTTGAAGAAAAGCAGAGAAAAGAAAAGCAAACACCCTAAGGGAACTAGGGACTTGTCTGGCAGCTCAGATGGTAAAGAATCTGCCTGCAATGCAGGGCACCTTGGTTTGATCTCTGGGTTGGGAAGATTCCCTGGAGAAGGAAATGGCAACCCACTCCAGTATCCTTGCCTGGAGAGACCCATGGACAGAGGAGCCTGGAAGGCTACAGTCCATGGGGTCGCAAAAAGTCAGACACTACTGAGCGACTAACACTTTCACTTTAAGAGAACTATGGCGCCTCATTGACTTCCGTGGTGGCTCAGACGGTAAAGCATCTGCCTGCAGTACAGGAGACCTAGGTTCGATCCCTGGGTTGGGAAGATCCCCTGGAGAAGGAAATGGCAACTGACTCCAGTACTCTTGCCTGGAAAATTCCATGGACTGAGGAGCCTGGTAGGCTACAGTCCATGGGATCTCAAAAAGAGTCGGACATGACTGAGCGACTTCACTTTCACTTTCACTTTCATGGCCCCTCATTAAACAGACAATGTTGTGGGATTCCTAAAGGGAGAAAAGAGAGCAAAAGGGGCAGAGAGAACACTTGAAGAAATAATGGCTGAAAACTTAGGAAGCAAAAACTGAAAGAATTGAAGGGAGAAATAGATGGCTTTCCAGTAATAGTTGGAGCCATGAATATCCCACTCACAGTAACGGACAGAGCAACCAGACAGAAGATAAGTAAGGAAATAGAGGACTTAACATAATAAACCAACTAGATCTGACAGACATATACAGAACACTTCATTCAACAATAGCAGCATGCACATTCTTCCCAGGTGCATGTGGACTATGTCTTCTCTGACCACAGAGAGATGCAGTTAGAAGTTAATAACAAAGGGAAAACTGGGAAATTCATAAAATTGTGGAAATTAAGCAACATACTTTTAAAATATTTATTTTTATTTTTTAAATTTACTTGGCTGCACAGGGTCTTAGTTGCAAAATTCAGGATCTAGTTTCCTGACCAGGAATCAAACCCAGGCCCCTTGCATTGGGAGTTCAGAGTCTTGGCCACTGGACCACCAGGGAAGACCCAGATATTCTCACTAAGTTATTTATAACAGAGAATTCTTGCTAAGACTGAGTTAGGCAGGCCAAAGACAGGCCTGGGACCACAGCTGAGGCACAGTTGAGAAGCAGGCTCAGAGGAGCCTGACTGAGTTTGGTCAAAGAGACTTTGTCAGCAGTAAATAATAAATATTGCAGATAAGACTTGAGGAACTAGGGTCCTAAAGAGAAGGGAAGCACATGAGATTTACTCCTGCTTTTTCCCTGAGGGTATTTTCTAATTTATTGCTTGTTTCTTAAGCAGAAACATCTTTCCCAGTGACTCAGACGATAAAGAATCTGCCTGCAATGTTGGAGACCCAGGTTCAATCCCTGGATCCAGAAGATTTCCTGGAGAAGGAAATGGCAACCCACTCCAGTATTCTTGCCTGGAGAATTCCATGGACAGAGGAACCTGGAGGGCTATAGTCCATGGCGTTGCAAAGAGTTAGACACAACTGGGAGACTAACACTTTCACTTTCTTAAGCAGAAAGAATTCAAGAGACAGACTATGAAACTGCCAAAGTTGGAGCAGAGTCCTCGAAAAGAGGGAACTGTGAAGATTTTCCCTTCCTAACAGGGAACCCCAAAATTGTCATATAAATTAACTTCATGCTATTGGATAATTTCTAAGTTGTGCATGTACAAGGAGAAACAATAGCAGCTGAGAGAATAGAGATAAGTAGAGGCTTCACATGTGTTACAGTGTTAGGGAGACAGAAGTTTTAGTTCAAGCTCCACTAAAATGAAAGAGTCTTAGTAATTAGATTGAGATCTCATAAGGACATGCCCTAGAAGAAAGGGTTACATGCTAGCAATATGAAAAAAATTAGCTAGTGTAAAATCAGTCTTTTGACAGGGTCAAGGTGATATGTAGGAGCTGCTTCAAGGAAATTCAATTCTATTTGAAGAAGGATATGCCTGGAGAATCCCAGGGACAGGGGAGCCTGGTAGGCTGCCATCTATGGGGTCACACAGAGTTGGACACAGCTGAAGCAACTTAGCAGCAGCAGCAGCAGCAGCATACCATCCAGTCAACATTTTTTTTCTACAATGTTGTCAGGAAAAAAATGAAAATTATGAGGCATGTTAAAAAACAGAGAGAGAGAAGGAGAAAGAAGAGACAACAGAAATCAGTTTTATGGATGATCAAGTTCTATGGACAACAGAATCAGTTCTATGGATAAATCCAATCAGTTCTATTGGATTTATCAGACAAGGACTGTGAAATAGCTATGATTACTATGTTGAGGAAAACAGAAGATGGAGAAGAATTTCACCAGAAAGTTAGAATCCATGAAAAAAGAGTCAGAGATTCTTGATCGGAAAGGCACTATAACAAATTGTGTTTAACAGCAAAACAGATGACTAGTATAACTAGAAAGCAAGTCAGTAGAAGATGTACAAATTGAAACAGAGAGGAAAAAGGACAGAAAATACAGAAAAGAGTATGTGTCTATTAATCATCTGAGACAGAATGAAAAAATGGACTATTACAAGGAGAATGAGAATGAGGCAGAACAGTATTTAGAGAAATTCTGGCTGGAAATTTCCCAGAGGTACTGTCCCAAGAAAACCAGGTGGAGATGCATAATTTTTTTAGACCTAGCCTCAAAAGTCATGCAAATGAAGGGCCATATCCATTATATTCAACCGATTACAAATGATTCGCTAAGACCAGTCCAAATTCAAGGAGGGGGCACACATACTCTTCCTTTATGGAGTAGTATCAGAGAATTCATGGGCATATTTTAAAACCACCACCCTACTAATGGACCTATTTGTAGGGCGGGAATAGTGATGCAAATGTAGGGAATGGACATGTGGGCACAGCGGCGGAAGGAGAGGGTGGGACAAACAGAGAGAGTAGCATTGATGTATACACACAACTGTGTGTACCAGGGCTTCCCAGGCGGCTCAATGGCTAACAATCTGTCTGCCAACACAGGAGACGCAAGAGATGTGAGTCCGATCCCCTGGAGTAGGAAGCGGCACCCTACTCCACTATTCTTGCCTAGAAAATTTCATGGACAGAGGAGCCTGCCAGGCTACAGTCGCTGGAGCTGCAAAGAGTCAGACGTAACTGAGTGACTGACCACACTAGGAAGCTGCTGCATAGCACAGGAGCTCAGCTTGGTGCTCTGTGATGATCTAGAGGGGTGGGATGGGGGGGAGGGGGACGCAAGAGAGAGCGGATATATGTATACTTAAAGCTCATTCACATTGCTGTACAGCAGAAACTATCACCAAGTTGTAAAGCAATTACACTTCAATTAAAAAGAAAACAAACCACCACCCTACTAAAACTAAACATACCTATATCCTATGACTTAGCCATTCCACTCCTAGGTATATATCCAACAGAAACTAGTACTTATGCCTACCAAAAGAAGTACATGAATGTGCATAGCTGCTTTATTCATAATAAATGAAAAAATGATGACCAGTACTAGAATGGATAAATGGTGGTATATTTCTACAATGGATGAAAAAGAACAAACCCAAATACTGAAATAATACGAATTTCATGTTGAGCAGAAGCCAGACACAAACAATATACCATGATTCTAATTATATCAAACTTCACCATAGCAAAACTAATGTGGTGCTAGTGGTCAGAATAGCACTTAAGCTTTGGGAGGGTTGTTGAACGGAAGGGTGCATGAGGGAACCTTGTAGGGTAACAGAAATGTTATGTATACAGTGGTAGTTACATGGGTGTTGTTCTGGCTCTTTATTACTGTGTAACAAACCTGTCCAAAACCTAGTGGCTTAAAACAACAATTATTGGGGTCTTCCCTGGTGACTCAGTAATAAAGAATCTACCTGCCAATGCAGGAGACAAGGGTTTGATACCTTGTTTGGGAAGATCCCACATGCGGTGGAGCAACTAAGCCCACGTGTCACAACTATGAAGCCTGTGCTCTAGAGCCTGGAAGCCACAACTACTGAGCTCATACGGTGCAACTACTGAAGCCTGTGTGCCCTAAAGCCCATGCTCTGCAACAAGAGAAGCCATGGCAATGAGAAGCCTGTGTACCTCAACCAGAGAAAAGCCTGAGCAGCAGTGAAGACCCAGCACAGCCCCCATTTTAAAAACAAATAGCATTTTTTCAAAAATGAGTTATGAAGCTGAAATAATACAAAATCTAGTAGGCACTATAGTATATAGCAAAAGACAATGTGACAGTGTATTGTCCAATGTTGGCCTTGATCTCTCTCTACTTTAGTCTCCTTTCAATTCAGTTCAGTTCAGTCGCTCAGTCGTGTCTGACTCTTTGTGACACCATAAATTGCAGCACCCCAGGCCTCCCTGTCCATCACCAGCTCCTGGAATTTACTCAGACTCATGTCTATCAAGTTGGTGATGCCATCCAGCTATCTCATCCTCTGTCATCCCCTTCTCCTCATGCCCCCAATCCCTCCCAGCATCAGAGACTTTTCCAATGAGTCAACTCTTTGCATCAGGTGGCCAAAGTATTGGAGTTTCAGCCTCAGCATCAGTCCTTCCAATGAACACCCAGGACTGATCTCCTTTAGGATGGACTGGTTGGATCTCCTTGCAGTCCAAGGGACTCTCAAGAGTCTTCTCCAACATCATAGTTCAAAAGCATCAATTCTTTGGTGCTCAGCTTTCTTTATTGTCCAACTCTCACATCCATACATGACTACTGGAAAAACCATAGCCTTGACTAGATGGACATTTGTTGGCAAAGTAATGTCTCTGCTTTTTAATATGCTCTCTAGGTTGGTCATAACTTTTCTTCCAAGGAATAAGCGTCTTTTAATTTCATGGCTGCAATCACCATCTGCAGTGATTGTGGAGCCCAGACAAATAAAGTCAGCCACTGTTTCCACTGTTTCCCCATCTATTTGCCATGAAGTGATGGGACCAGATGCCATGATCTAAGTTTTCTGAATGTTGAACTTTAGGCCAACTTTTTCACTCTCCTCTTTCACTTTCATCAAGAGCCTCTTTAGTTCTTCATTTTCTGCCATAAGGGTGGTGTCATTTGCATATCTGAGGTTATTGATATTTCTCCCAGAAATCTTGATTCTAGCTTGTGCTTCCTCCAGCCCAGCATTTCTCATGATGTACTCTGCATAGAAGTTAAATAAGCAGGGTGACAATATACAGCCTTGACGTACTCCTTTTCCTATTTGGAACCAGTCTGTTGTTCCATGTCCAGTTCTAACTGTTGCTTCCTGACCTGCATATAGGTTTCTCAAGAGGCAGGTCAGGTGGTCTGATATGCCCATCTCTTTCAGATTTTTTTCACAGTTTCTTGTGATCCACACAGTCAAAGGCTTTGGCATAGTCAATAAAGCAGAAAGAGATGTTTTTCTGGAACTCTCTTGCTTTTTCCATGATCCAGCGGATGTTGGGAATTCGATCTCTGGTTCCTCTGCCTTTTCTAAATCCAGCTTGAACATCTGGAAGTTCATGGTTCACGTATTGCTGAAGCCTGGCTTGGAGAATTTTGAGCATTACTTTACTAGCGTGTGAGATGAGTGCAATTGTGCAGTAGTTTGAGCATTCTTTGGCATTGCCTTTCTTTGGAATTGGAATGAAAACTGACCTTTTCCAGTCCTATGGCCACTGCTGAGGTTTCCAAATGTGCTGGCATATTGAGTGCAGCACTTTCACAGCATCATCTTTCAGGATTTGAAACAGCTCAACTGGAATTCCATCACCTCCACTAGCTTTGTTCGTAGTGATGCTTCCTAAGACCCACTTGACTTCACATTCCAGGATGTCTGGCTCTAGGTGAGTGATCATACCATCATGATTATCTGGGTCGTGAAGATCTTTTTTGTATAGTTCTTCTGTGTGTTCTTGCCACCTCTTCTTAATATCTTCTGCTTCTGTTAGGTCTGTACCATTTCTGTCCTTTATTGAGCCCATCTTTGCATGAAATGTTCCCTTGGTATCTCTGATTTTCTTGAAGAGATCTCTAGTTTTTCCCATTCTGTTGTTTTCCTCTATTTCTTTGCATTGATTCCTGAGGAAGGCTTTCTTATCTCTCCTTGCTATTATTTGAAACTCTGCATTCAGATTCTTATATCTTTCTTTTCCTCCTTTGCTTTTTGCTTCTCTTCTTTTCACAGCCATTTGTAAGGCCTCCTTAGACAGCCATTTTGCTTTTCTGCCTTTCTTTTTCTTGGGGATGGTCTTGATCCCTGTCTCCCATACAATGTCACGAACCTCTGTCCATAGTTCATCAGGCACTTTGTCTATTAGATCTAGTTCCTTAAATCTATTTCTCACTTCCACTCTAGTCCCTTAAATCTATTTCTCACTTCTACTGTATAATCATAAGGGATTTGATTTAGGTCATACCTGAATGGTCTAGTGGTTTTCCCTACTTTCTTCAATTTCAGTCTGAATTTGGCAATAAGGAGTTTATCATCCAAGCCACAGTCAGCTCCTGGTCTTGTTTTTGCTGACTGTATAGAGCTTCTCCATCTTTGGCTGCAAAGAATATAATCAGTCTGATTTTGGTGTTGACCATCTCATGATGTCCATGTTTAGAGTCTTCTCTTGTGTTGTTGGAAGAGGGTGTTTGCTATGACCGGTGCGTTCTCTTGGCAAAACTCGATTAGTCTTTGCCCTGCTTCATTCCGCATTCCAAGGCCAAATTTGCCTGTTACTCCAGGTGTTTCTTGACTTCCTACTTTTGCATTCCAGTCCTCTATAATGAAAAGGACATCTTTTTGGGGTGTTAGTTCTAAAAGGTCTATGTAGGTCTTCATAGAACCATTCAACTTCAGCTTCTTCAGCATTACTGGTTGGGGCATAGGCTTGGATTACCGTGATATTGAATGGTTTGTCTTGGAAATGAACAGAGATCATTCTGTCGTTTTTGAGATTGCATCCAAGTACTGCATTTCAGACTCTTTTGTTGACCATGATGGCTACTCCATTTCTTCTGAGGGATTCCTGCCCACAGTAGTAGATAAAATGGTCATCTGAGTTAAATTCACCCATTCCAGTCCATTTTAGTTTGCTGATTCCTAGAATGTCAAAGTTCAGTCTTGCCATCTCCTGTTTGACCACTTCCAATTTGCCTTGATTCATGGACCTGACATTCCAGGTTCCTATGCAATATTCCTCTTTACAGCGTTGGACCTTGCTTCTATCACCAGTCACATCTACAACTGGGTATTGTTTTTGCTTTGCCTACATCCCTTAATTCTTTCTGGAGTTATTTCTCCACTGATCTCCAGTAGCCAGGCCCTTCTGTCCATCACGAACTCCTGGGGTGCACCCAAACCCTTGTTCATCGAGTCAGTGATGCCATACAACCATCTCATCCTCTGTCGTCCCCTTCTCCTCATGCCCTCAATCTTTCCCAGCATCAGGGTCTTTTCAAATGAGTCAACTCTTTGCATCAGGTGGCCAAAGTATTGGAGTTTCAGCTTCAACATCAGTCCTTCCAATGAACACCCAGGACTGATCTCCTTTAGGATGGACTGGTTGGATCTCTTTGCAGTCCAAGGGACTCTCAAGAGTCTTCTCCAACATCACAGCTCAAAAGCATCAATTCTTTGGTGCTCAGCTTTCTTTTAGTCTGACTCTCACATCCATACATGACTACTGGAAAAACCATAGCCTTGACTAGATGGACCTTTGTTGGCAAAGTAATGTCTCTGCTTTTTAATATGCTCTCTAGGTTGGTCATAACTTTCCTTCCAAGGAATAAGCGTCTTTTAATTTCATGGTTGCAATCACCATCTGCAGTGATTGTGGAGCCCAGACAAATAAAGTCAGCCACTGTTTCCACTGTTTCCCTATCTATTTCTCATGAAGTGATGGGATCGGATGTCATGATCTTAGTTTTCTGAATGTTGAACTTGAAGCCAACTTTTTCACTCTCTTCTTTCACTTTCATCAAGAGGCTTTTTAGTTCCTCTTCACTTTCTGCCATAAGGGTGGTGTCATATGCATATCTGAGGTTATTGATATTTCTCCTGGCAATCTTGATTCCAGCTTGTGCTTCCTCCAGCCCAGCATTTCTCATGATGTACTCTGCATAGAAGTTAAATAAGCAGGTTGACAATATACAGCCTTGACGTACTCCTTTTCCTATTTGGAACCAGTCTGTTGTTCCATGTCCAGTTCTAACTGTTGCTTCCTGACCTGCATACAGGTTTCTCAAGAGGCCTATTTAGACAAGATTTTGCATTTTCAGAACTTGTTGAAAATAACATGCATATTTTAAGCATTATTTTGAAACCTTGGAACCTATCTCTAATGTTTCCCTTCTGTCTGAGGTGTAATAGACATTTACAGTACTGCTAGAGGTCTGTGCCCTGCTGCTGCTGCTGCTAACCCGCTTTAGTCGTGTCCGACTCTGTGCGATCCCATAGACAGCAGCCCACCAGGATTCTCCAGGCAAGGACATTGGAGTGGGTGAGGTCTGTGCCCAACAAATGGGAATTCTGATAAACTCTATTTTGTGTGATTCCTGTCACAAAAGGCTATGATTAGCTATCTTTGTAACCAATGAATTATCAAGAATATTCCCCCTACCAAAGAAAGGACTTCTTTTTTGACCAGATGTTGATAAAAAACCAAACCCTCCTCAATTCGCAATTTTACATTTTGATATGTTGGAACAATTTCCCAAAGAAATCTGTTGTTATTTATTTTTAACCTTGTTTTTTTCCACTGCCCACATACTGCTGCGGCTGGGTCCCAGAGGATCCATTTATGTTGTAATAAGAGTGCTGGCTTGTACCTTTGTGTCATGATGCCAGGTAAGTTGCCACAAAGGCAGTACAAGTAGTCCTGGAAGCTGTTCCTACATGAGGCATCCAGCAAAAGTGACTGATGACCACCTAAGTCTATCCTGCTAAACCTAACCAAATGTATCCCTGACTCAGCTTCTTCTTAAGGCCAGAGGCCATTCCAGTGCCTCCCAGTGACATAGGAAATTGTGATGGAAGATTCATCAGAACCTCTAGTCTTAACCAACCATCATTAAAATACTTTGTTTTGCAAATTTTATAAAAACATGACATAATGTGAATAACTAAGGCCCCTCCCAGACTCTTGGATGAAGTCTGTGCAAGTGAGGGGCCTTAAAGCTTTAACTTCATTAGTTTCATGATAAATTTGCCACTGCATAGAGTTGCTGTAAGGTTTAACTAAATTAATATGTGGAAGCATTTAGAATAGCCCCATTAAGTGCTCAATAAATATATTTATTATACATTACTGATATGGAAATAGATAAATATAGCAGACTAGCCAATCTAGAAAGAGACTCAATTACATATATACATTTATTAATTGGAGGTAGATTATATTGTACTCTCCAAAATATATACCTGAAAGAATAAATCTATGTAGTAAAGAAGGCAATGATAACAAAGAAGAAAAGAAGAAAAATAAGAAGACAAAAGAACCAAAATAAAGCGCAAGTGAAATGATCTAGTTTTGAGGTGGGGAATTTCTTTCTAAGCATAACACCAGGATTAAATCCATAAAATAAAAATAGGAGCAGATTTGACTACAAAAAATGTTAACTTCTGTCCATCTACAAATAAAGCATATTAATATTAAAAGTAAAGAGACAGGGACTTCTCTGGTCCAGGGATTAAAACTCTGTGCTCCCATTTCCAGGGGCCTGGGCTTGATTCCTGGTCAGGGAACTAGGTCCTGCACGCTGCAACTAAAGAGCCCACATGCCACCATGAAGACGGAAGCTCCCATGTGTTGCAACTAAGACCTATTGCTGGCAAATGAATAAGTAAATAAAATAAATGTTTTTTAAAAAGTAAAGATACAAATTAGAAAAAAATGTTTGTGTATCTTTTATGACAAAAGAACAACATCTTTAATATGCAAAGAGCCCTTGTAAATCAGTAAGATAAATATCCACTTACACCCTTTTAAAATGGACACAGGACATGAACAGGGAACCCCTAGAAGCATAACCTTTCTGAAGAGTGACTCAGAAATGTGTGTTCCATAGTTAAAAATGTATGTATCTTTTGTCCCAGCAATTCAACCTATGGTAATTTATCCCGAGGAAAGAAGATCAAAGTATAGAATAAAATCGGAGAAGGAAATGCAATCCACTCCAGTATTCTTGCTTGGGAAATCCCATGGACAGAGGAGCCTGCTGGCTAAGGCCATAGGGTTGCAAAGAGTTGGACACGACTGAAGCGATTAAGCATGCATAGAATAAAACCAGCACCACCATGGATGTCAAAGTGTGATAATAAGTTTAAAAAATGGAAACAGCCTAGACAGATGATTGGTTAGGTAAATTATGGTACAACCAATCATATGCCAGACTAATAAATACCTACTGAGGAATGTTTATTGGTATAAGAATGTGTTCTCAACTCATAAAGCTGAATGAAAGAGGAGGCTACAGAACAAAATACAGAGGATACCATTTTTTCCTATGGGCTCAAGAGGACATCATTTTGTTTTAAATGTCTATATTATATGTATAAAAAGATGAAGTTTATAATCACTGTTGCTAATTTGCTATATTGCAGGATGATGGGATTGTGAGTGATTCCACTCAATTTATATTACTCTTCTCATTGGAGGTTAAGAGGGTAGGGGACTTCCCTGGTGGTTAAGACTTAGCTTCCAATGCAGGGAGTGCAGGTTTGATCCCTGGTTGGGCAGCTAAGATCCCACATGCATCACAGCC
This sequence comes from Ovis canadensis, assembly GCF_042477335.2. Lineage (NCBI taxonomy): Eukaryota > Metazoa > Chordata > Mammalia > Artiodactyla > Bovidae > Ovis > Ovis canadensis. The sequence continues at coordinate 36,209,328 of NC_091262.1, forward strand.
ATAACGCCAAAATGTAAAAAAAAAGATGAAGAAATATTGTAACAAATTCAACAAAGACTTTAAAAATGGTCCACATCAAAACAACCTTTTAAAAAATTATATTAAAAAATAAAAAGGTAAAACTATTGTGAGATTTGACTACAACTGACTACAATACAATAATTGAATTGGCTAACTGGTAAGTAAGCAAGGACACCTGCATGTCTGTCATAAGATGTGGTTTATTTCTTTGTCTTCCCCTGAAATGCTGTGAGGTATCACTTCTCATTTGACAAAATAAAATTTAATTCCGTTCAACACTCATTTCCTACTCCTAGTGCAAGGCACTGGAGATGACATTACAAAGATGACTAGAACATACTACTTTCCTCAAAGAAGCTAATAATTTAGCAGGGGGGGAAACCCGCTGGGACCTGCTTCAGCTAGAAATAAAATTTCTTTTGGGATTAAAAAAAAAAAAACAGCAGCAAAGGCAATTTGCCATCCTCTAAATTCAGCTTACTTATGGAGCTCTTCTTTCTCTGCTTGTCATCGCTTTCTGGAATTCAGCCTAGGAAAGTAATATATGTCACCATGTGTGCTAGTTTATAATTAGAACAAATGTGAGGATTTATAAGAAAAAGACCTATTGGCAGAAAAAACATCTAGTGAAATTCTAGAAAAGGCAGTCAGGAGAATGAGGAAAACATCTATTTTGGAAATTAATGCTATAGAAAGAAAAAACATTTGAAAAATATAAAATGCACTTACTATGTCCTTATGATTTTTTTCTCTTTTTTTTTAACTTAATGCAAGTTTGTACTTAGATTTTTTTAAAAAAACAATAAACCTATAATTCATTTACAGCAAAATTAAACTTTTACAGAAAGATAATATAACAATACAGTTAAGTTGGGCAACAGCATCATGAATATATCCATAATTTCACCACATTAATAACTTATGTTTTCCATTATGATGTTTTCCTGTGTATTTTAACAAGGTTGTATTTATATTTTGTAATCTATGTGCAATTTTTGTATCCTTTTTTAACATTTAACATTATATACTAAAATTTTTCCGAGGTCACTGCACAGTTTCGTAATTGTCATTCTCATGACTGCATTCTCACACTGCATCAAGGGTGCAAAACCTTAATGTATTTCTTTGTTGCTGGAAGTTTCCACTGCTTCCAGCTTTGGTGATTACAATATTGCTGCAGTGAAAAGCTGACTGCTTCTGTCTTTAGGATTTTTATGTTTCAGGAGCGTGTGAAAAAGTAGCTGCTATTGGATTACCCTCTATTCGAAAGGATGAGTATTGTGGGTATAAATAGAAGCTAAGGTCAAGAAGCTAAAGGCAGAAAAAGACTCACGTGTCCAGCAGAAACTGATAAGCATGTGAAATAATATCCTTGACTCATAAGGCTGCAATTATGCCTGTGACCTGAGTGTGAGCTCCAGGGAAGAGGGGAGGGGTGAAAGTCAGAATGGCCCAAGATTGCCCTTATAAATCTTTTAAACCACTCCAAGTCTTCACCAGACTTCACTACGATAATATTAACACACAGCAGAGGCTTATTCCTAAGACCTCTGAGCCTATAGAGTAATTTTCTCCCCACACTTTACCTGTTTACAATGAGCATAAACACTTTTTGGAAATATGCGACAGACGTTAGCCCTAAAAACCATCATCTCCTCTCTCTTTAGGGTCAAGAGTTTCTGAGAAGACTTTCCTAGAGGCATAGCCCCAGGAATTTAAAAGCAAGCAGGTGAAGGGTCACGCTAGTCTGAAGCAGCTTGATTTCCCACCATCTCTCCACCTTCCTACTGACCTCCTTGATCTCAGAATTCCACCTTCTGCTTTGCTGCTCCAGACAGAACAGCTCAGCTTCCATCCTTCTCTAGTGTTCTGTCAGCTTTCATGTCTGCTCGGGCTCTTGTAGGGCATGTTTCCCTGAACACTTCCCCACCTCCTCCTGCCTTGACTGTCCCCTCCCTTTTCTTGGGCTCTTGTCCCAGCTGCCCAGGCTGGACTCATTCACCAAGGGCTCTACCACCGTGCTCCACCGTGAATGGTTGCCAGGGTCTCTGCTGAGTGGTGGTGGATTACCTGGATGTTCAGTCAATCAGCTGCCTCTTCTTGGTCCTTCTCTGAGAGGTCTCCTCTCTTCACTTGACTCCCATCCCTTGAGGCTCTTCAAGAGCAGGGGAGACAACCTCTAGTTTCATCCATTATGCTGCAAATACCATTACTTCATTCTTTTCAATGGCTGAGAAATATTCCACTGTATGTATGCACCACATCTTCTTTATCCATTCCCCTGTGAATGGACATTTAGGTTGCTTCCACGTCCTGGCTATTGTCAGTACTGCTGCAATGAACACTGGGGTGCGTGCATCCTTTTGGGCCATGTCTTACTGAGTGAAGTAAGTCAGACAGAGAAAGAGAAATATCCTATGACATCCTTAATATGCAGAATCTAAACAGAAATGATATAAATAAGCTTATTTATAAAACAGATACAGACTCACAGACTTAGAGAAGGAACTTATGGTTGCCAGGGGGAAGGATGGGGGAATGGGATAGTTAGGGAGTTTGGGATGGACAGGTACACACTTCTATATTTAAAATGGATAACCAACAAGGACCTACTGTCTAGCACAGGTAACTCTGCTCAATATTATGTGGCAGCCTGGATGGGAGGGGAGTTTGGGGGAGAATGGATACATGTGTATGTATGGCTGGGTGCTCTCCTGTCCACCTGAAACTACCAAAACATTGTTAATTGGCTATATCCCAATACAAAATAAAAAATTTAAAAAAAAAGGGAGAGGATGGCTTTTTATTTCACCAAGTCAACGCAAGCTCTCTAGGTCCCCAGCTCTGAGAGAGATGGACATGCCTCATCTCCATGAGGAATATTTCTCTTCTGCTTCCACCTGGGAGCCACTCTTACTGACTTTAATGAGAATGTAATGGCTGAAACACAATTTTAGTCTGCGACCCACCTGAGGGATAGGCGGGACATGTCTACCCATCCCAAAGAGATTTGTGGCATCTTTTTGCTGAGGTGCTGGAACTTGTGCGTGGGAAGAGGAGGTATTTATTGTCTGTGTCCTTTATCTTTTGAGCTCTATTTCTTAAGTTCCCTCAGGCAATAACATTCCTTCTGATCTAGCTTTCTGGGAGATGAATTAGGGAAAGTCGAGGTTTGTAATTTCAAATAGCCCTGGTTTCTTAACCCAAACATTTGTCCACTGGCAGGCCCTGGGGCCCTATGTGTGGTTTATTGCCTTCTCACTATTTTTCTTCCAAATACCAGATACCATAAAATTCTCATGGATTCCCAGAATTTGTCATCTTCTGTCAAAATTTCACCTCCTGGGATTTCCCTGTTGATCCAGTGGCTAAGACTCCACACTCTCAGTACAGGGAACCCAGGCTCTATTCCTGGTCAGCGAACTAGATCCCACATGCTGCAACTAAGACCTAGCTCAGCCAAATAAATAATTTTTTAAATTCACCTCCTTTCTCTGATCCCATAAGAGCACACATTATCATGGGCCAGGACAACTGACACAAATGTTGGGTTTTTAGTTAATTAAATTTACATAAAGACGAGTGTGTAGAGAAACTAGACTTGTCAATCAAGTAGAAGTCAGGGCACTCTGAGGATAGTTTACTTAGATGCCACAACAATACCAATAAGCACATTCACATAAGTGTATGTTATTAGTTTTGGTAATTACTTTTCTCCTTCCTCCCTCCCTCTCCTTCTTCTGACACTGAGATATAGGTCTGGGACATGAGATCTGCTGCAGTGCTTGCACCTGGACACACCTCTCCATGAGCAATAAAATATGAAGAGACCATATGGGACTAAAAATAAGTGCATGCATGCAGTAGTTGGGGCAAACTCTGGACCCAAAAGATAAAAAGAGACCCAAGAATCCAACTGCCACTTCTGAAGAGCCTGGAGCAAAAACAGGGGTTTGAGAGACAATTGTGCGTGTCCTCTGCACACAGCACCACCTAAGGGTGGGCAAACCACCTAAGCCATCCCTCCAGCCTGACCCCTGGCCACATTCGTTCAGTTCAGTTCTGCCGCTCAGTCATGTCCGACGTTTTGCGACCCCACGGAGTACAGCACGCCAAGCTTCTCTGTCCATCACCAACTCCCAGAGCTTATTGAAACTCATGTCCATTGAGTCGGTGATGCCATCTAACCATCTCATTCTCTGTCAGTCCCTTCTCCTCTCGCCTTCAATCTTTCCCAGCATCAGGGTCTTTTTTAGTGAGTCAGTTCTTTACATCAGGTGGCCAAAGTACTGGAGTTTCAGCTTCAGCATCAGTCCTTCCAATGAATATTCAGGACTGATTTCCTTTAGGATAGACTGGTTGGATCTCCTTGCAATCCAAGGGACTCCCAAGAGTCTTCTCCAACACCACAGTTCAAAAACATCAACTCTTTGGCACTCAGCTTTCTTTATAGTCCATCTCTCACATTCATACATGACTACTGGAAAAACCATAGCTTTGACTAGAGATAACTTTGTTGGCAAAGTAATGAATCTGCACACCCATAACCCCACCCCAAATAAGGAGCAAGCTTGCCCCCCTCCCTGCGGAGCGAGCAAGGGAACCTGTTTTTGTTCTTGCTCCCTGATACTGCAGCAGGGACCCCAATAAAGCCTTGCCTGAATCTCTTGTCTGGCCTCTGATCAACTTCTGTTGATTGGGGAAGGCCAAGAATCCTGGTCAGTACACACACTGTCTCATCACTTATTTTTAACAATTTTCTTGTTCAAAAGTTCCATTTCTAATTCACTCTGGTTGCACCCAATAATTTGAAGTTGAATAGCACAAAGTATCAGAGAAGGCAGTGGCAGCCCACTCCAGTACTCTTGCCTGGGAAATCCCATGGATGGAGAGCCTGGTAGGCTGCAGTCCATGGGATTGCTAAGAGTGGGACATGACTGAGCGTGTTCACTTTCATTTTCCACTTTCATCCATTGGAGAAGGAAATGGCAACCCATTCCACTGTTCTTGCCTGGAGAATCCCAGGGATGGTAGAGTCTCGTGGGCTGCTGTCTATGGGGTTGCACAGAGTTGGACACGACTGAAGCAACTTAGCAGCAGCAGCAGCAGCAGCACAAAGTATCATATGGTAAAGAATCTGCCTGCAATGTGTGAGACCCAGGTTTGATCCTTGGGTCAGGAAGATCCCCTGGAGAAGGGAATGGCAACCCACTCCAATATTCTTGCCTGGAGAACCCCATGTATGAAGGAGCCTGGGGGGCTATAGTCCATAGCGTCACAAAGAGTCAGACACAACTGACTGACCAACACTACACTAGCACAAAGTGTAGAGCACACAGTCTAGAGCCACACTGCCTGGGTTTGAACGCTGGTTCTGCCCCTCAGTGACTGTTCAACCTGTGGTAAGTTGCTTACCGTCTATATGCCTCAGTCTCCTTATCTATAAACTGGGGATCATGACGTCTACAGAGTTGCCATGAAGATAATGTAATAAAGCCTGACATGATAGAATATTGCCTGACATGTGGTAAGAGCTATATTTAAGTGTTTTAAAACAAATATATGTCTTTGAGCAAATTAGGCAGTATAAGCATTTGATTACTAAGATTTTTTTTTAATTTTTAGTTTTACTTTATTTTGCTTTACAATACTGTATTGGTTTTGTCATACATTGACATGAATCAGCCACGGGTGTACATGAGTTCCCAATCCTGAACCCCCCTCCCACCACATATCATCTCTCTGCATAATCCCCGAGCACCAGCCCCAAGCATCCTGTATCCTGTATTGATTACTAAGATTTTTAAAAGCAGAGATACCACTTTGCTGATGAAGGTCTGTATAGTCAAAGCTATAGTTTTTCCAGTAGTCATGCATGGATGTGAGAGTTGGACCATAAAGAAGGCTGAGTGCCAAAGAACTGATGCTTTTGAACTGTGGTGTTAGAGAATATTCTTGAGAGCGCCTTGGACTGCAAAGAGACCAAACTAGTCACTTCTATCAGAAATCAACCCTGAATATTCATTAGAAGGATATATGCTGAAGCTCCAATAATTTGGCCACCTGATGTGAAGAGCCAACTCACTGGAAAAGACCTTGATGCTTGGAACGATTGAGGGCAGGAGGAGAAGAGGGAGGCAGAGGATGAGATGGTTGGATGGCATCATCGACTCAATGGACATGAGTCTGCACAAACTCCAGGAGATGGTGAAAGACAAGGAAGGCTGTTATGCTGCAGTCCATGGGGTCACAAAGAGTTGGGCTCGACTTAGCGACTGAACAATAACAACAACAGAAAGTACCCAAGTGTTGATCTTTAACAGATAGAGATGCAAATTGTCTCATATTATCACAATGGAAATCTACACAAAATGAACTGATATAATAGCATAGATGAATCATTCTCCAACCTAACATTGAATAAAAGGAGTCTGACCCGAAAGAGTACGTGATTCTGCTTATGTAAAGTTCAAAAACAAGAAACCAATCTGCGGTGCTGTGTCAACACGTGGAAATGACAGGAGGCATGCTTCTGGGTGCCATTAATGTTCTGTTTCTAGATCTGGGTGCTGTAGAAGTGTAGACTGACTTCTGAAAATTCACTGAAGGCATAAGAAAGCCTTCCTCAGCAATCAATGCAAAGAAATAGAGGAAAACAACAGAATGGGAAAGACTAGAGATCTCTTCAAGAAAATCAGAGATACCAAGGGAACATTTCATGCAAAGATGGGCTCAATAAAGGACAGAAATGGTACAGACTTAACAGAAGCAGAAGATATTAAGAAGAGGTGGCAAGAACATACATAACTGTACAAAAAAGATCTTCACGACCCAGATAATCACGATGGTGTGATCACTCACCTAGAGCCAGACATCCTGGAATGTGAAGTCAAGTGGGCCTTAGGAAGCATCACTACGAACAAAGCTAGTGGAGGTGATGGAATTCCAGTTGAACTATTTCAAATCCTGAAAGATGATGCTGTGAAAGTGCTGCACTCAATATGCCAGCACATTTGGAAACCTCAGCAGTGGCCATAGGACTGGAAAAGGTCAGTTTTCATTCCAATTCCAAAGAAAGGCAATGCCAAAGAATGCTCAAACTACTGCACAATTGCACTCATCTCACACGCTAGTAAAGTAATGCTCAAAATTCTCCAAGCCAGGCTTCAGCAATACGTGAACTGTGAATTTCCAGATGTTCAAGCTGGTTTTAGAAAAGGCAGAGGAACCAGAGATCAAATTGCCAACATCTGCTGGATCATGGAAAAAGCAAGAGAGTTCCAGAAAAACATCTCTTTCTGCTTTATTGACTATGCCAAAGCCTTTGACTGTGTGGATCACAAGAAACTGTGAAAAAAATCTGAAAGAGATGGGCATATCAGACCACCTGACCTGCCTCTTGAGAAACCTATATGCAGGTCAGGAAGCAACAGTTAGAACTGGACATGGAACAACAGACTGGTTCCAAATAGGAAAAGGAGTACGTCAAGGCTGTATATTGTCACCCTGCTTATTTAACTTCTATGCACAGTACATCATGAGAAATGCTGGGCTGGAGGAAGCACAAGCTGCAATCAAGATTGCCAGGAGAAATATCAATAACCTCAGATATGCAGATGACACCACCCTTATGGCAGAAAATGAAGAACTAAAGAGGCTCTTGATGAAAGTGAAAGAGGAGAGTGAAAAAATTGGCTTAAAGCTCAACATTCAGAAAACTTAGATCATGACATCTGGTCCTATCACTTCATGGTAAATAGATGGGGAAACAGTGGAAACAGTGGCTGACTTTATTTTTCTGGGCTCCAAAATCATTGCAGATGGTGACTGCAGCCATGAAATTAAAAGATGCTTACTCCTTGGAAGGAAAGTTATGAGCAACCTAGACAGCATATTAAAAAGCAGAGACATTACTTTGCCAACAAAGGTCCGTCTAGTCAAGGCTATGGTTTTTCCAGTGGTCATGTATGGATGTGAGAGTTGGACTATAAAGAAGGCTGAGTGCCGAAGAGCTGATGCTTTTGAACTATGATGTTGGAGAAGACTCTTGAGAGTCCCTTGGACTGCAAGGAGATCCAGCCAGTCCATCCTAAAGGAGATCAGTCCTGGCTGTTCATTGGAAGGACTGACGCTAAAGCTGAAACTCCAATACTTTGGCCACCTGATGCAAAGAACTGACTCATTGGAAAAGACCCTGATGCTGGGAGGGATTGGAGGCAGGAGGAGAAGGGGACGACAAAGAATGAGATGGTTGGATGGCATCACCGACTCGATGGACATGGGTTTGGGTGGACTCCGGGAGTTGGCGATGGACAGGGAGGCCTGGCGTGGTGCGGTTTATGGGGTCGCAAAGAGTCGGACATGACTGAGCGACTGAACTGAACTGAACTGAACTGAATACTCTTAGGATTTGTGCACCTTTTGGGGTGTGTGTTAGACTTATATTAGAATTGCCAGAAAAATTTTGAAGATTTTTTCTCCAAATTCTTACATTTCTTCTGGATGATTTAGTAGAGAAGTTTTCCTTAAGCTATTACTGCAGTTTTACTATTATCATCCTTAAGTTACTTTTTGCTTGCTTTAAGTATTGGTGACAAAATTTTTGCACACAATAAACAGATGTATTTTATTTCCTTCTAAGAACTGTTCCCATGCAGCCTTCCCTAAGACAGGAGGCATATCTTCCCAGAAGAGGAAACAGTGAATTTGGCCTCCTCAAAGGGATTGGTCCAAAATTAAGGCGGCCAGGGAAAAGACGCAGTGTTCATTCCTGAGCCTTTTTTTGCCTCCACCCGCCACCCCCGCCACCCCCGCCACCCCACACACACAGTTAGTTGCTCAGTTGTGTTCGACTTTTTCGACCCCATAGACTGTAGCCCGCCAGGCTCCCCTATCCATGGAATTCTCCAGGCAAGAATCCTGGAGTGGGGAGCGGTTCACTTCTCCAGGCGATCTTCCCAACCTAGGGATCAAACCCAGGTCTCCTGCACTTCAGGAAGATTCTTTACTGTCTGAGCCACCAGGGAAGCCCCTTTTAGCCCCTAGAAAAGTAGAACTGAGAATCATGATCTCGTGGGTGGGAGTGAGGCAAACCCACTGCCTGGACCTCCTGTTCAGGGGTCAGATTGACAATGTGGTAGCGACTCAGTGGAGCCCAAGGATCACTGCAAGCTACAGTGAGGAGATGCCAACTGGAGCACAGTCCTCAAGCTCTGACCAAGACAAATAAAACTGGGTTGCAAGTTAGAGCAGCTGCAGGATTAGCTGTGGACACTAAAAGCCAGGCCAAGACAAGCTGAGTCTCAGTGGTCACCAGCTCCCACAGAGCAGAAGACCAGCATGAGACCAGGCTATCTTGAGGTCACCAGGGTCCCTTTCCTATATGCAAATGCTTACCTTGGAGACAAGCTGGAGAAAGAAAGTGGAATCGGACAGACTGAATTGTTTTGCCCCTGAAGCAACCTTACTAAAAGGGATTGGTCTCATTCCTTACTTGGATTAACTATAATCAAATGGGACTAAAATACATGTTTCCATGTCACCTAATCAGTGGGACCCAGTAAGGTCAGATTGCGGTATAGCCCGCCAGGCTCCTCTGTCCATGGGATTCTCCAGGCAAGAATACTGGAGTGGGTTAGCATTTCCTTCTCCAGGGATCTTCCCAACCCAGGGTTCGAGCCCACATCTCCTGCACTGGGGGGGATTCTTTACCAACTGAACTATCAGGGGTATAGTGCAACTAAATTTGCAGCTGTCTTTCTTTGGTTTATTTTCCCTTGATTTTACCAACTTGTAAACTTTTGTTGCTGAAAACTGTTCATTTTAGGAATTTTTCTGAATAGAAAGCTCCTGGCATTGCTACTCTTCACAACCATCCCTTTATGAGTAAAACAATTTCATAGTTTTATAGTTTCTCTAACTTTTCCATTCTGTTCATCATCCAACCATCTATCTACCCACCCAAACAGTAACCATCTCTTTGGAGTCATGTGCCAGGAATTGAGCTAGAAGGTTTGATGGCAGTCCTTGACACTGAGACTTCCCTGGAAGTCCAGCAGTTAAGACTCTGTGCTTCCAATGCAGGGGCGAGAGTTCAATCCCTGGTTGGGGATAAAGGATCCCACATGCCATGGGGCATGGTCAAAAAAACTAAGTAAATGAAAAGTTTTGAATACAGAGGGTGAACAGATAACCAACACTGTTCTAGCTTCACCTTTCCAAACATCCACAGAGGCTTGCTTTCACTTTTCGTGTCTAGGCACATTAATTGCCAAGTTTTGCTAAGAGTACCAGGTTTCTGAGCCTTACGATCTGATGGCAATAATCTTTAAGAGTTCCCTTGCTTTGTAGTATGTCAAGCTGTGTCTCTGCTGTCCTAGACCTGGAATTAGCCATTTCTCTAAGGAGCCTCAATTCTCTTTAATAGGAAATATATTTAGAAACCAAAATGTGGCCTCTAATGAAGCTCATTTCTTCTGGCTTGGTCGTGATTTCTAGTTCTTTTCAATGGACAGAGATGAGATGAAGGATATTAGGGGACGAATAGATTTTAGAGGATGAAGGAAGACATTTTTCTCATTTTTCTATTATGAGTTATAGATTACTTTTGACTGTAAATACATAAATCTAAGTACTTTTATTTTTAGTTTCCCCCCCTCTTTTAGGTTTTTTTTTTCCTGTTTTTGAATCCATTCATTTAGGATAAATTACCCTTGTTGGTTTATTATATTAGGACCAAGGGCAGGAACATTCAAGTGTCTTTATTTTTTTAGAATATATATAGACACAAAATTTTAATTTTGGCTGCACTGGGTCTTCGTTGCCATGCAGGCTTTTCTCCAGTTGCAGTGAGCGAGCGCTACTCTCTAGTTGTGCTCAGGCTTCTCACTGTGGTGGCTTCTGTTGTTGCAGAGCACGGACTTTAGAGCTAGTGGGCTTCACTATTTGCGGTGGGTGGGCTTAGTTGCTCCACGGTAAGTGGGATCTTCCTGGACCAGGGATCAAACGGATGTCCCCTGAGTTGCAAGGCAGATTTCTTAACCAATGGACCACGAGGGAAATCTCACTCAAGTGTCTTGATTATTCCCTAAGTCTGTATACAGTCTTAATTATTTCCTGACCAGCTACTTAAAATGAACATGGGGGCCCTGGTTCAAACAGCAGTAAACAAATTCCACTAAGATACTAAAATAAAAAGCTTTTTTCTTTTTTCACTTTCTCTCCCTCTCTACTCCTCCCCCTCCACCTGTCCTGGTGTTTCTTATTTGCTATTATTAAATAGCAATGTCAAATTCCCCTGGGTACAGGGATGCTGGCAGGCTGAGTGCAGACTCACAGGCCCACTAGGGGTCAGTCCCCTGGTGTCAGGCAAGCACTGGGCTCAACAGCTGCTGGGTTCCTTTCTCTGGCCAGCCCAGAGCTGTCCTCCTCCCATAGGCCAGTTGCTCCGACTCACGGGAATGGGTAAACCTCAAAGGTATTGCAACCTTTGTGCCAGGACGTGGTGAGTATCTAGATTTGGGGACAGGTGAGAGGTTTGCCCTGAGGTCAGGGTATTTCTACTATGGAGTGAAGTCAGCTGCCTGAGTCACCACTGAATGAATGGTGCTCAACTCTGATCCTTCCCCTGCACTAGCTAAGGCACCCACCAGGAATAAGGGTGCCAGTGTGTGCTGGGCAGGAAGGCAGGCTAGGTGGAGGCTCAGGGTACTCTGGGTGGAGTGGGTGGCTTAAGCTGGTCCCTAGGAGGCAGGGAATCAGCAGAAGTGGGGGACAGAGCGTGAGCCAAGGCTCCAGGCCCTGGGTGCCTGCTCCATTGTCCCACTGGACTTCACTGACAAAGTGAAAGTGTGAAAGTGTTAGTCCCTCAGTAACGTCTGGCTCTTTGCAACCCTATGGACTGTAGTTTGCCAGGCTCCTCTGTCCATGGGATTCTCTAGGCAAGAATACTGGAGTGGGTTGCCATTTCTTTCTCCAGGGGAATCTTCCCAACCCAGGAATCAAACCCTCATCTCCTGCATCGCAGGCAGATTCTTTACTGTCTAACCCACCTTACAAAACAATCATTCAAATATTAGATTCTTAAGAATTTTAAGATGGGGACTATAGAGCATTAACCCCAAATGTGAGGCCTGTCAGAGCACAGGGCTCTGTGTGCCTACACTGGTCCTGTGTCCACAAAGCTGTCCCTCTCTGTTTTCAGCCACAGTTTTATAAATATGCCTGGGGCCCCTGGGGTTCTTGGAGACCCTTTCAGGGGGTCTGTGAGGTCAAAACTATTTTCATAATAACAATGAAGACAATATATGCATCTTTCATTCTCTTAGGTGTGTACAGTGACATTTTTCCCAAGGCTGCCTGACAGTGTGATATTGTAACAGGTTTAATTCAGAAGCAGAAAATTCAGCTGTCTTCTAATAAGCCAGATATTAAAGAGATTTTTTTTTAATGTAAAACAATACTATTCTTCTAACTATTTTCTGTTGTGGAAAATATGGTTATTTTCTAATAAAAATATGTTATTTGTCATCATTTTAAATTTTTAATATTTATCTCTCTCTATTTTTTAAATTATAATTTTTAGGTAAATAAAGATAAATTTTTAACACAAGAAATGTTGATAAATAAACCCACATAGACAAAAGCTCTTGGGGTCCTCAGTGCTTTTTTTTATGAATAAATTTTAAAAGTTGAGGTAAAATTCATACGACATAAAATTAAATATTTATGGACTTCCCCGATGGTCCAGTGGCTAAGATTCTGTGCTTCCAATGTAGGGCACTCTGGTTCAAACCCTGGTCAGGGAACTAGATCCTACATACTGGAACTAAGAATCTGTGCACCCAGCTAAGACTGGGTGCAGCCAAATAAATAGATAAATATTTTTGAAGTTATTAGAAAATAAAAGGTAAAATATTAATATATTTGTAAAATATTAAATATTTTAAATAAAAATATTAGCAATATTTAAATTAAAACTTGAAAATGTTAAGCTAAAATATGAAAATGTTTTAAAATTAAAATATGAAAAAATTTAGTAAAATATTGTATTATTTTTTAATTAAAAATCTTTAGATTTTTAATTTAAAATATTTTTTAAAAGATAACATTAAAACAGTGTCTGATGTGGAGTACATGATCAATAAATGTTGGCAGCTATTCAAAGGACTGAACCAATTTCAGTGCTCACTGGCAGTCTCTATTTTTCTAAAGTCTACATCACATAGATTTAATAATTTGACTTTGCTTTTGATCATTGAATAGCTGGTGCCTCATTTTTCAAATTTACTTTTCTGTAACTACTGTGGAAGCTGAATAGTTTTCACATTTTTGTCACAGCTGTGACTTTTCCCTTTTTCAATCTATTTTAAATCTCATTGTACTGATGCAATCATGTATAAAATAAATAACTAAAATTAGTCTAGTTTACACCACATTATCAAGGCTGTTGTCATGCTCATAAAAATAATATTAGGGCTCCAAGGGCATTGAAGAGCTGGAATTATCCATCCCACATATTTTGAATCTTTGAAATGAGCCACAGAGACCAAGCAGAGTTGCTGTGATTCCGCCGCAGTGATATAAATATGACCTTCCACGAAAAGGCGTGTCATGGCCAGCAGTGAAATTCAAAGCCACAGGCTGGGTTTCAGAGTCCACATCATTAGGACATGTTGCCCCTCTGGTTACAGCAAAGTAAATATAGACTAGGGTGATTATGTGAACACATTGCATTTAACTTTGCCTGTCTCTATTGATTTCCCACTTCATTTCAACAGCAACTGGATCAACCTGGTGATAAGCAGGTCTTTCCATCTGCCTCAGATACTTATTTCCTTTCTTTCCGAGACTGTTTTCCACCTTCTATCTTCAGTTCATTCCCTTACCATCTTGCTGCGCTGTCTCTTGCTTTTCTTCCAGGTGACTTCAAACTCTCCTTTCTTCCCACTGGCATCTTTTCCTGGTACTCACAAATATTCCAGAAGATGTTATGGAAAAACCTGAACAAACTTTTTGACCAACCCAATATGTAACTATTTCCCCTAACAGGAAAACGTTCCTCAGCCCTGCGTCAGCCTCAAAGTATCCCCTTTTGCATCTTCTTTCCTATCACAGCATTCACTCTGCATCTTCATCTCCTGCCAGTCCTCAAGCAATGAGAGGATGGCTCTGGCTACCACTCCACTGAGCACCTCGAAGGCTGCTCAGGGTCTCCTAACTGCCAAAGCTGGCAATTCATTTTCATTGGGTGTGATGGTTGACTACTTCCTCTTTGACTGTTTGATTACATTTACTCTCCTTGCCTGGGTTCATAAGTTTTTATAATTTTTCATGACTGTAATTTTTTTTTGGGGGGGGCCACGTGGCACGTGGAATCTTAGTTCCCCAAGCAGAGATTGAACACAAGCCCCTACATTGGACAGCACAGAGCCTTAACCACTGGACCACCTGGGAAGTCCCATGTCTCTTACTTTTCGTTTTCCGTTTCCTACACAACAAGCTCCTCCCACCCTTACCGTTGGTTTACTCAGGCTTCCATCCTTGGTGCCCTTGTTTTTTCCCCTTCTACCACATTTTTCTGTGTGATCTCTTCTATTCCCATGATTTCAGCTAATGCTGCTAAGTCATGTCAGTCATGTCCGACTCTCTGCGACCCCACAGACGGCAGCCCACCAGGCTCCCGTCCCTGGCTGGTGATTCCCAAATCTGTATCTTCATCTCTGATCATTCTTATAAGCATAATACTTGCTTTTACTTTTTAACTTTTATTTATGTATTTATTTTATTTTGGCTGCTCTGGGTTTTCTTTGTGGTGCATGGGCTCTTTAGTTGTGGCATGTGGACTTAGTTGACCCAAAATATGTGGGATCTTAATTCCCCAGCCAGGGATTGAACTTGTGTCCCCAGAGTTGGAAGGCAGATTCTTAACCACTGGACCACCAGGGAAGTCCCATGATACTTGCTTTATTAATAGATATCCAAACACCTATAAGCAATCTTCCTGGAGCTCCACAAACACATCAAGCTGAGCTGACATCTTTCCTGGAAGCTCCTTCAGCTCCTTATGAGGTAAACTGCTGCTATCTTAAAAAAAAACCTAGCTGAGATCCTGGCACTCAGATGGAAAGAATGTCTTGCTCTCTGATTTCAGCTTCTGGTTTCAACAGATCACAAAGAGTATGCAACACAATTGTATTCAGTCTTCACTAGTTTATAAAAGTTGATTTTATTTGGGCAGCCACAAGCACAAGGAAGGAAGCTCTGTCTTCAGAGTTCTGAGAAAAACCACAGTCTGGGAACTTCCCTGGTGGTCCAGAGGCTAAGACTCTGAGCTTCCAATGCAGGGGACCAGGGTTCATTTCTTGGTCAGAGAACTAGATCCCAACTAAAGTTCACATGTTGCAGTGACGACCTGGTGCAGCCAAATAAAGAAATATAAAAATGAAAGATCACAATAGTTTTCCATAAATTTCAGTGTATCTTTGTCCCTTTGGTTCCCTTTCCTTCTCCCCAGAAAGCTGCCACTACTAAGTTCTTCTCTGTATCGTGCCTCTCACATCCAATTAATGACCAAGATCTGTATATTCTATTCTTAAGTAGCGTCTCCTTTCTACCCTCACTGAAGCTGCCCTGGTAGAAGAGGCCTTCATTCTTCTTGCTTGGATTACTGCTCCTCTCAACCTTTTGCCTCCTGTTTCATTCCCTTTCACCTCAGTCAGCCCACCTACTAGAATAATCTATAATGGTCAACCTAAAAGTGCCCCTCTCTATTTTAAAAATTTCACTAGTTCCTCTACCCTAGTGTTGGCTGGCAGTTCCCAGACTGTGCTATAGTATTTCCATTTCCATTTCACTCTGGTGGCTCAGAAGGTTAAAGAATCTGCCTGCAATCCAGGAGACCCAGATTTGACCCCTGGGTCAGGAAGATCCCCTGGAGAAAGGAATGGCTACTCACTCCAGTATTCTTGCCTAGAAAATCCTATGAACAGAGGAGCCTGGCAGGGTACAGTCCATGGAGTCACAGAGTTGGACACGACTGAGCAACTAACACTTCATTCCACATGTTGTAGATAACTTCTTTCTGAAACGCCCTCTCTGGGTTAGTCCTTCAAGGGTTACTTCTTCTGAGAAGCGCTGGCTGAATTAATCATTCTCTCCCCCGGGACTTCCCTGGTGGTACAGTGGCTAAGATTTCACCCTTTGAATGTAAGGGGGCACAGGTTCCATCTCTGGTCAGGGAACTAGCTCCCACATGCTGCAACTAAGAATTCAAAAGCCACAACTAAAGATCCTGCATACTTCAGCTAAGACTCAGTGCAGCCAAATAAATACGTATTTTAAAAAATCATTCCCTCCCCAGGTACCTTTAATCTGTATGATTATTGTCTTTCTCAAGTACACCTGTCATTTTTGTTTTTATAGATCTGAGTCCTCTGCAGATTGTGAACGGGTTGGTCACTTTTTCACATTTTCCTTTTTTATAACCACAGTGCCTAGTTGAGCGTGTGGCACATTCTGCACACTCAATAAATAAACGTGTAGTGAATGAATGTTTTAAATGTGATTGTTTAGATATGGATTCAGTGAGCACTCCAGCACCCAGAGGCTGGTTATAAAGTATATCGTGTACTGAGTCCCCATCCTGCGTCTCCTTCCACTTCTCCTTTATGCTTCCTGCCTTTATGCCATTTCCCTTCTGCACCAGACATCTAGCAGGTGGGGAACCATTGAGTGAGGAGTGAGTGTGGCAGTTGGGACAGACAGTCAGTTTTACCATAAACAAAATTCTTACTGTCTGAATATTTATTAGTCAGGACCCCACAGTTTGGGACTTGCCTGGTGGTCCAGGGGTTAAGATACCATGCTGCCACCACACCAGTTTGATTGGGGAACTAAGATCCTGCATGCCTCATGACAGGGCCAAAAGATCTCTCTTGGTAAATGTCACACTGCACTTCAAAATATGTAGGTTATTTTCAAATATCTTGTGATACTGATTTCTAATATAATTCCACCATGATAAGAGAACAGACTATGTATGATTTCAATATCTTTAGACCATGAAATTTTTGCACCTTGTTTATTGGTTCATAGAGCTTTTTAGGTCTACTACATATCCTTCTATCTTTCTATTCATTCTATTAATTTTGGGGAGTTTTATATTGAAACTCCAGCTAAAAATCTTAATTTATCTACTTAAAAAGTAATTGTAATATATAGTGGAACTATGTGTGAGCTTCCCAGGTGTCACTTGTGGTAAAGAACCCACTTGCCAATGCAGGAGATGTTAAGAGAAGCAGGTTCTCTCTCTGGGTCAGGAAGATCCCTTGGAGGAAGGCATGTCAACCCACTCCAGTATTCTTGTCTGGAGAATCCCATGGAAAAAGGAGCCTGGCAGTAGTCCATGGGGTTGCAAAGAGTCAGACACAACTGAGGCAACTTAGCACGGTAGAACTATAGGTATCTTTGTTCTGTATTATCCAAGTTTCCTATAAATGTTATCATACTTTCATATTTTAAAAAGAAAAAAATGAAAAAAAAAGTTGAAAAAAAGATCCCATAATTGGAGTTTATGTAAAGTAGCAGAAGTCAACAACCCTCCAATGTGTTCACTAACAAACCAGTCAGTTACGAAATCAGTCCCCACTGGATCAGCCACAGTTCACCTCTGCAATTGAGTAAATGACATTTTTGGATTAGTCAGTTGGCCTCTTCAGGATTGTGGAATTGCAGGATTTCAACTTGAGGTTAGTTAACCTGATGTTGGAGAATGGCTTATTCAGAAATGAAAATTTGATTATAAAACCAGTTCACAAATGAAGAAGATAAGCAATAGGGATTAAAATGTGATAAGTGCTTCAAAGACAGTGGTTTGTACATCAAAGGATTAAGAAAAACTGACTGTTTGAATACTTATGCAAAGACACCCGCCTTGGATCTTGCTGCGAAACTCAAAAATGATACGAATGTTGTGTATTATGCCATCATCCTTATTTTATTTACTTATTTATTTTTATCCAAGTTATACATCTATTGGAGAAGGCAATGGCACCCCACTCCAGTACTCTTGCCTGGAAAATCCCATGGATGGAGGAGCCTGGTAGGCTGCAGTCCATGGGATCACTA
Organism: Ovis canadensis; assembly: GCF_042477335.2. Classification (NCBI taxonomy): domain Eukaryota; kingdom Metazoa; phylum Chordata; class Mammalia; order Artiodactyla; family Bovidae; genus Ovis; species Ovis canadensis. Next base: position 36,227,475 of record NC_091262.1, read on the forward strand.
AGAGTGGGACATGACTGAGCGACTTCACTTTCACTTTTCACTTTCATGCATTGGAGAAGGAAATGGCAACCCACTCCAGTGTTCTTGCCTGGAGAATCCCAGGGACGGGGAAGCCTGGTGGGCTGCCATCTATGGGGTCACACAGAGTCGGACACGACTGAAGTGATTTAGCAGCAGCAGCAGCATACATCTATTTAATAAAAGTAGATTTCTATGGCTGAAAGGAAAACTAGAATCCTTTGTTCTACTTTTCCCCATCCCTGAATTCTGCCCCGGAAAGAAGTGTCTCGTAATGCCTGCTTTGGCCCCATATTTCTAAATAACATGTTTACATTGGATTTCTTGATTTTTTTTCAGGATGTTATCTATTAACTACTATAGAAGATGAGGCCATTTGCTTAGTTTTCTATTTCCTCTCACTATTTAGCCTCAGGGTTTCTGGAATTTTTCATATCTTGATACCTTCAAACATACTAGGTAACCTAGCAATTACATCTTTTTTCTAGAGACAGTTCTCCTGCGGTTGCCTCTCTCTTGCCCTAATCTGGATTTCTTGTTCTCCAGACTGGCTCCTGAAAAGCTGTCCCCTTATTCTCCTGGGGGATCTTTCAGTGGTGTTCACGGATTGGAGGTCCTGTTTCCCAAATCCCACATCACCTTCTACATTGTATACTGCCTTGTTTTGGTGGAGCATGTCCTCCAGTAGCTTCCTGAGAAAAGGCTCAAGGGAGGTAGATTTTTTGAGACTGTGCATTTCTGAAAATGCCCTTTTATTTTCACCTCTAACTTAGAGCTTCATTTTTTTGCGTTAAAGTCCTGAAAACCTGGACTAGATAATCTGAAATCTCTACCGCTTCAAATAACTAAATGCTGGGTACAAGGTAATGGGATCACTTAAATACATAGCCTAGACTGCAATAAAGTTAAGTGAAATTCCCAGAGGCTAAAGCCAAAGACTGGTGCCTGGAGTTTGTGAGCAACGCAGTGCCCACAGCTCTAGGGAGGCTGTTGTTTCGATAAGTTGGAAACTTGGTTTTTATGTCTACATTAGGTTAGGAGACCTGGCTTTGAGTTCGCTGGATGCAGAACATTGAAACTGACATTTGCAGAGGTTTGGGACCTTGCAAGGAGACACACACTGGTGATGAAAGGGCAAACTAGCACACACACACACACACAAAAAATTGTCCCACTGCACAAGGAGCTAAAAACAAAGATCATATGTCATGTTCTGAGCTCAGAGTAGGGGAGGAACTCTCCCTTGTAAAACTGTAGCCTGAAATCTGAATCAGGCTGAATCTGAATCTGAAAACTAGCCTGAAGTCATTGTCTGAAATCTGAATTTCTGCTACCAACATATTCTGGGGGAAATTATTAACTCTCCCCACCTGTTTCTTCTTAGGATCAACTGCATCTTTTCCTGATGTGTGATATAGGCTTGAAGATTATATCTGTCTCCAGCCATGGATTAGGACCGTGGTTCTCAGAGGGTAGACTGGAGACACCTTTTGAGAACTTCTTGATTAAGCTGAGCTAACTGACTCTTGGGAAGGATTCTTTGCTTTTAAAGCTCATCAGGTGAGTGAAGAAACTTGCAGGAAGCTGGCCTGGACTGAACAAATGTAAAGCTCCAACAACGTGCACAACTTGCCTGCTATTCCATGTTTAGACACTGTCACCTGGAGAAACTCTTATCATGTGCACAGGAGAGAATTATAGGATGTTCACTACAACATTGTTTATAGAAGTGAAAAGTTAAAACCAACTCTGAGATCTATTAGTAGAGGAATGAAAAATAAATCGTAGTATGGTCATATGGTAGAATGCTCTAGCAGTGAAAATGAATGAATAAGTGTATAGAAATAAGTGGATTTCAAAAAGTCCATGTTAAGTGAAAAAATATATGAGGATATTATAATTTATGTATATTTTATGAAATAACTACATATTGTTTCTTGTTGTTGTTGTCTAGTTGCTAAGTCATGTCCAACTCTTTTTGCAACCCTGTGGACTATAGTCTTCCAGGCTCCTCCATCCATGTGGGTTTCCAGGCAAGAATATTAGAGTGGTTGCCATTTCCTTTTCCAGGGTATCTTCCCAGACCAGGGGCTTGTCTCCTGCATTGGCAGGCAAATTCTTTACCGCTAAGTGACAAGGGAAGTCCCATATTTTGTTTATATGTATATAAATGTATATAAATGTGGGCTGGGTATGCCCTCAATTTCAAGGTAGTGATTGCTTCTAGAGATGAAGGGAGAGGAATGGGACTGAGGAGGGGATTTCAATTTCAATTTTCTTTGAAAAATAGAATTTGAGGTACACATGTCTCTTTCAATTCTGGTTTCCTTGGTGTGTATGCCCAGCAGTGGGATTGCTGGGTCATAAGGCAGTTCTATTTCCAGTTTTTTTAAGGAATCTCCACACTGTTCTCCATACTGGCTGTACTAGTTTGCATTCCCACCAACAGTGTAAGAGGGTTCCCTTTTCTCCACACCCTTTCCAGCATTTATTGCTTGTAGACTTTTGGATCGCAGCCATTCTTACTGGTGTGAGATGGTACCTCATTGTGGTTTTGATTTGCATTTCTCTGATAATGAGAGATGTTGAGCATCTTTTCATGTGTTTGTTAGCCATCTGTATGTCCTCTTTGGAGAAATGTCTATTTAGTTCTTTGGCCCATTTTTTGATTGGGTCATTTATTTTTCTGGAATTGAGCTGTAGGAGTTTCTTGTATATTTTTGAGATTAGTTGTTTGTCAGTTGCTTCATTTGCTATTATTTTCTCCCATTCTGAAGGCTGTCTTTTCACCTTGCTTATAGTTTCCTTTGTTGTGCAGAATCTTTTAAGTTTAATTAGGTCCCATTTGTTTATTTTTGCTTTTATTTCCACTATTCTGGGAGGTGGGTCATAGAGGATCCTGCTGTGATTTATGTCGGAGAGTGTTTTGCCTATGTTCTCCTCTAGGAGTTTTATAGTTTCTTGTCTTACATTTAGATCTTTAATCCATTTTGAGTTTATTTTTTTGTATGGTGTTAGAAAGTGTTTTAGTTTCATTCTTTTACAAGTGGTTGACCAGTTTTCCCAGCACCACTTGTTAAAGAGATTGTCTTTAATCCATTGTATAGTCTTGCCTCTTTTGCCAAAGATAAGTGTCCATTGGTGTGTGGATTTATCTCTGGGCTTTCTATTTTGTTCCATTGATCTATATTTCTGTCTTTGTGCCAATACCATACTGTCTTGATGACTGGGCTTTGTAGTAGAGCCTGAAGTCAGGCAGGTTGATTCCTCCAGTTCCATTCTTCTTTCTCAAGATTGCTTTGGCTATTCAAGGTTTTTCATTGGAGCACTGTTTATAATAGCCAGGACATGGAAGCAACCTAGATGTCCATCAGCAGATGAATGGATAAGAAAGCTGTGGTACATATACACAATGGAGTATTACTCAGCCATTAAAAATAATACATTTGAATCAGTTCTAATGAGGTGGATGAAACTGGAGCCGATTATACATAGTGAAGTAAGCCAGAAAGAAAAACACCAATACAGTACACTAACGCATATATATGGAATTTAGAAAGCTGGTAACGATAACCTTGTATGTGAGACAGCAAAAGAGACACAGATGTATAGAACAGTCTTTTGGACTCTGTGGGAGAAGGAGAGGGTGGGATGATTTGGGAGAATGGCACTGAAACATGTATAATATCATATATGAAACGAATTGCCAGTCCAGGTTTGAAGCATGATACTGGATGCTTGGGCCTGGTGCCCTGGGACAACCCAGAGGGATGGTATGGAGAGGGAGGAGGGAGGGGGTTCAGGATGGGGAACAAGTGTATACCTGAATCAACATGAATCAACAGATTCATGTTGATGTATGACAAAACCAATACAATATTGTAAAGTAATTAACCTCCAATTAAATAAATTTATATTAAAAAAAGAAAAAAAGAATTTGAAACACTTTCTTCTCTGTCAATACCCCTTAATTTTTGCAGTTATGATCCTTATAGGGTATGTGTTTATAATACTTACATTTTGTTTTGTAACTCTGTTTTCCACATTTTGCCTACGGTTGTCTTGAAAATAGAAAAAAAGGTTTTTTTTTCACCATGCAATTTGGCATGAGGAATCTTAGGTCCCTAACCAGGGATTGAACTCATACCCTCTACAATGGAAGCACACAGTTGTAGTCACTGAATCACCAGAAAAGTACCTATGTTAACTATTTTTATGTTAATTCTTTAGTCAGAGGATGGCAAGGTATCTTGAGAGGAAAAGTAAATGTCAAGGAAGTCCCTCAATCTTCTTTCCAGTTAGCTCTTTCTGACCTACACCCTGACATGTGAGGTCTTCTGTTATACCTGGGAAGCAGTCTGAACAAGGCAGCAATCTTGGGTTTGACTGTCCCATGCTCATCCTTCTCATGAAAAAATGTCAAACTACCCTCATGTGTTTGCCTGTCAAACCATAATGCTCTGTCCTTACTAATCCATTTAGAATGCTTCCTCTCTTGTCAGTCAATATAATTTCAAACTTTCCATTAACTCATTTGTATGAAAATGTTATTACATGGAATTAATACTCACAGAACCTTGCCTGAAGGATAGTAATGAATACCGTTTGATCAGAGCTGGCAGATTGATTTCAGTTGGCAGGAGAGAAGAAGCCTGTTGGTGATGTCCAGTCTCCACAGGAGAGAGTTTCAGTGATCACTGGTGATATCTGCTCTGGGCTTAAACTGGAAGGGACAGTGTGCTTGCCAGGAAGGTATTTCCACTCCTGCCCCCACATACTGTAAAATGTATCACTGAACCAAGCCAAGCCTTCTGAGAGTTGCTTATCTGCAAGGAATGATTTTTGGCTCCTTCGCAGTGAGTGCCTCTTGGCAGTATGCCAGCCACCTGCACTGAAGATATACTGAGAGACAACTGTGTGGAATTAGATTCTATATTTATTGTAGGAATGCTGCTGAGGGCCTACTATATAACACACTTTCCTTTAAGAGGAGCCATGAGAGAATTCTTTGGAACAAGTGATCTGTTTTTACCTTATGGACACTGTGAATGTTATAAGGTTTTCTTGTTTGCTTTGGTTGCTAGGAAACTCAGGGCAATGGTACAGTCTCTAGCAGGAGACTTTTGGACAAACATTTTACATACTAACTTCACCTCTCCCTTCAGTTAGTACTTATTGCACCTGCTCTGTGCCTGTTAGGGCCCCAAAATATCCACGGAGGGACTTCTCTGGTGGTACAGTGGCTAAGACTCCACACTCCCCATGCAGAGGTCAGGGGGTTTAATCCCTGGTTGGGGAACTAGATCCCACATGCAACTAAGAGTGTCCATGCTGCAGCTAATACCCATGCAGTCAAATAAATAATAAATTTAAAAATTTAAAAATATATCAATGTTAATCACTGTAACATATTAAAGAAATCATGAGAGCACTCACTTAAGGCTGAAGACAAACCCAAGGTTTAAGGTGACTTAAGGGCTTGTTGTTGCCGTTGCTGTTTAGTCACTAAGCCATGTCCAACTCTTTGTGACCCCATGGACTGTAGCCTGCCAGGCTCCTCTGTTCATGGGATTTCTGAGGCAAGAATACTGGAGTGGGTTGCCATTTACTCTTCAGGATATCTTCCTAATTCAGGGATCAAACCCATGTCTCCTGCGTTGGCAGGTGGATTCTTTAACACTGAGCCACCTGGGAAGCCCATCCCAACTCAGTGTTGAGGATCATTTTAATGTTTGTTTGAGTGGACTCTCGAGTCATTTTATTCTGTCTCTATATAACCCACAGAGCAATCTGTTTGATTGCCCCTTGCACGTTCATCTAGAGTGTTCAGGCTTTCCAAAGATCACAATCATAACTTTTATCAGAAGGGTAAAAAAATGAAAAAAAGAAGGATAAAAAATGGAAGAAAAGGGAAGAGGAAGAATGAGAGGGACAAATTAGAGGTATGCTATTAATAGATAAAACTACTATATAAAATAGATAAGCAACAAGGATATACTATATAGCACAGGGAATTATACCCAGCATCTTGTAATAACCTATAATGGCATATAATCTGCAAAAAGTATTGAATCCCTATGCTGTACACCTGAAAGTAACACAATGTTGTATTTAAATCAAATATACATCAATAAGAAAAGAAAAGGAAGAAAGGAAGAAAAAAGTGGAAAACTGAACAAGGGAAGAGGCGCTGGGATTGGGAGCTAAAGCATGGACACAGGGCTGACTCTTTGCTCCCTCAGTCCCTGGCCAGCAGCCTTCTCCCTAGTTTCTCCTCACGTGACCAGGTTCTCTAATGCGCTGCTCTCACTTTCCTCCATGGCAGAAGCAGGCACTCTCAGGGGCTCTTCATTGTCATTACTGATTAGTCAATTATTTTGAATCAACACACACAAAACTGTCTTTCTCATCAGGGAATGGACAGAGGACAGACCTTAGTGTGTCTATTTTTGCTTGCAGAAAGCTTGGAGTCCAATTTCACAGCAACAATATCAACCTTCATGGCTTGCAAGATGGATGGTCCTAAAAAAAAAAAACCAAACAAACTGAATATCAAAAACTAAACAACTTTATTCTTTGAATGTCTTTTAAGTCATATCCAACCGTTTTTCAAGAGAAGGGCTACTTCGTGGTGGTCCAGTGGTTAAGATTCCACCTTCCTATGCAGAGAGTGTGGGCCCCATCCTTGGTCTGGGAACCAAGATCCCACGTGCCACAAGGTGCAGCCAAAAATTCAGAAATGAAGAAATAAACAAGTTGTTAAAAAAGACATCTGCATGAAAACAATATTTATTTGTATGATACCTGCTTAATTTTTAAATGTTTAATTTTTAAATTTTTATTTATTTACTTTTGACTGCACTGGGTCTTTGTAGCTGCTCTCCGGCTTTGTCTAACTGTGGCAAGCAGATGCTACTCTTCATTCTTCCCTCTCGTTGCCAACACTTTGGTTCAGATCTTCAGCATCTCTTGCTAGAATAAGCCTCTTAAGTGGACTTCCTGCCTCCTACTTCTCCTCTTTCTAAGCCTTGTTCCACATCAGCTGCCAGGCAGAGTTTTAAAGATGTTACTCTGGGAGATTTCCAGGATGTCCAGTGGTTAGGACTCTGCACTTTCACTATCTCAGCCCCAGGTTAAAAAAAAGTAAGAGTTACTCTGATGAAGTCAGCCTCTCCTCCTACTCAAATCTTTTTCTTTTTTTAAATATTTATTTATTTGGTGGTGCTGGGTCTTTAAATTTTTTTTCCTTTATTTTTAATTGGAGGATAATTGCTTTACAATATTGCATTGGTTTCTGCCATATCTCTGTGCTGGGTCTGAGCTGCACATTTTTGAGATGTTTAGTTGCAGCATTCAGGACCCAGTCATAAATCTTACATACTCCCTGCCCTTAAGGTTTTCTAAGACTGAGCCTCTGATCAGCTCTCCATCTTCACTTCCTACCAGCCCCATCTCATGCACGAGTACTTCCCACCAGAGCAAACAGCTTGAAGCTCATCGAGTGACATGGTCTCTCATACATTTCTGCCTTTAACGTGTGTTATTTCCCTTTCCTGGAAAACCCCATTATTCCTCGTCAGATTGGCCAGCTTCTACTTGTTTAGCAAGGCTGGTCTAAAGCCTCACCTCCTCCCTGAAGCTCTTCTTAACTCCTTTAGAGAGACTGGTGCTGCCTACAGCAATTTGTACATGAATCTTTTGCATGCTACTTGTTTACATGTGCTTTTCTCACACTAGACTTTGGTCTTCTTGGGCAAGATGTATTTATAATTCATCTTTGTGTGACCATTTCTTACAATAATGCTGGAAACATGGTAGACTCTCTGAAGATGCTTGAATAAGTTTATTAGGGATTTAATGTTCATATCTATTCTTAAAGAAACAGAGAGCATAATTGAAGTCAGCTTGATCTGACAAGAGGAACAAGTCTAGAGCTATGAAGTCCAATACAGAAACACTGGCCACATGTGGCTATTAAACACTTGAGATATGACTAGCCTGAAATGAGATATATTCTAAGTATAAAATACATACATAATTTCAAAGACTTAGTATTAAAAAAAAGAATGTAGTGGTGCTCCAGTGGCTAAGAATGCCCCTGCCAATGCAGGGGGCACAAGTTTGATTCAATCTCTGGTCTGAGAAGATCCGCCATGTGGCAGGGCAACTAAATCTGTGCACCACAACTACAGATCCCAAGCTCCAGAGCCGGTGCTCTGCAACAAGAGAAGCCACTGCAATGAGAAGCCCGTGTACTGTAACTAGAGAAAGCCCACAGGCAGCCAGACAAAGATCCAACGCAGCCAAAAATAAATAAATAAATAAAATTTTAAGTTCTTGTTTTAAAAAAAAGGAATGTAAAATTTCCCATTGATATTTTTTACATTGATGACCTTTTAAACAATAATCTTTTGGACATATCATGTTAGATAAAATATATTATTAGAACTAATTTCACCTCTGTCTTTTACTTTTCTAATGTGGCTACGAGAAAATTTAAAACTACACATAAGGTTCACGTTTGTGGCTTGTGTTATAGTTCTGTCAGAAAATGATGTTCCAGAATGTTCATTCTGTGAACAAATATCTCTTGAGCACCGGCTCTAGACAGCTATTAGTCCAAGTGATGGGAACAGAATAGTAAAGAAAGTAGATAACGTTCCTGACCACAGGGTGCTTACATCATAATGGAGAGAGGGACACAGAACAGGAAGCAGATGTGTAAACAAGATGGTTTTGGATGGCATAAATAAAGTCCTATGAAGAAAGCAAAGAGGGTGGGAGGGCGGGCTTTCAGAGCAGGTGAGGACAGAGGAGGGAGATGAGGCAGGAGGCTGGAACCTGGATGATGGTAGAGACCTGCAATGCTACAGCAATGGCATGGATAGGGAGGCGCAAACAGACTTGAGAGATATTTGGAAAGTAACATTAGGAGGACCGCGGTAAGTATGGATATTTGGGATTGGCCAGAGCAGATGTGGATTCCCAGGATTCTGGATGACCAGGTGAATGGTGGCACCACTGGATGAGATAAGGCTGGAGTGGACTTGAGGCAGATGGCTATGTTGAGCATGAGGTGCCTGTGGAAGGCCAGAGGGCAGTGCTGAGGGGAGACGTCAGTGCTAGGAACGATCATTTGGGGTCTACTAGCACAGAGACAGTCATTCAAACCCAGCACGATGGGAAACGAAAGAGAGAAGGTGGCGAATGAAGACGACACACAGGTCCAGGTTTTACTGACCAGGGTTCTTCACTTTGCCTATTCAATAGAAATTGACTAGAGGCCAGACACTCCAGTATTCTTGCCTGGAGAATTCCATGGACAGAGGAGCCTGACATGCTATATAGTCCACGGGGTTGCAAAGAGTCAGACATGACTGAGCGACTAACAACATGCCAACAAGAGACCAAACATTCATTGGGACCTGTCTGCAGCTAGAAAGAGCGAAAACAAACAACAGGTTCCCCTTCTTGATCCCTGAGGTGGGGGCTGAGCTTTTTTTCTTCTATGGGTGAGGGTAGCAGTATGTCCATGGCTTGGGCCAGAGGGGTGGCTTGAGCATTTTGCCCACCTCTTAGGTGGTATATGTGAAAGGGGCATGCACAGTATCCTATTTTGCTCCTGACACCGTTTTTGTTCCAGGCTCTTCAAAAGTGGCAGTTGGGCTTTTCAGTCTTTGTATCTTTTGGGTCCAGAATTTGCTCCATCTGCTCATGGTCACAGTTATTTTTAGTCCCATACAGTTTCCCTGTATTTTGTTGCTGGAGGAGAGGTGTGTCCAGGTGCAAGCACTGTAGTAGCAGAAGGTCTCAGGTCGTAGCCTGTCACCGAAGGAGCACTTTCTAAACTGACTCATACATGAACATGTGTCTAGACTGTGGGGGGAGGACCCAGGGTAGCTAAAGGGGTTCACGGTATAAGAGAGAAGGCAAGACTGATTCCGCAAGATTTGGGTGGTGATGGAGGGGCTGGGCTGGCCTGGGAGACTGGCTGGGAGGAGAGAAGGGGTCTCGGAGGAGATATTTGGTGTCAGGGAGGAGGAAGGAGGTAAGCAGCTGGTAAAGGAGTCATTGTGGAAGACAGTGATGTCCAGGTAAGGCCATCGCTTGGGGAAGCTCTGGATATGTTACAGTTTGGGCCAAGGCTTTATCACGATGACCTCAGAGTTTGAGAAGTCCTCCAAGAAGCTGTGGATGGAGGGGATAGGGAGAGCTGGCTTTTGAAAAGTTGAGTGGCCCAGGCTCTAAGTCTCTTTGCTACTCTCTTCTCTCCTCTCTAAAATGAGCCTCTTCCACACGGTGCAGTTGTTATAAGGTCACTAAGTACAGGTGCTTCCCTTGGTTGCCTGAGCTGTTCTCTGTATGAACCACACTTACCTTCCATTTCCCAGTAGCAGAGGAATCCAGGCTCTGTCCCAGGGGGTGCTTTCTGAGGCCGCCCGCTAACACAGTCAAGCAGCCAGGGCAGACTAGGCACAAGGTGTTGGGCCCACTATGGTGGGCGACTGTGGGGAAGCCAGTTGTGCACGCTGGCTGGTGGTAAGCTGGCTTCCAGGAACGCGACCTAGAATGGAAATAAGTAGGCCTTCTAGTCTCTTCAATCATCGTATTCCTCCGAGTCTCAGTTCCAATTAAAAGATGGGAATTGCAGGTGATAGCAGTGGACTGAAGAGTACTGGGCAAGCACTTCGTGTCCATTAACTCCGTGAATCCCACAGTCACATTGACGCGGGTGACCTCCGTTTGGCAGAGAAGGGGAAAGACAGGTTAAGTTTCTCAATCAAGGTCAACAGCTGGCGAGTGCATAGCCGGGGTTTAAACCCGGATTCAAACTCGGGATTCAAACGGGACTCGCTGCTGGCTGCCGATGGAGAGGTTCCAAGGTTTCGGTATCATTTATCCCTTCCTATCCCAGCCCGAGGGTTCCCCACGTGGACGATCTCGCGGGCTCTTCCCGCTCCGACACCCCCGGGTGTGGCTCCACCCTATGCTGGCCCACAGCTCGGCCCAGAACCTCTATGGGTCGTCGATGACAAGCTCCCGGCGGCGCCCCGAGCCCGCCTCCCGGGCTGCCACCTTCCCTCAGAGCGCGCGCCTCGGGGGACACCTGTCCCCGGGCAGGGGGCTTTGGCCACTCCTCGGCGCCGCCCCACGCTCGCGGTGGAGCCCCAGCGCTGCTGGGCGGGAGGACGGCAGGGCGCCTCCCGGGACTGCGCCGCGGCCCTGCGCACCGGGCGGCTGCGGGCGGGCGCGCAGAGGGGGCGCTGCTGAGGGCGCGGCACGGGGGGCTCGCGGGCGGGGCGGGCGCGGCGCGGCGCGGGGCGCCTGGAAGGGCACCCGCGAGGGGCGCGGGCGCAGCCGGAAGCTGGGGCGGGGCGCCCGCGCGGGATGCGGTGAAGGGCGAGCGGCGCGGCAGCGGCGATGAGTGCCTCGGCGGCCACGGGGGTCTTCGTGCTGTCCCTCTCGGCCATCCCCGTCACCTACGTCTTCAACCACCTGGCTGCCCAACACGAGTGAGTGGGCGCGCGCAAGCGGCGGGGGTCGGCACGGCGGGCGCCCCAGCAACTTTTCGGAGGGGGCTGAACCGCCAGGCAGGGCAGAGGCTCGCCGGCCGCCAGGGCTCTCCGCGGCCGACCGGAGGAGGGGAGGCCCTCGGAGTCCCGCGGGCTGGGATCCTCGCTCGGGCTGGCATCTTTGACATTCGGGCTTAGTTCTGGGGCGGAGTGCTGGGTGTCGTTCCAAGTATTGCGGTGCTGGTATCTCAGCCAGGTGTCCAGGGTTACAGGGGTCATTAAGGCAATGCCTCTGCCCTTGAAGTGCCCAGGGACAGGGGTGGGGCGGTCCACACACCAACAGCTAGGAGCCCGGCCGCGCCTCGTTCCTTTTGCATTTCACAGGAACGTTTCCATGTATGGACACACACATACTTCTCATTTCGTATTAATTTTAGAAACTGTTGTGAATGACTAGCAGAAATAGCACGGAATGAACAGGCAAAGGCCTGGGTTCTAGGCCTGGCTTTGGCACTAGGCCTGGCCTCAGTTTTCCGGTCTGTCAAATGGCCTGTATTTGCATCCTATTGTCAGGATGCCATAAAGGCGCCCATGGAGTATAGGATGGGGAGCCGGGCAAGCGGCAGGGCAGTTCCATGCTAGAGAAATGGGTGGGGCTGAAGGAGGCCGCAGATGGACTTGGTTCAAAGCCCTGGCTCTCCTGTGAGGGCTCTCTGGCCGAGTAGGCGGCAGCGGCCGGCCTGCTCCAGCGGCGGGAAAAGCGCCAGGCCTCTGAGCCTGCCGGTGTTCCTGCTGTCAGCCGAGAGGAGGAAGTAACCTGCACTGTTTCCCACAGCAGTTGGTGCTAAGGAAATTACATCAGTGTGTATGTTGCACCCCCTCTCCAGACCTTCAAGCTGTGAAGTGTCTGCCCACGGGGCGGTGACTTCCTCCTCACTCGTTCCGGGGGCTGAGGGCCTTATCCAGACTCCACCCATCTACGGGGGTGCTCTCTGGGCATGGGGAATGACTGCCTTTGGTCTGACCCAGTCTTGGGGCACAACTCCTGAAAGAAGCATCTCTGGACAGGGAATGTCACAGATCTGTGAATACAGTGCATGGGGGACTCTGCCCTCCTGAAATGGCATTATGGGCAGCTCAACAAAAGTTTATTGAGGACACACTGTATGCTTGGCACAGTTCCACGTGCTGGGGAAATAGCTATCAAGAAACCACAAGAGATCTGGGAAGTTGTTGTTGAGACAGGAATCAACACATAAAATGGGGCAATTTGAGAGAGTGATTGGGGGGACTGGGGATCAGAGAAGTCTTTTTGGAGGAGGTGACATGAGCTGCAGGAGATGGCTCCAGGAAGATCTAGGGACAGAGCCTTCCAGATAGGGGACCAGGGAACAATGTAGGGAGAGGGACGTGGCCTGGGGAGGGGATCTTTGGGAGGGAGGGTCACGCAGCTTATGGAAGGATCATGTGGCATGGAGAGGATCTGAGGGTGACTCTGAGATTTTGATCTCGGCTCCTGGCAAGGGGGTGATTGCGTTTACTGAGCACATACTGAACTATGTGCTGCTGTGTGTTGAGCACATTGCTGGGCCCTGTGGGGGTTCTGAAAAACTGGTTCCAGCCATTCTTCCTGTCCTCCTGCAGATTAAAATCCCAGTAGCCTTTGACTCCGCCCTCTTCTTCCTCCACTCCTTCCGTCCCACCCTCCCACTCTCCTTCCCCATCAGTCCTGAGGCTGGGCTAGCATCTGTTTCCTCCTTCCTGTTCCCCCCACCCCACCAGAGGTACTGGCCCTCTCTCTCGCAAAGCCTCCCAGGGAGTTTCCCTTTGCGCTGCCCTGTGCATGTCTGCCTCAGCCCTCCGGCCCAGCCCAGTCAGCTGTTTTGGTGCTTTAGCCGCACTGGGACTGTTCTGTGCCGCTGGGCCAAGTCCCTTCAGTCGTGTCTAACTCTTTGAGATCCCATGGACTGTAGCCAGCTAGGGTCCTCTGTCCATGGGATATTCCAGGGAAGAATACTGCAGTGGGTTGCTGTGCCCTCCTCCAGGTGATCTTCCTGACCCAGAGATCGAACTGAGTCTCATTGCATTGGCAGGCAGGTTCTTTACCACTAGAACCACCTGGTTCTGTGCCGCGGACACTCCTTAAACCCCTACCTCCTTGCTGCTGCTCACACTGTTCACTGGGACTGGGACGCCTTCCTTCCTGTCACTGATGGTTGAAGCCACACCTGGACTTTATAACCTGGAGTAAAATGCCACCTCTGCCTCTTCCAGACTACCCCCCAAGCAGGGGAGTCTCTATTCCCTCTGTCTCTCCCTCCTCTGAGCCCCTGTTGGGTTGGTTGTGCTTTTTCCACAAGAGTTACTTCTTTGTGGTCAGAATTTACCTTCTCAGACCATGGCTCCCCTTAGCATTGTCCTGTCCAGTGCGGGGAAGAGAGGTGTGGGAGTGGGGGACTTCTGCCTAGCAGGCATCCCATTCAGTTTGCATTAGTTGAATTAGCTGAAGCTTCTTTCCCACCAGACCTTTTACAAAAGCCTGAAGAATAGAAAAAGCCACTTAAGTTGAGGCATCAGGAAAAGAGTTGAGTTCTCTGTCTGTATCTCATAGACACACACATACATACACAACTCATACTCACCCACACATGATCCCTTTCAGTAGCCATCTATTCATGTAAGGGCATCAGAAACTCTCCCCCTGCTCCCCAGCCTCATCCCCAAACACACACATTACAAGACTAACAGCTTTTCCACCCTCATGTTAGTGGGAGCCCTTACCCCTCCCCCCACCTCCGGGTCCCTGCTGGACCCATTTCTCCCTGTTCTGAGCAGGTCCTGCACTTGGCTGTCACTGGGAGATGCAGATGCTCTGTTGCCCCAGTTACTCTTCATCCTTTGCTCCTCCCCTAGAGGTAGAGAGTGGGAGCAGGCACCATGAAGCAGTTTATACTGTTCTCTAGTCCAGAAGAGCACCAGCTGTGTGATGGTGCTGGCTGTGAGCTGGGTCCTTGATGGGAACAGGGATGGGAGTTGTCTCCTGGGCCCTGCCGGAGTCAGGCTGTGATGAAAACTTCTGTCAGCCTACACGTGCGTGTGTGCGTTTGTGCTAAGTTGCTTCAGCAGTGTCCGACTCTTTGTGACCCCATGAACTGTAGCCTGCCGGGGCCTCTGTCCATGGAATTCTTCAGGCAAGAATACTGGAATGGGTAGCCATTCCCTTTTCCAGAGGATCTTCCTGACCCTTCAGCCTACACAGCACCTTAACCTCTTCTCTGTTCACAGGATGCTTCTGCCCAGCAGTGTGCTCCTGACTTACATTAGTTCCCTCTTTCATCATCTCCTGCTTTGGCTCATCCTATAGGAGGAGCCTGGAGCATCCACTGATGTGTGGCAATAGAAACCTCCTATTTCAGAGAAATAGGAGGACACTGACATGGTTGTCTTCATTTTTATCATAGAACTGTGTCCTCCATTCACCCTGGATCCTTCTCTTCATCTACCCACAATCCGTGCATTCACTATCCACTATCCATTATCTAACCATCCATCTGTCGTCCGCTCATCTATCATTCTTCACCCATCCATTCATTCACTGTCCACCACCAATCATCTGTCATGCATGCATCTATCCATCCAAACATCCATTCATGCCTCTACCCATGCATCCATCATTCACCATCCATCCATCCACAATCCATTCATTCATCATCCACTATCCATTATCTAACCATCCATCTGTCATCCATCCATTCATCCACCACCAATCGTCTGTCATCCATCCATCTATCCATCCAAACATCCATTCTTCCATCATTCATCATCCATCCATTCATCTGTCCATTCATCCACTATCCATCATGTCATCCATCCATCTGCCCATCCATCTATCTATCCAAACATCCATTCATCCATCATCCATGCATTTCTCCTTCCTTTCTTTCTCTCCCTTTCCTTCCCTCCCTCACTCATCCATCAGTTCCTGAAACTCTTAAAAGAGGTCCCCAGGCAGACTTTCTGTGCATACTCACCCAGGCATCTTGAAAAAATTAACCTATTCCCATACCCCACACCTGAAGTATTCTAAGTCTGTAGGTCTGCAGTGGCATTTGAAATCCTGGGTGCTGCTGATTCCCAGAAACCACTCCTCGACTCTTAAGTGGGGCCTGTGGCCAGGTGCACAGGATACAGTTTTCCTGGACCTGGGGCCACTATCCTTGGGGTTCGTCTACCTGCACATAGATGGATCACTCCCTCTCTGACATTAGGAGCAGATTTCTGACTTTCCAGAAGTCCCGGGGACATACAGCAAAGGTTATCCAGACATCCTCTGTCATGGTGTGTAAGGGTCTTGGCTAAGGGGTAGTTCTAGAGCAGCTCTCGAGGATTACCGAGGAGGCCCTAGTGTTAGCAGGCCCTGGGAATGGGCTGGGCGGTGCTTCGTCTAGAACTGGATGCCCTGTCTGTGTGGAGGTATGAGAGAGAGAATACCTCCTAGGACTGGAGGTGACCTCTGGGTGAGGGAGCTTAGCCCACTGAGATAGGTCTTCCTGTGTAGACAGGGGTCTCTCTATTTCATCCACAGTGACTGGCCTATAGGGGTGTGTAATGCATTTTTCCTTAATATGTTTTCTTTTAAAGATTTTTTGATGTGGACCATTTTTAAAGACTTTATTGAATTTGTTACAATATTGCTTCTGTTTTATGCTTTGATTGTTTGGCCTCTAGGCATGTGGGAATCTTAGCTCCCCAATCAGGGATTGAACCCACACCCTTTGCATTGGAAAGCAAAGTCCCAACCACTGAACCACCAGGGAAGTCCTTCAATATGTTTTAATTAACTAAAAAACAGATGATGCAATGACATGACTTTCCTAAGGCCCACAGGCAGGGGCAGAGTAGGTACCAGCCTCCCAGTCCCTCGACCTCTCACTGCAGCAAGCCTTGTACCCTTGTTCTGTCCTGCTGAGGAGCGGCTTTATTTGTTCCCTGTCCCCTTGGGCCATGCCTTTTCCCAGGAGGAAGTCCAGGGCTATGCCCAGCCTAGCTCAGCTTGGCTTCCTGGGTGTGGGGGCGCTGGCTTCATTCAGGCCTTGGGCCCAGCCACAGCTCTTCTCTCCTTGGGTTGGCCTGGTCCTCTGGTCCCTTTGATTATACACACAGCCTGGGGCCCTTCTTCCTTAGAAGGTGATATAGTTGTTTGACTCCTGCATGCTCCCTGGAGCTCAGTGTGAGGGTTTCCAGCCAGCCCTGTGGAAGGAGGCAGCTTCAGTGGTTAGGCTTGTCGGACATCAGGCACAAGGCTTGGAGGAGCAGGTGGACAATGGCAGACGGACAGTGGTAGAGGGCACGTCATTCGCCCAGGTGGGCGGGATGAACAGAGAGTGAGGACCTGGTGGCTCTGGTCCTGGTCCCTGAAAGTCACGGGGTGGCCCAGAGGGGCCCAAGCTCTGTGGACAAACTTCATGAACGCCACAGTGCCTGGGCTGCAGGCAGAGGCTGCGCTGGGAGAGAATGCATTCAATAGCCAGGAAATTCCACGCACCCGTGTGTTTATATTGATAAGTGACCACCTCCCTGTTCTGGTCATTGCAGTTCCTGGACGATTGTAGGGGCTGCTGCCGTCGTCCTGCTCCTGGTGGCCCTGCTGGCTCGTGTCCTGGTCAAAAGAAAACCCCCTCGGGACCCACTGTTCTATGGTATGTCTCCATGGGAGGGGGCCCTTGTGTCCGCCTCAGAGCACAACATGTGGGACTCTGTTTTTCACTGTGGCTGTGAATACTCTGAGCCAACTGGTAAGGCGATGCGAAGTGCGAGGGTATTTCCGTAAGACGCAGCCCTGCTTCCCTCTAAGGGAAGGACTCTCGATAGCAGTGGACCCCACCCTGTCCCAGCTGGGACCCAGGCAGGACACCCCTCTGTTCCTCATCTCTGCCCTGAGCCATGCTCTCACCTCTGACCGCGGCTATTGTACCAGCTCCCTCCTGGCTTTCAGCCTTCAGCCAGCTATGTGCAGCCCCTTCCATTTGGCTTTGAGCTTAGCGGTTTCTGGTGCCTCAGTATGCTCATTTGTACAATGTGGAAAATAATAGTACTTGCTGTGGAGGGTTGGTACAAACATTAAATAAGATACTGTTTGTAAAGTACTTGAACCACTGCCTGGCAAATACGCACGTATCTTAAATAAATGAAAACACCACTGATTGAGCACCTGTGGTGTGCCTAGTATGACTCTGAGCACATTAGCATTATCATTTTAGTTAATCCTCACAACAAACAGGGCTTTCCTAGTGGCTCATATGGTAAAGAATCTGCCTGCAATGCAGGAGACCTGGGTTTGATCCCTGGATCAGGAAGATCCCCTAGAGTAAAGGAATGGCTACCTACTCCAGTATGCTGGCCTGGAGAATTCCATGGACAGAGGGGCCTGGCAGATACAGTCCATGAGATCACAGTCAGACACTGAGCAACTAACACTTTTACTTTCTTTCTTTCACAAAAGTATCCTCCCTGCACACACGAAGAATCTGGCTCAGAGGTGCTGAGAAATAGGGTCAAGGTTACAGCCAGTGAGACAGCACTGATGCCCCAGATTGCTCCCAGTTTGCATATAAAAAACTCTGAAGCTTAGAGAAATGAAACTTACCTAAGCCCTGACAGCCAGTCAGCCGATGAGCTGGGCCTGTCTGAATCCATGTCCTCTTTCTGCCTCCAGTCCCCTGCCGCTGGTCTGGCCTCTGCCCACGTTTGCAGACTGGCCTCCTGCTGCCGGCTTCCTTCCCCTTCCTTTGTGCTCCGTGGAGCCCTTGCTCAGCTGCACTCGTGTTT